>NC_092153.1:18613666-18986791 GCF_045791955.1 Oncorhynchus clarkii lewisi
GACCAGTATCACTCACGTCCGTAGCCATGAAGTGCTTTGAAAGGCTGGTAATGGCTCACATCAACACCATTATGCCAGAAACCCTAGACCCACTCCAATTTGCATACTGCTCAAACAGATCCACAGATGATGCAATCTCTATTGCACTCCACACTGGACAAAAGGAACACCTATGTGAGAATGCTATTCATTGACTACAGCTCAGCGTTCAACACCATAGTACCCTGAAAGCCCTTCACTAAGATAAGGAACCTGGGACTAAACACCTCCCTCTGCAACTGGATCCTGGACTTCCTGACGTGCCGCCCCCAGGTGGTGAGGGTAGGTAGCAACACATCTGCCAAGCTGATCCTCAACACTGGCGCTCCCCAGGGGTGTGTGCTCAGTCCCCTCCTGTACTCCCTGTTCACCCATGACTGAATGGCCAGGCACAACTCCAACACCATCATTAAGTTTGCAGACAACACAACAGTGGTAGGTCTGATCACCGACAACGATGAGATAGCCTATAAGGAGGAGGTCAGAGACCTGGCCGGCTGGTGCCAGAATAACAACCTATCCCTCAACGGAAGCAAGACTAAGGAGATGATTGTGGACTACAGGAAAAGGAGCACCGAGCACGCCCCCATTCTCATCGATGGGGCTGTAGTGGAGCAGGTTGAGAGCTTCAAGTTCCTTGGTGTCCACATCAACAATTAACTAGAATGGTCCAAACACACCAAGATAGTCGTGAAGCTGGCACGACAAAGCCTATTCCCCCTCAGGAAACGAAAAAGATTTGGCATGGGTCCTGAGATCCTCAAAAGGTTCTACAGCCCAACATCGAGAGCATCCTGACCGGTTGCATCACTGACTGGTACGGCAATTGTTCAGCCTCCGACCGCAAGGCACTTTAGAGGGTAGTGCGTACGGCCCAGTACATCACTGGGGCAAAGCTGCCTGCCATCCAGGACCTCTACACCAGGCGGTGTCAGAGGAAGGCCCAAACCAGAGGAAGGCCCCAGCCACCCCAGTCATAGACTGTTCTCTCTACTACCGCATTGCAAGCGGTACCAGAGTGCCAAGTCGAGGACAAAAAGGCTTCTCAACAGTTTTTTCCCCCAAGCCATAAGACTCCTGAACAGGCAACCAATTGCTTGCCCGGACTAGTTGCATTGTGTTACCCCCCCCTCCCCCTCTTTTAACGCTGCTGCTTCTCTCTGTTTATCATATATGCATAGTCACTTTAACTATACATTCATGTACATACTACCTCAATTGGCCCGACCAACCAGTGCTCCCGCACATTGGCTAACCGGGCTATCTGCATTGTGTCCCACCACCCGCCAACCCCTCTTTTTACGCTACTGCTACTCTCTGTTCATCATATATGCATAGTCACTTTAACCATACCGACATGTACAGACTACCTCAATAAGCCAGGCTAATTGGTGTCTGTATATAGCCTTGCTACACACACACACACACACTTTTTTCCTCACTATTAGTTAGAGCCTGTAAGTAAGCATTTCACCTTAAGGTTGTATTCGGTGCACGTGAAAAATAAACTTTGATTTGATTTGAAATTGAATGTACAATTGTGTAGTTTGACTTGCCATGCAATGCAGCTGAAGTAACATAGCTAACGTTAGCTAACTATTTACATGCTTATTGTGTAGTGGAGGATAAAAATAACTTAAATTACGTAGCCGATCTGTGTAGCCGACCCCAAAACGTTAGATTCTGAACTAATATTCATACCAATCTATGAACCTCAGCTATCATAGTTGTTGTATCAACTTCAAGTCTGAATGGCATTAATGAAGCCTATGGATTGAGTAGAAAAAAATAACTTTATTGTGCCAAGGATGCAAGTCCTATATACATCTACTGTAGTTATTACCACACATGACATTCCCACATTGTAGCCTGTACATTTAATATATTTACTGATCATGTACTCTTCCTTGGCAAATAAAGGTGTGGTTCAGGTATGAATCTCTGAGACATTCTTTTTCAGTCACACCTGGTGTTGGATATATCAAACTCCGTTCTTTGAATGGTGCTGTGTCTGCATGTATGTATTACAATTATACACTTCAACAGTGTTTACCATTCATGCTCCTGGGACATGAATGATTACACATTGAAACTACGCAATAGACTAGAAACATGATTTAAGTAAAGGGTGATTTACAATTCATATATACAGAATGAAAAAAACTATGCATATCTTACTCCCGTCCTCTGCATTAATCTGAGGACACAGGATAGTATTTCAATGAGATACTTAATTTCATTCAGTGGAGAATGTGAAACGCTTTATTGAAAGAGTTCATTATCCAGGTGTTATGAATACATAATACATGCATTCTAATTATGATAATTGTAATATTATATTATAAATACAAGTTCGATCTGTACTTCAATGCACAAATGGTGTGCATTATAAAGCGATGAAGAAAGACGAGGTGGGAAGAGAGGTGTAGAAGATAGAAAGGGAAAGAGGTAAGAACAGAGGTAGACAGCATATGATTAATGAATTACAGTGCTACCCTAATATCATCTCAATTCATCACAATTACAGTGTCTCTAGCGGTATCTCCTAACCAGCCTTGGGCCGCCAGTTGGCCCGAAGGTTATCTTAAGAGCGGGTGAGGTGGCGATGATGGGACTGGCTTCCTCTCTCACATCAAAACATACCTGCAGACGAGAGACAGATGGATAGAGAGAGAGCATGATTAAGCCTTGTTTTTTTTCAAACACAGTCAGTCATCATAATCATCAGGAGATGAAATGCAAAACTGACCTTGGATCATTAACTCTGGGACTACTACATCTCTATCTGTATTTCAATGCAAAGCATCTCTTTAATAATACTTCCTGTTGACCTGACCTCTCACCTATGATCATGCTGTGCCCTCTGTGTCAGCCAGTTCAGATGTGGGAGGGGTTTACTAACACAGGTGATATAATATAATTTAGGGAGAAGGGGGAGAGGTATGAAGTGAAGCAGAGAGACTGTTATTGTGTGTGTGTGGTCTCACCTGGTGTCCACACTAAGTGGCCAAAGAGTACTTCATGCTGAAAAACAGACACATGAGGACAAACAAAATAAGATAATGTCATTATTAGACATAAATACCACTTGAACCTTGATGATGACTTGATCATTTGAATCAGGTGTGTAGTGCTAAGGCAAAAACAAAAATGTGCACAGGTTTTTGGAGCATTCCAATATGCCACAGCTGGTGAGGTGTCAGGTTCGCCTCTGTACTTAACTTGTTATGGGCAGGTGGGATGGTAGCGTCCGGTGAAATTGCAGAGCACGAAATTCAACCTACAGTATTTTAAGTATTTAACTTTTATAACATCACAAGTGTAATACATCAAAATAAAGAATAATGAATAATGAAAGCGCTCAACACCCGTTCAATATGGCGGGTGTCAGTAAACGTCAGCAAAAAAAGCATAATTAAATTGTTTCCTGCATCACAACTCGGAAACTGCCTAACTAGCTCTGCTAGGGTGAGTAAAATGGTCTCAAAAAGGGGTCTCATTTGTGTCTGGAAGTAGCTAGCAAGCTAGCCAACGTTAGCTTGGGTGCTTGACTGCCTTGGCACAAATATCCAGTGTGTGCTCCGAGAGCAAAACGGTCAGAATTTACCCAGAGGGTTTAGTTTTTTTCATGGAATAGAAACAGCATAATATTAATCAAATAAATGAAGCAAGCACCAGTCAAAAGTTTGGAAACACCTACTCATTCCAGGATGTTTCTATATTTTTGCAATTTTCTACATTGTAGATTAATAGTGAAGACATCACAATTATCAAATAACACAATAAAAATGGCTGATAATTAAATGACGTGCCACAGAATGCTGAGGCAGCACGCAAGGTGTGCCGCAGTATGACACAACTTTTAAAGGAGGAACCACTGTACATTGTAGTGCTAGAGGCATCACTATAGATGCGGGTTCAATCCGAGGCTGTATCACAACGGTCCGTGATCGGAAATCTGATAGGGTGGTGCACAAATGGCTAGTGTCATACAGTGCCTTGCAAAAGTATTCATCTCCCTTGGAGTTTTTCCTATTTTGTTGCATTACAACCTGTAATTGAAATATATTTTGATTTTGATTTCATGTAATGGACATACATACAAAATAGTGTAAATTAGTGTAGTGAAATGAAAAAATAAAAATAACAAAAGTTGTGCCTGCATTTGTATTCACCCCCTTTTCAATGAAGCCCCTAAATAAGATCTGGTGCAACCAATTACCTTCAAAAGTCACATAATTAATTAAATAAAATCCACCTGTGTGCAATCTAAGTGTCACATGATCTGTCACATGATCTCAGTAAATATACACCTGTTCTGAAAGGCCCCAGAGACTGCAACAACACTAAGCAAGGGGCACCACCAAGCAAGCGACACCATGAAGACAAAGGAGCTCTCCAAACAGGTCAGGGACAAAGTTGTGGAAAAGTACAGATCAGGGTTGGGCTATAAAAAAATATGCAAAACATTGAACATCCCACGGAGCACCATTGAATCCATTATTCAAAAATAAAAAAAATATGACACCACAAAAATCCTGCCAAGAGAGGGCCGCCCACCAAAACTCATGGACCAGGCAAGGAGGGAATTAATCAGAGCGGCTACAAAGATAACCCTGAAGTAGCTGCAAAGCTCCACTGCGAAGATTGGAGTATCTGTCCATGGGACCACTTTAAGCTGTACACTCCACGGAGCTGGGCTTTATGGAACAGTGGCCAGAAAAAAGACATTGCTTAAAGAAAAAATAAGCAAACACTTTTGGTGTTTGCCAAAAGGCATGTGGGAGACTCCCCAAGCATATGGAAGAAGGTAATCTGGTCAGATAAGACCAAAATGTACCTTTTTGGCCAACACGGAAAAAGCTATGTCGGGCACAAATCCAACACCTCTCATCCTCCCGAGAACACCATCCCCACAGTGAAGTGGTGTCAGCATCATACTGTGGGGATGTTTTTCATCGGCAGGGACTGGAAAACTGGTCAGAATAGAAGCATTGATGGATGGCGCTAAATACAGGGAAATTCTTGAGGGAAACCTGTTTCAGTCTTCCAGAGAATTGAGACTGTAATGGAGGTTCACCTTCCAGCAGGACAATGACCCCAAGCATACTGTTAAAGCAACACTTGAGTAGTTTAAGAGGAAACATTTAAATGTATTGGAATGGCCTAGTCAAAGCCCAGACCTCAATCCAATTGAGAATCTGTGGTATGACTTATAGATTGCTGTACACCAGCAGGAACCCATCCAACTTGAAGCAGCTGGAGCAGTTTTGCTTTGAAGAATGGGCAACAATTCCAGTGGCTAGATGTGCCAAGCTTATAGAGACATACCCCAAGAGACTTGCAGCTGTAATTGCTGCAAAAGGTGGCTCTACAAAGTATTGACTTTGGGTGGGTGATACAAACCCCCCAAAAATCTATTTTAATTCCAGCTTGTAAGGCAACAAAATAGGAAAAATGCCAAGGAGGGTAAATAGTTTTGCAAGACACTGTATGGGTTAGGGGATTGGCCAGGGTAGGCTGGCATTGTAAATAAGAATTTGATCTTAACTGACTTGCCAGGTTAAATAAAGGTTACATTTTTTTAAAGTTAGTAAGAGGTCAGGATGGTTTCTGGCTGTCAATCATTCTGCTTATCGTAGATACAGTATGATTAATCTGGGCTTGTACAGCTCAATGTTGACTTCCTGTCCCACCTGTCAGTCCCTGATAAGAGGGGCACAATGAAAAAAAAGCAGTAGAACTGGCATGAGGTCCAAAGTTTAGTTTGAGGGCTATAGACCAAGCTTTCCCCAGTTGGGATACGGTTGAGCTTTCTAAGTGACGTGTTGTGGAAGTGTTGGACAGCTGTGGTGTCAGGAGACTGTTGGTGGGGACTGTCATCCAAATGTAATGCTTATTACAACAGGCCTCTCAGTAGACCTGGTGCCTAGCACTCACTGAGGTACTGGAGGGCTTGTAAACTAACGGCCTGGATATCATAGTGTCACATGTATGAGATCTTAAGAAACAAATAGGTGGGGGTTGGGTGGGAAGGGTGTTTCTGTGTGTGTACATTGATGCGCCTCTGTGTCAATGGCAACACTGAGTACTTGCCTAGGCTCTTGATTAAAATTGTGAAGCAGACCTTTTTGTTAGGGAAGGTGAGTCGGTGTGTACAGTAAGCCATACAAATTGGCTATGGATATTTTGGTATTGAACATTTTTATTTATTAACGCTATACACATGCTTGAATTGTTTAGTTTTTATCCATGGGGTTATTTCCCATGGGAGGAATTGAAAACTGTCTTACAGTCCAATCAATTAAAAATAAAACAAATTAATGGACAAAGTAGCCCTCACAATTTATCAGACTGCAATGATTAAATTTAACGGATCAAGTTAGACAGGGGTCATGGTGGGCAATGGTTTATGGCTGTCAATCATTCTGCTCATCGTAGATAAAGACTGATTCACCTGGGCTTGTACACCTCTCCTGTGAACATCAAACCCTGTTGCCCCAAAATGAGGCATCAAATACTAAATGGTAACCTTGACAAAATGAGAATCAAACATTCGACTAATACCAGTAGGGCAAATATTTCATTATATTCTGTTTAATCAAATAGTTATTAGTATCTATTGATGTGTGGTCTAAAAAGAAGTTGAAACAAAATATAGTTACAAAGACAGCCCTGTTTACCATTTACCGACTCTTAATCTTTAGTTCAGTATGAGCTGTTGGACACAGCTTAATAATGGTATGCAACCCTCCTACCTAGTGGGTATTGGAATTCAATCTAAAATCAATTACAGGCTTTGAAGACTGAACCATCTATCAAATGACCAGTTTAGCCAATGCTAAACTGCAAATTGACCCCATCATTACATTGGTACTACAAGTGATACATCCATGATATAGTTCTAACATATTACAGCTTCAGTTGATTACACCTATATCTGCACATAGCAAGACTACACTAATTAAGCATGCATCAGTTTATCAGATGTGGCTGTGGTGAAAATGATCTTGATTCAAGTAGCTGGAATTTATGAACAACGTTTTTGGTCGACGGAAAAGTACTGTTCAATGATGTAATTTATTATAATAGTCTACTACATCAGATTATACAGTATGCAGATTTAATTGGTTAAAATGGGGATGGGTGGGGGTACGGTAGGGGGGCACGTCCATCCTCTTTAACGTCCATCATCTTCCAAACCCATCTGCACATCTAGAGAGCGAGCATTAACCTAAACGCCAATCTAATTAACTTGGGCGCACACAAATGCATATGTTGTGATCCTTTTGTTTCATTGCTGTGGCACATTAATAACTACTTTCCATAACTACTTTCCAGCATATAAACTGTCACCTGGATATTTAGCATAGAAAGTTCAGAGTCTGTGAGAAGAGAGACATCAGCAGACATCTTTGAATTCAGCCCATTAAGAAAATGAATCATCTTGCTGCCATAGCTGAGAACACACTATTAAATGTGGAATTCCCACTGTTCCAGCCAGCAGGTTATCACCACCTCCCGTGTTTAATACAATTTATGAGATGTTTGATTTGCATTTTCATCAAAGATTTCGGTGTAATTAATGGAGACCTCTGTTTTAGTAGGAAGCTGCTAATTCTAACTTGCTCTCGCCCTTATGATAATACATTCAGAAAGCAGTAAACAAACTGCTTCAGTGAGGCTTCTGTCATGTCTGTAACTTTTGTTTACAGACAAGATGATGTATGTAAAGACTGAGTAGCCCTCAAAGTGTAAATATTAGCAAATCACCAGTTTTTACCACTGGAACAGTAATGATCATTATTCCTATAGCACACACTAAAATGCCTGAAACAAGCATTGCTTCATCATTGAGATATTGGATGGTGACAATACCTAACCATGGACAAGCTATTGCGTGAATGGCCTGGGTACATAGTCAGTCTGTCACTGGCAAAAGGGTGGACACTGTTTTTCTTAGCTCTACTTGAGCATCAGTGTTCTATGAAAAACACTGGTTTATTGCGAACGGAACTACACTATGTCACACGTCAAAATTAAGGCCAGGGATTAATGAATTATACAGCACAAAGTAGGTCAGGCCGTTATGGACATTTCAAGACATAGTTTCAAACACTTTATGTAGTACATAAAGTACACAGATTCAAAAGGTTCAGGAGGCTTCAAATACCTATTTTAATGGATCAAAGGTACACACATCTCTGGGAACGAAGCCCTCGTCTAGTAGAAGCCTGTTAACAGCTGAGACCCTTTGGCAGGAAGGAAGATGCTTCTTCTTCTTCTTCTGCCAATGAGGATGACTTCAGAGCTGGGATACAAGTAAGCACAGGGCTCAACATTAATGCTGAACAGTAGGACAAGACGAATATAGGTTTAAGTTGTTTGAATGAACAAGTACAAAAAACAACCTCTTAGAATAGCCTAATTGTCAAGTAACTCCCATGCAGTCAGGCTCTCCCCTGAACACTGAATATTTTAACTTTAGAAACAGATAAACATCTTAGTTAGCCACCTCGCCCAACTTAGCCATTTGATCCATGGTTCATTGAACAAGGGATTTTTTTAAGCGGACAAGTAAAAACAAATCTATCCTACATTGTCTATCCTACGAAAAAGTGAAAAGTTAATGTCAAGTTCTGAAGCAGAAGCACAAGGCAGTAGATATGTAAGCAACTTCATTTGCATATTGCTATAGAGTGTTAAAAAATAAATATTAAAAAACATGTAAGCAATTACTTTTACATCTGTGAACTGCAGGATGTTAAGGATTCAAAAGTAAGTGGTGTCTAGACACACAAAAGTTTCCCAGTTGGTATTTTGTGAATAGAGCCTCATCCAAATTGGCATTTGTTTGTCTGTAGTGGCACTCAAACAAAAGCAACAGGGACAGATGGGTAGAATCCTTACCTCTGGAGCATTTAGTCAAATGGATACCATGTCTGACTGGCCGTGGAAACTCTGCAACATTTGGGGTTACAGAGAGTTTGTGACATCTGTTTTTTTTGTTGACATATGCCCCAGAAATAAAAACATTATTAAACCAAATCAAATAAGATTAGGAGATAACCACTCAGAGAGAGAGAATGCTTTCGCCTAAGAAAAGATCTCTGATCGGGAATTCAAAAAGCCCTCATAGGGTCGTAACACATTGTCAGAGTGCAGGGATTACGAGCAGAGTGATACATAGACCAACACATTGTCTATGCCTATCCTTGTGATTATACCACTGGCAGAACAATGGCGTGTGAAGATAGTAGCAAATGAGGAGGGAAACTGTTCAAGGCACAGCGCTACACCGTAATAATGGTTTAAAGGAATGTGCATACCCTGAACACCCACTCACAGAGAGGCAGTGACAATTAATGCAGGAAATAAAAATCTTTATTATCGGGGAAGATATTCCATCTCCCATCATCCAAGATAGATAGAGCCTACATTTACTTGTTACATTTCAGTAATTTAGCAGATGCTCTTATCCAGAGTGACTTACAGTTAGTACATTCATCTGAAGATAGCTAGGTGGGACAACAACATATTAAGTCAATTTTTCCTCAACGAAGTAGCTATCAGCAAAGTCAGAGCTAGTATCCTAGAATCCTTTATACTTTTGTGATCCCCCTCAAAAAAATTGAGGGGGAGATGAACTCAATTACACATTTTAAACAGTGACAAGTCAACACAAGGAAAGGTTTTGGAAATGTGGGAATCACAGTTCTACATTGTTGGCAAAGTCTATAATCAACTGTGGAAGAATCAGGCAGAAACATATAAACGATGTCCTCTCTGCCAATATGATGAGAAAAAGATCCTGTTATGTTGAAGAAGAATTCAGTATTATGGAAATGTAAAATCTATTGCCTGAATCTCCCTTAATAGCCAAAAGCTACAGTGGCTGCTGAGCTGGAAGAGATGTGTCTCTCATGGGAAAGGGCACAATCTGTGGCCTTAGACAGACTCATGGCAGAGCATTGCTGTGGTCTAATGGGACAGAAGACAAAAATAGAAAGAATTCTACCGTTTTTTTCCTCCAAAGATGTATCTCTTTTGACACATTGAATCATTCAGGACTAGGGTTGTTCGACATGAAATGGGGCAAACAGTTGTGGTTTTTCTTCTAAGTTTGTCAGAATTTGAGACCCTTTGAGAATTTGGAGCTATCTATTTGCGATATTACAACAACAAAGAGGTAACTGCAAACAATGAACACAGTTGTTGTTTTTTTCTCTGATATCATTGCATGTGCGATGGAACACCAGCATACTGCATGTAAGCGCAATTTATTTTACCTTGATGTGTGATGTGCCCCACCTGATTCATCAACTAAACCAAAACAATAAACAAGGCCGTGGGGCGGACAATGGCACTTTGTTTCCCTTACAATGGATTCTATCTTTAACCCTTGTGTAGTCTTAACATTCTGTATACTCCCTTTGTCCTAAGGGTCGAACATGTTCCTCTTCACAATGCAGAAAGATGTTCAATCAGTGGACACCACTCATTTTTATAGCAAAACTCCTGCCTTAATTGTTTTCTTTACTAAAGTAGAGGTTTTTTATTATTATTGATATTGTTGCTAAAGGTACTGCACAGCTGTAAACATATATTTTCTAGCAAGAGATAACACTTGTATAGCCTAAGAAAGTTGTTGAAATGTTGGGAAAGTAGTTTTGAATGCATTTTATTGAAAGGCAACAATCAACAGTCTTTTTTTGACAACATAGTGATACAGTAAATCAATCAACTCTAATTAGCACATGTAGGACAGTATGCAATTGTGTGTGCCTGGACTTCGCAGATGTATTTCTCACATGTGCAGCACAAAGCATTTGTTTTACAGTCCTTCTTTGGGGGGCAGAATAGGCATCTCCTCCTCTTGCCTGCCCCAGCTGCAGCCTCAGGTGGATCAAACTGCACCGTGAGAGCAGACACCACTTTGATTGGGTAGATTGTATTGTAATAAACATTAGCGGGGCAATTATGATGAATGCTGTTCACTGTGGGCTTCCACAGCAGTCTGGGCCCACTCAAGTATTTTCATTTGCATCACTTTCCTGACACACAATAGTGATGGTGACTGAAGCATAGAGTACAGTATGGCTCTTTTAGGAAAATTACTCATGTACACAGTTCATTGAGCTGATAATGTGCATTTGTCCCCAAATTTCACATGATTCCGATATTATAGCCAAGAGGTAGAAACAAGTTTGTCCAAAGTCAGACAATCAATATATAACTATTCACAGCGATATCAATATCAAGTTTATGATCTTGATACAGGTGAGATATTAATATTCCTCACTGCTTTGTTGGTAATTATATTTCTCATATTGAATGAATATCTCAATTCAGTATGGGTTTTTTCTTAACTTCTTATCGGAACCCCTCGACAACATTCCGCTGAAAAGGCAAAATTAAAAAATATTTTTAGAAATATGTAACTTTCATACATTCACAAGTGCAATACACCATATTAAAGATACACTTCTTGTTAATCTACCCATCGTGTCCGATTTCAAAAAGGCTCTACAGGGGAAGCACAACATATGATTATGTTAGGTCAGAGCCTAGTCACAAAAACACACACAGCCATTTTCCAGCCAAAGAGAGGAGTCACAAAAAGCAGAAATAGAGATAGAATTAATCACTAACCTTTGATGATCTTCATCAGATGACACTCATAGGACTTCATGTTACACAATACATGTATGTTTTGTTCGGTAAAGTGCATATATATATACAAAAATCGCAGTTTACATTGGCACGTTACATGCAGTAATGTTTCACTTCCAAAACATCCAGTGATTTTGCAGAGAGTCACATCAATTTACAGAAATAGTCATCATAAACTTTAATATAAGTGTTATGCACAGAATTAGAGATATACTTCTCCTAAATGCAAGCGCTGTGTCAGATTTTAAAATAACTTTACGGAAAAAATAAACCATGCAATAATTTGAGTACGGCGCTCAGACAACAAATCAAGCCATACAGATATCCACCATGTTGGAGTCAACAGAAGTCAGAAATAGCGTTATAAATATTCACTTACCTTTGATGATCTTCAACAATATGCACTTCCAGGAATCCCAGTTCCACAATAAATGTTTGATTTGTTCGATAAAGTCCATAATTTATGTCCAAATACCTCCTTTTGTTAGCACGTTCAGTTCACAAATCCTAACTCACGACGCGCGGGCAGGTCCAGGCGAAAGTTAAGAAGAAAAGTCATGTTACAGTTCGTAGAAACCTGTCAAACGATGTATAGAATCAATCTTTAGGATGTTTTTATCATAAATCTTCAATAATGTTCCAACCAGAGAATTCCTTTGTCTTCAGAAATGCAATGGAATGCAAGCTAACTCTCGCGTGACCAGCTCATGCCACTCTGACAGACCACTGACTCATTCAGCTCCCATTCCCCCCCCCCTTTACAGTAGAAGCAACAGACAAGGTTCTAAAGACTGTTGACATCTAGTGGAAGCCTTAGGAAGTGCAATTTGACCCCATAGACACTGTATATTCAATTGGCAAAAGTTGAAAAACTACAAACCTCAGATTTCCCACTTCCTGGTTGGAGTTTTCTCAGGTTTTCGTCTACCATATGAGTTCTGTTATACTCACAGACATCATTCAAACAGTTTTCAAAACTTCAGAGTGTTTTCTATCCAAACCTACTAATAATATGCATATATTAGCAACTGGGCCTGAGTAGCAGGCAGTTTATTCTGGGAACGCTTTTCATCCAAAAGTGAAAATGCTGCCCCCTATCCCAAACAGGTTTTAAAGGACCAGTGTAGTCGAAATTCTGTTTTTCCTGTGTTTTCTATCATATTGCACAACAGCTGATGAAACTAACACTGTAAAAGTGTGAACACATTTGATCAGTGTTTTTTTGATAGTTACTGATTGAAAATACAATCTACACAGGATCAGCAGCTTTGCAAGGCGGGAATTTCTCATTTCTGTGGTGGCATCACCATGAGGTAAATTGGTTAATAGACCAATAACAAAGAGGGTTCCAAACCTCTGCCAATAAGAGCTCACTTCAGTTTTCCCCTCCCCATTCAGACCGTTCAAAGACAATTATTGCTTGAGAAATAGTTGTTTTGCTAAACAGCTATTTTTGCCCATTTTAATGGCAAGGTACTTCATTGTTACTCAGAAATGATTTGATATTAATATACAAATGGCTGCTTTAATCTTTTAATCTAATTTTGCCAGGTCCCAGTGGGTTAGTCAGGTGTTAAAACAGGAGATTTGAAACACAGCTAAAATGAGATACAAACTGCAATTAGATATAATCCACCCCCCCCCCCCCAAAAAAAACAAAAAACATTTCCCGCAGACTTGCTAATTTGAAGGTAAGGTGTGTGAATACACTCCTACTACATACTCTTTCTCATTCGCTGCACATTCCTTTCTGTAACTGTGGTAGGCCTACGTACTGTTAACACAATTTAACTGGGATTAAATCATCACTCAGAAAATCTTATACTCCCAATAATAGCAAGTAGCAGTATTATAAACTGCCCCGTCACCCACAAAGATAACATTTTACCCTCTTGATTAGTAATGTTAGGTTATAATTTTCAGAGTAAAAACTCAACAGACACCATGAAAGTGTAAACCAATTTATTCTTCCCAGAGAGTCAATACAGCTGCATTAGACAAAGACTTTGTTCACACAAGCACTGATATATAACCCGTTCTCCTATGCTGAGTCTCCTCCTACACATCTGAGCAGCCAATGCATCTCTGTTGCTAGAAAGAACCTTAGTAATATCTGTTCTTCCTCACTTCATCTGACCTGACCTCTACCCCAAAGTGCTCACTCCTCCCCAACTCAAGGATGTCATGGTGATTGGTACCAGACTGTGTCTCTTCTTCTCCCAGAGGATCCCTCCCATAGGACCCCTGATGGCTAAAAATAACATATCCTGACATTATGTAAACGTTTTACATTAACCTCTCTCCCTCAGTGACATGAATAAATATATTTCATATTCTCATAACCCAACAGTAATAAATGCCTCAATACGCAATTACGTAGCTGTTGAGGTTGAGAGTTCATGAAGTCATTAAATGCTTTTCTAATTATTATTGATTGCGAGTGAGAGAATCAATGCAAATCTAGAGCCACAGGGGGGCCAAGACAGGAATGAACGATGGGGCCCCTTAAACGCAGAGAGAAAATGAAAACACAAACTGAAGGATATCTGGGAAATAAACATGAAGCCAAGCTTTTGGGAGAAGGGCGAGATGGGTAAGACTTCTGTGTGTGCAAGTATTGTCCATTTTCTGATTATCTGCTCTCTTGTTATCTCAGAGAGAAAAATATCTGCATCAGGAGAAAATTGAAAAAGTCATGATGAATGTTTGTTTTTCTCTCAACTATTTTCTCCATGATGGAGAAAAAGGATTGTCTTTGGCGAAGAGGAAAACAAGCGAGCAAAATGAAGGATTCTGTTATGAAAAGTGTATTTCTTTCTGTTACCTTTCACCACAGTTGTTCCCAAAGTTGGTTGTATAAGCTTTTAAATCATGTTGCCTTGAGCATTGTCTGGAATCTGGATAGTGATGTGGAGGAATGGCCTTGGAAACAATGTTAACCTAAAACCACAAAGGCTACCGTCTCTTTAATATGCTACAATGGGACCGTGATTTTGTAGGAGCTACATGGGCACATCCAGTATAAACTGAATATATAATGTTTATATTTACACGCCTATTTGCATAAAGCATGTATGTTCACCTGAGAGATATTAATGTAAAGTGACATTTGAAATTGCCCCACATTTACCTATTATGTACAGTATGACAGCTTGCAAATGATAACGCATCAAGATCTGCATCTGAGATGTCCTTGCTAAAGGAGTCTATTCCAAAAACTGGCCTCACTTCTGAAATTGTCCATCAGAATGTCACAATTAACTGGAGCAAATGTATCAATCTGTGACTGTGACAGAGAGTAAATGAAACTCATTAGTTGGAAGCATCAGAGGTGAACCTAATTTTATATTTGACAAAAGCTGGTGTGTGTGTGTGTGTGTGTGTGTGTGTGTGTGTGTGTGTGTGTGTGTGTGTGTGTGTGTGTGTGTGTGTGTGTGTGTGTGTGTGTGTGTGTGTGTGTGTGTGTGTGTGTGTGTGTGTGTGTGTGTGTGTGTGTGTGTGAGTGTGAGAGAGAGATGTGTACACGTGATCATGTCAAAAAGAAACAGCAGCAGTATTATTCAAATCCGTATTGGCATTTAAACAGTGAGGATGATAAGGCCACTTGCTTTGACATTTTAATATTAGTTTTAATATACTGAGTATTCTGCTCAGTATCTTTCTATGAATCCTCCCTGATCTATCTGTGCTGACAACCTTCCTACATACCAAGATTTTTCACTGAGCTGAATTGTGACAACTCTCCATAGGAAGTGGGAGGATGTTGGAAGTCTCTACGCCAGTAAAGTTCTCATCTCATATTTCATTAAAGACTTTTAGACAATAGTCTTAAACTGTCATGGAGCAATCCAGTGTGGTGTCCATTTCAATATGCCCAGGAAATCTGTTTCCTCTGTGGCCTAAGAGCACATGTTCACAGACAGTTGACTGTAATCCACTCGCCATCTCCTGTGATTGATTGTTTGCACACAGAGAAACACAGCTAGCTCCTCTGAGTCAGGGGAAGGGTATAGAGCACATTAACCCGAAATTGGTAAATAATTACAAAGTGGAACATCTCTATAGATTCCAATAAGATTAGGAGGGGAGGTTGTTATTTTATTCAATTTAGAATGTATCAATGCAACTGCTAAGTTAGGCTACGGTTTAGTGAATTTATCATCAAAAAATACAGAATTATTGGCACCCTTGATAAAGATGAGCAAATAAGCCTGTAGACAAACAATAATAGGCGAAAGAAAACAAGTATGCTGCAATAAACTTTGGTGAACTATTAACAGAATACGAAATAATAAAACTAAAACAGGCTAGTTGGATCCACCTGTCAGCGATTGGGTACAGAGTTATAGCGGAGTCAGGCGCAGGACACAGGTATTGAGTAACATAAATGAGTTCACTAAAAATATCAAGCAAAATTCCAAATAGGAACATACAAAAAAACACTAGCACAAAACACAACCACTAACGACATAAACAATCACGGACAGAACAGGAAAGAGGGTTAAATAAGGAACGTGATATGTAATAGAAACCAGGTGTGTGTGTAATAGAGACAAAACAAAACTAAACTGAAACATGGATCGATGGTGACTAGAAAGCCGGTGACGTCGACCGCTGAACACCACCCGAACGAGGAGAAGGGCCGACTTCGGCGGAAGTCGTGACACCACCTCCTAGCACAGGAGGTTGGTGGCACCTTAATTGGGGAGAGCGGGCTCCTGTTAATGACTGGAGTGGATTAGGTGGAATGGTATCAAATACATCAAACATACAGTTTAATACACGATCATGCAAATCAGGATTATTTATTTGAAATACATTTCACTAATATTGACCATTTGAAACAAGATAGTATTTTTTTTAATCATTTTTTCATGAGTATGGAAAAAAGGACGTGACCTTATTCATGGCCTGTCTCTGACCCAGAACTGATCCTGTTGCTGTCTGGCACACCTAAGCTCTGTCACACTACACAGGGGGCACCCCCTCTCCCCATATTCACTATAGCAGGCGGAAGCTGAGAAGGACAGTGTTTTTGCAATGCATATTCAGGTGTAACATCACAATAACACAGTCGAGGACTCCCTTCCTGCATGATCCAAGGACAAAAATGGATTTCCTGTCTTAGTTGTGAGGCAATCAACCAAACAAAACCACAACGCCTTGAGTTTTGCTCACTGGGGGAACGTAAATGTTTCATTCAAGTGTTAGTTCTCACCAAATCTCAAGGCATAATCAAAGGCTTGATTGTTGATTTCCTAACTCTGGATTGATAAAATTAAAAATTAAAATAGACCACGTAGCTTTGCACAGTCATGTCCCGTGGAACAAGTATAAAAGGACATTTCCATACAAAGATCCAACTCAAATAGCCATGGATGGAAATATGATTTATTTACCCATGAAACATCAGTAAGCATTGGCTGTAAGAACAAAAAGCAAACAACGCTAAGACAACAATCAAATAACTTCTATCATGAGGTTCATAATGATGGAGTGGTGCAGTGTTTGAAATGCTGGTTGTGGTATGTCTTTACACAGTCCTCTATCAAAACAGTTCTGTGCTCCAGTCAATAGTTTGAAATGATTTATATTGTCTTCCACACTGCTGTGTAATTTAAGCGATGGTGGTATTTTTCTGCGCTGCAGCCCCGCTAGGAAATATCAATAGGTTTCTTTGAGATATCAATGGATGACCTGTATCTACACTGCTCTATCTCTCGCAATTAAATCTCTCGCAAATAACTCTTGCTACATATTTCACATTAATACCCCCATTATATCCACAATCGCAATATGGAATGCATGTACCTTTATTACGGTTCTCAAAATTCACATAAACACCTTTACTTTTTTACATTATGCTTAACCAAAACAGCATATTTTAACCATCTTATAGAATCATTTTTTGTTGTTGATAAGATTACCTTGTAAGCCTGTAGACTCCTAGTATACAGGAATGTACAAGTTACCATTGTTCTGTTCTTCAGGAGTCAGGTAGTTCCCTGCGCATTTGTGCTACATCAGTAGTTTGACCTGTCCTCTGAAATGTTATTTAAGTAACATAAATAGTTGTTTGGAGGTTGTGTGCTCTATCCATGGCAGACATGTCACAATATCCTCCTTTGTCAGTGAAATAGAGAAATAGAAAGCTTTTTATATTACACTCCACACAAGTACAATTCAGCTTTTTTTATGATTTAAGTAGCAAAAACAATGGGTTAGATCTGGCCACACATATTTCTCTTCATCTCATGGATGCGGAGGGCAAATTGTCTCCCATAACAAAATATGTTGAGGTGGTGTTTGTCATCAGATTAGATCAACATGAGGCAAAATGCATCAAGAGTGACACTGTCAGACAGAACAACCAATCAATGTAATCAACAATGCCACAAAGAAATTAGACAAGAGTAATGCTTTTGCCATCTGCTGCAATGTACTATCACACTTGTCTTTGTATAGATGTAGATTCCTCAACAGTATGTATGCTCTTCCTCTTCTTCTCTTCTCACCAGATGTGAAACACTAGGGGTTGAGAGATAAAGCTGAAAACAATAGGTCCGTAATAATAGTTTCAGTTTGGAATATAGCTAATCTCCCGTGGGCAGGTTCTGTGTGTAGACTGAGGAATCTGCCGGGAATTAATGTGGTACATGTGATAATGAGCGGCAGTTGTTTTGGTCTTTGGGTTTTCGTCACTGGTTATATGGAGAGATCAAGATTGGGCGAAGGCGATGCTTAAAAACTTTTAAGGATTAGCCCCTTTCTTTCAATTTTCGCCTAAAATGTCATGTCCAAATCTAACTGCCTGTAGCTCTGTCCCTGAAGCAAGGAAATGTATATCCTTAGTACCATTTGAAAGGAAACACTTTGAAGTTTCTGGAAATCTGAAAGGAATGTAGTAGAATATAACACAATATATCTGCTATAAGATAATGCAAAGAAAAAAACAACTGTTATTTTGTATTTTTTTGTACCATCAACTTCAAAATGCAAGAGAAAGGCCATAATGTATTATTCCAGCCCAGGTGCATTTTAGATTTTGGCCACTAGATTGCACCAACGTACATGCAAAGTAGACTGATCCAATGAATGATTGCATTTCTGTTCAAACTTTTGTATCCAGACTGACCAAATGTGCCTAATTTGTTTATTAATAACTTTTCATATTCAAAATTGTGCACTCTCCTCAAATAATAGCATGGTATTATTTCACTGTAATAGCTACTGTAAATTGGACAGTGCAGTTAGATTGACAAGAATTTAAGCTTTCTGCCAATATCAGATATGTCTATCTCCAGGGAAATGTTTGTGTTACTTACAACCTCATGCTAATTTCATTAGCCTATGTTAGCTCAACCATCCTGTGGAAGGGACACCGATCCCGAAGAAGTTTTAAACTGCTTTTCTTCGAGTGCTTTGCGCGTGTGCCCGCATGGATCGGAAGGGGGTATCCAGAAGGAGGTATCCAGATGTTGTTTGTAGATACTGATAGAATTGGTCAAGGCGAGGAATCCAATACTGCTGGTGGAAAGATCCCCACAATACAGTAATTGAAAGGTATTGTACTTTTGTCGCCTGTAATGCTTCAGATTTTTATGTAACGGGATATTGGGTTACTTTTTATTCCTTAGCAGGTATATGGACTTTGTGGACTAGTTAGACTAGTTGTATATATATTGTTAAATATAAATGTATATCATTTGTCATTTTTTTGTACACGACCTAGAAAGAAAAAATGATAAAACATGTTTAAGAAGACTGAGGCAGGGTTTCATATAACTTTTTATATATTTATTTTGATCCTAACAAACTCCCCAGTCCATTTCGGTTGCTGGATCGAATCCCAGAGCTGACAAGGTAAAAATCCGTCATTCTGCCCCTGAGCAGGGTAGTTAACCCTCTGTTCCCCGGGCGCCGATGACGTGGATGTCGATTAAGGCAGCCCCCTGCCACAGGGTTGGGTTAAATGCGGAAGACACATTTCAGTTGAATGCATTCAGTTGTACAACTGACTAGGTTTCCCTTAACATGATGCTGCCACCACAATAACTGAAAATCTATATATCTAACTTATTATCTGTATATCTAGATATTAGACTGTAAATAATTATAATGAATAATATTGACACTGAAAAATAAATAGTTTATGGAATATTATGTCTTATGTTTCATCATACAATGGTTTTGTATCACTAGGCCTCAATACACACACTTATCTGACTCATTCGGGAAACAAATGATCTCAAGCTTTTCTTCATTTCTGCATATATCGTATACAGTGGGGCAAAAAAGTATTTAGTCAGCCACCAATTGTGCAAGTTCTCCCACTCCCACTAATTTTCATCCTAGGTACTCTTCAACTATGACAGACAAAATGAGAAAAAAAATCCAGAAAATCACATTGTAGGAATTTTTATTTATTTATTTGTCTAATTATGGTGGAAAATAAGTATTTGGTCAACAACAAAAGTTTATCTCAATACTTTGTTATATACCCTTTGTTGGCAATGACAGAGGTCAAATGTTTTCTGTAAGTCTTCACAAGGTTTTCACACACTGTTGCTGGTATTTTGGCCCATTCCTCCATGCAGATCTCCTCTAGAGCAGTGATGTTTTGGGGCTGTTGCTGGGCAACACTGACTTTCAACTCCCTCCAAAGATTTTCTATGGGGTTGAGATCTGGAGACAGGCTAGGCCACTCCAGGACCTTGAAATGCTTCTTACGAAGCCACTCCTTCGTTGTCCGGGCGGTGTGTTTGGGATCATTGTCATGCTGAAAGACCCAGCCATGTTTCATCTTTAATGCCCTTGCTGATGGAAGGAGGTTTTCACTCAAAATCTCACGATACATGGCCCCATTCATTCTTTCCTTTACACCGATCAGTCGTCCTGGTCCCTTTGCAGAAAAACTGACCCAAAGCATGGTTTCCACACCCATGCTTCAAAGTAGGTGTGGTGTTCTTTGGATGCAATTCACGACGAGTTGAGTTTTTACCAAAAAGTTATATTTTGGTTTCATCTGACCATATGACATTCTCCCAATCTTCTTCTGGGTCATCCAAATGCTCTCTAGCAAACATCAGACGGGCCTGGACATGTTCTGGCTTAAGCAGGGGGATACGTCTGGCACTGCAGGATTTGAGTCCCTGGCGGCGTAGTGTGTTACTGATGGTAGGCTTTGATACTTTGGTCCCAGCTCTCGGCAGATCATTCACTAGGTCCCCCCGTGTGGTTCTGGGATTTTTGCTCACCGTTCTTGTGATCATTTTGACCCCACAGGGTGAGATCTTGCGTGGAGCCCCAGATCGAGGGAGATTATCAGTGGTCTTGTATGTCTTCTATTTCCTAATAATTGCTCCCACAGTTGATTTCTTCAAACCAAGCTGCTTACCTATTCAGTCTTCCCAGCCTGGTGCAGGTCTACAATTTTGTTTCTGGTGTCCTTTGACAGCTCTTTGGTCTTGGCCATAGTAGAGTTTGGAGTGTGACTGTTTGAGGTTGTGGACAGGTGTCTTTTATACTGATAACAACTTCAAACAGGAGCCATTAATACAGGTAACGAGTGGAGGACAGAGGAGCCTCTTAAAGAATAAGTTACAGGTCTGTGAGAGCCAGAAATCTTGCTTGTTTGTAGGTGACCAAATACTTATTTTCCACCATAATTTGCAAATAAATTCATTAAAAATCTTACAATGTGATTTTGTGTATTTTTTTCCCTCATTTTGTCTGTCATAGTTGAAGTGTACCTATGATGAAAATTACAGGCCACTCTCATCTTTTTAAGTTGGAGAACTTGCACAAATGGTGGCTGACTCAATACTTTTTTGCCCCACTGTATATCATTACACATTATCGCAGGTGAAGATGTAATTACAATTTGAATAGATTCCATAGCCCTTAATTATGTGAACGGAAATAGTCTCATTCTCCCAGGTAGCTCCTGCTCTTGGAAGGGCATATCAAGGTGCTCTTGGGAAATATGCTCAACCGCCGCTATCTCTGTGACAGGGGAGACAGAGGTGTAACGTGTGTGGTCGTGGCAGGATAGAGCTCCATGCATATGGATAGTGATGGAAAACCAGATGGTAGTGACATTGTCAAGGTATCTAACACCTGTCCATCCGCTCTCTGAGCCTTTTCTTTGTGATGAAAGTGCCTCGTCACAGTGTTCGGAAAACAAGTGAGTTTCTGACATCCTGACAGGTGGTGTGAAAACAGGGTTTTTACATGAGGAAAAATATGACATTTTGGGGGTGACAAAACTGTACTGAGCTACATTAAAAGTGCATTCATAATTACAATACTGTAGTGGGAATCATGCACATGTTATATGAAGACCATCAGAAGGTGGCTATCATGAAAGGAAATGGTAAGGTTTTTATTTTAGACCTTGGCACATTGTGAGGGGTGTTTTGCAGAAAGATAATGACTGTTGAATATCTGAGTGTTGAATATCTGAAAAACTTGACATCATTGAATGCTTGATGTCATTGAATCTTTATCATTATTACAATTAATAAACTATAATGTAAAAAAAAATGGCTTGCATATAGGCAGCATTTCATTCACATTTAACTCCTTGCCATATAATGTAGACTATTGGTTTGGAATAATTGATTGACACAAAAAACTGTTAGAAGTGTGTTGTTTTTTCCAGTGAGGCCACCATTCGTCACCCCCTAATTCAGTGACACCAAAACTTTACAGTTCAGGTTGCCTCTTTAACTGCCTCCTCCCTTTGCCAAAATCCCATAGAAAAATATCCAACTTTTTGTGGTCTATTACAACGTCAGAAACAAGCGCTGGTAGTGAGCACTAAAAACCAGACCAGTTGTGCAATCGTAATTACAACACCTATCTATTAATATGAGCCATTTGGAGGCTTGATGTTGATTATTAATCACTTCTTGTATAAACACATACACAACTGCCTTAGCAGTGTATTGCTGTCTGTCTCCCCATCTGTTTTGAAATGGTTAAAATAAACTAATACACGTGAGAGATTGGGGAGAGAGACGTTGTGTCCCCGAGAAGAGAAATTAGTTCAACACAAAATGTGAAACAGTTCAATGGGCTGTATTAATTATTTTCTGGTCACAAGCTCTATCTCCATAGATATTCAAGGTGATTTACAAAACAAAATCAAGTCCTCATACTTTGATAAGGAACTCTCACATTAGTCCCATTGACATCAACTAATGATTTACGTGCACAAATGTAAAATCTAAATACCTCGAAGAAAGGAGAATAGTCCATCAAGTGTAATGCCACTGTGTCACTGTCTTATGTTGATGTGTGAATGACCCTGTTGATATATGAAATCCATCTTTCAAACATCTTAAAACTCTTCAATTAATCAAAATTAATGAGCATGTATCCTTGGTTGTTGATTGAGTCATTCATTTTGTTGAGCACGTCTGACAGCTTTATGTCAAGCACAGTCAAATCTGAGATTGTGTGATTATATTGGTGTGGCCTAAGGAATATCAACACAAAGATAACATTGTGACATTCAAGTGGTGTGTTATTAAAGCATGATGGCAATTTATGAAGCGGAGCAGGTGCGCTCATTATCTAAGGGGAGGATTTCAGATGAATACACAAATGAATCGACACTATCAAGATTTTGAATGCACCCTACTGTGTCGCATTGCCCCACTACACAATCAATTATTACACCACTGCTATAAAAGTTCTGCTATGTGTTATACCTTTCCCAACCAATGTGTTAGGAGAAAAGACAAAGTAAAGTAAAGTAAATCATATCTCAATGTTGGGAAGCTGAAAGACACTAAGAGCTCCATTTTTTTAAGGACATTTAAGATCAATAAATGAGACTTGGAGATGATGTGGGGACTCTGGCTGTGGAGCCGTTTGTTCCTGAATGTTCTTCTTTTTTTTCTTTTTTTTCTCATCCTTTCATTTCTATATTCATCTTTGGGTGTAAGTCTGCAACACACAACAGCTAATGTGCACTCTTCTTCATGTAGACATCCATCACTTTATATTCCGAGACATTACAGTCTGAGGATGTTCTTCAGCCGTGCGTCAGCCTCTAGACCTTCAAAGGAATGAAATGTGTGAAATTCCATCTTGCTTAAAGGTCCAATGTAGTCTTTTTATATCAATATCAAACCATTTCTGAGTAACAGTTAAGTACTGTAATGTGATTGTTTTCATTAAATAAAAAAATAAAAAAAAATATATATATAGTTTCTTAGCAAAGAGCAATTTCTCAAGCAAGAATTTTGCTAGGACCATTTGAAAGTGGTCTGATTGGGGAGAGTAAAATGGAAAACTTGCTATTATTAGCAGAGAGGATTGGTCTATTAACTAATTCACCAGACAGGCCAACACTCTATCCTACTAAAACAGGCTGAAATTTCAGGCAGGTTTTTTCAAACAGCTCTTACACTAAAGGGGCATTATCATAATTTTCACAATTTCAAAGTATTATTCCAACCTCACAATGTGAAACACAGCAGAATCACATTTTTGACTGCACTGGGCCTTTAAAGCTGATATAGTACAGAAGAATGTGTCAGGATTCCAGAGGGATGGCAGGCAAGCAGGCAGGCAGATATTATCGGTTCAGGCAGAAACTCGAGAGAACAGGCTACTGCCAACCCATTTTAATTCATCATTCCACATAAATTCTAATACTGTTGACTCTCCCGACTCGCACACTAATCAACCTCATTGGCCGAACCACTTAGCCAACATGAGGACCGGATTATCTAATGAATCCGGTGAGAATCGAACATTCTAGCTGTCCTTACTTTGGTGGGTTGTACCATATTTTAGAAATATACGCCAATAAAAGTGAGTATTCCAATGCCTATGACTAATTGACAGTGAGAGTGATAACTTTTTTATTCAGGCAATTTATCTGGCCTTTCTCACACAGTGCCCTGATCAGGCCCCACCATAAAACAAAAATAAAATGCATTCATGCAGAAAATCTTGTTAAAATGCAACTTGTAATGAATCTTTCTTTATACTGCAACACATCAAACTTGCTGACCCTTATTTATGACATAGACTTTGGACTTGGTTCATAAGTCGGTGAACTTGCTGCGCTGATTAATAACACCTCTTTATGCATTTAAGGTAATACAATTAAACATCTTGTTAGAGCCCATCTCCCCAATAATGTGTTTTCAGCCACTTGCATTACAGTGTGTGTACAAAACATGCAAGTGCCAATAGTGATAACATTGACTTCTTAGGCTACTGAGAAACGTCCTCAGTGGAACATGTGTCTCAGTCCGTGGGACATTAACCTTTTTTGGATAGGGGGCAGCATTTTCACATTTGGATGCCCAGAGTGAACTCTGTCCCAGATGCTAATATATGCATATCATTATTAGTATTGGATAGGAAACACTCTGAAGTTTCAAAAACTGTTTGACTGATGTCTGTGAGTATAACAGAACTCATATGGCAGGTGAAAACATAAGACAAATCCATCGGGAAGTGGGAAATCTGAGGTTTGTAGTTTTTCAAAGCTTGGCCTACCGAATACACAGTGTCTATGGAGTCAAGTTGCACTTCCTACGTCTTCCACTAGATGTCAATCGTCTTCAGAAACTTGTTTCAGGCTTCTGCTATAAAGGAGGGGCTCATGAGACCTGTTTGAGTCAGTGGTCTGGCAGAGTGTCTCAGGCTCGTGACGCGCTCTGCTGACAGAGTTAGCTCTCGTTCCAGTGCTTTTCTTCAGACATAGGAATTCTCCGGTTGGAACATTATTGATGTTTTATGTTAAAAACCTACTAAAGATTGATTCCATACATCGTTTGACTTGTTTCTACGACCTGTAACAGAACTTTTTGAGTTTTTGTCTGGACGAAGTGCTCGCACCTCATGAAGATGGATTACTGGGCTGTACACGCTAACAACAAGTGGCTATTTGGACATAAATTATGGACTTTATGGGACTTTATGGGAAAAAAACAGTAATTTATTGTCGAACTGGGTTTCCTGGGAGTGCCTTCTGATGAAGATCATCAAAGGTAAGTGAATATTTATAGTCTTATTTCTAACTTCTGTTGACTTCAAAATGGAAGATATTTCTCTGGCTGGATTGGGCCCTGAGTGCCGTTCTCAGATTATGCTAAAGTTTTTTTGAAATGTGACACAGCGGTTGCATTAAGGAGAAGTCTATGTTTAATTCTGTGAATAACACTTCTATCTTTTATCAATGTTTATTATGAGTATTTCTGCAAAATCACAGGATGTTTTGGAATCAAAACATTACTGCACGTAACGCACGTAAACTAAGATTTTTGGATATAAATATGCACATTATCGAACAAAACATGCATGTATTGTGTAACATGGTATCCTATGAGTGTCATCTGATGAAGATCATCAAAGGTTAGTTATTAATTTTATCTATATTTCTGCTTTTTGTGACTCCTATCTTTGGCTGGAAAATGGCTGTGTGTTTTTTTTGACTTGACAGTGATCTAACATAATCTTATGTTGTGCTTTCGCTGTAAAGCATTTTTGAAATCGGACACGATGGGTAGATTAACAAGAAGTTTATCTTTCATTTGCTGTATTGGACTTGTTAATGTGTGAAAGTTACATATTTCTAAAAAATATTTTTGAATTTCGCAACATGCACTAGAAAGGTTAAAGGACAAGACATCGAGACATTGTAAATTATATTCATCATTAATACAATTTCCAAAGCCCCACAGGAGATGTGTCTGATATACGAATGGTCCCAGTTTTGATATGGAAAGTGTTTGATGGGGTGGGTCAGTCTTTTTACAGCGCATTCGGAAAGTATTCGGTCCCTTGACTTATTCCACATTTAAGTTACAGCCTTATTCTAAAATGGATTCAATTGTTTTTTTTCTTCATCACTCTAAACCTCATAAAAACAAAGCAAAAACACTTTTTTGAGGTTTTTGCCAAGAAACAGCAACTGAAATATCACATTTACATAAGTATTCAGACCCCTTTACTCAGTACATTGTTGAGGCATCTTTGGCAGTGATTACAGCCTCGAGTCTTATTGGGTATGACGCTTGGCACACCTGTATTTGGGGAGTTTCTCCAATTCATCTCTGCAGATCCTCTCAAGCTCTGTCAGGTTGGATGGGGAGTTTCGCTGCACAGATATTTTCAGGTCTCTCCAGAGATGTTTGATCAGGTTCAAGTCTGGGCTCTGGCTAAGCCACTCAAGGAGATTCAGAGACTTGTCCAGAAGCCACTCTTGCTTTGTCTTGGCTGAGTGCTGTCGTGGAAATTCATACCGAGAGAGACTTTGTCATATTTTCAAACAATCACGCAGACGTCTCAAGTATGCCCCTGGAAATGCAAATGCGCTACGCTAAATGCTAAATGTACTCGTTACAACTCAATCTTTGATCAAAATTCACAAGCAGGGTATTGAATTAAAGCTACACTCGTTGTGAACCTAGCCAGCAAGTCAGATTTTTAAAATGCTTTTCGGCGAAAGCATGAGAAGCTATTATCTGATAGCATGCACCCCCCAAAATGCCAGCACGACACGTAAACAACAGATTTTGCGGTAGCCGGCGCTACCCAAAACGCAGAAATAAAATATAAAACATTCATTACCTTTGACGAGCTTCTTTCTTGGCACTCCTATATGCCCCATAAACATCACTATTGGGTCTTTTTTTCGTTTAAATCGGTCCATATATACCCAAAATAGCTTTGTATGGAAGCTGTGTCATTCAGAAAAAATCATCGTTTTTAAACGCTGCGTTATTTTTTAAAATTAAAAAAGTCAACGATAAACTTTCACAAAACACTTCGAAATCCTTTTGTAATCCAACTTTAGGTATTAGTAAACGTTTATAATCTATCAAAATGATTACAGGGCGATGTCTTTTCAATAGGTCTTCACTTGCAAAACAATGGCTTCTAATATCTTCCTCAACTGCATCCGGGTGAAGACTGGGAAAATGGAGGTCAGATAGATGGATTTTCCAACAATTAATTCAATTGAAAATGAGGACAATGGAATTTGTATGAATTTCAGGCAGATCGATATTAAATTCTGTTCTCTTTTAACAACTGGTGGAAGTGACTTATGGAAATTATTTTTAGCTTTCAGAGAGCTGTTTTTCTTGCGTTTTTCAATGAAACACACGATCTGTTATAGTCACAGCCGTGATTTAACCAGTTTTATAAACTTCAGAGTGTTTTCTATCCACACATACTAATCATATGCATATACTATATTCCTGGCATGAGTAGCAGGACGCTGAAAAGTTGCGCGATTTTTAACAGAATTTTCGAAAAAGGAGGGGGTAGAAGTAAGAGGTTATTAATATCGATGCATTATTGCAATATTGAAGCCGTCGACCCTACACTCTTGAGTGAGTTGCAGAGAGCTTTACCTTTACATACAATTCAGAGTTTTTATATAGCTGACACTAAAAATGCTTACTCTTGACTGGTTCCACCCCTCCCATGTTGATTGGGGGGCACCACAAGCCATCCTGGGTTCATCCTGTGGTCATCTGCACCCGGTGCCATTTCCCAGATGAAGAATGGTTAGAGACAATTAGGGTTTTGTTCGATTCCTCCATCTCTATCTCGGTTACACCCACCAAATCTTACCCACAGACACAGATGAAAGAGTACTCATCAAACCTTATTTGATGCATAAACAGTATTTTAACATAATCTTGTAATTTAGCTCGCACAGTGCATAGGGTTGTTGTCCTGCTGGAAGAAGAACCTTCGCCCCAGTCTGAGCGCTCTGGAGCAGGTTTTCATCAAGGATCTCTCTGTACTTCGCTACGTTCATCTTTACCTCAATCCTGACTAATCTCCCAATCCCTGCCACCGAAAAACATCCCCACAGCATGATGCTGCCACCACCATGCTTCACCGTAGGGATGGTGCCTGGTTTCGTCCAGACGTGACGCTTGGCATTCAGGCCAAAGTGTTCAATCATGACCATAGAATCTTGTTTCTCATGGTCTGAGAGTCCATTAGGTGCCTTTTGGCAGACTTCAAGTGTGCTGTCATGTGCCTTTTACGGAGGAGCGGCTTCCGTCTGGCCACTCTACCATAAAGGCCTGATTGGTGGAGTGCTACAGAAATGGTTGTCCTTCTGGAAGATTCTCCCATCTCCACAGAAGAACTCTGGAGCTCTGTCAAAGTGACATTTGCGTTCTTTGTCACCTCCCTGTCCAAGACCCTTCTCCCCCGATTGCTCAGTTTGGCAAGATGACCAGCTCTAGGAATAGTTTCTTCCATTTAAGAACGATGGAAGCCACTGTGTTCTTGGGGACCTTCAATGCTGCAGAAATGTTTTGGTACCCTTCCCCAGATCTGTGCCTCGACACAATCCTGTCTCAGAGGTTGGTTTTTGCTCTGACATGCTCTGACATACATTGTCAACTGTGGGATCTTAAATAGACGTGTGTCTTTCCAAATCATGTCCAATCAATTGAAATTACCACAGGTGGACTCCAATCAAGTTGTAGAAACTCCTCAAGGAGGATCAGGATGCACCTGAGCTCAATTTTGAGTCTCATAGCAAAGGTCTGAATACTTATGTAAATAAGGTATTTCTGGTTTTATTTATTTTTTAATTTGCAAACATTTCTTAAAACCTGTTTTCACTTTGTAAATATGGGCATTGTGTGTAGATTGATGAGGAACATGTTTTATTTAATCAATTTTAGAATAAGGCTGTAACATAACAAAATCTGGATAAATGGAAGGAGTCTGAATACTTGTAGTATGCACTGTAGTTATCTTTTCTGTGCTCTTCTGCAGTTGTCAGATCTCGGCTCAGACAGGCGAGGTTGTGGGCTGAATGTTATAGGTGGGCTTGGTTGGGATTAGGGGAATAACTGCTACTCCAGATTAAATATTGAGTTGAGGACATCACCTCGCTCATCAGATCTGACAGAGCAGAGTGACAGTTGTGCTGTAGGTACCTGACAGAGTAAATACATATTTAAAGCTGTGCCATATCTTATCATTCCACAGCATATATATATGTCAAATGTAACCCCTTTCTTTCATTCTGAATGTTCTTGGACTCTCTTGACAAGTACCAGATTCAGCCCGATTCAATTATAGTTTACAAAGGTGCCGTTTTGTGTGTGGATGATTAATTATTGACCGTTTGAGTGAATTGTTTGTGGCATCTATTTCTTCATGCAAATTCCTGATACAAATTTGTTTTCTTGGATCCCCATTAAGTTTTGCAGAGGCAGCAGCTATTCTTCCTGGTAGACAATGTCAGTTACACTCATTTTAAATACAACGATATACAAACAATACAACAATAATACAAATAATTATATTTATACAAACAATACAACTAAAAAAGTGTGTGTGTCTCTTCACAGTCCCCGCCGTTCCATGAGATGTTGTTTTATCCACTTTTTTGCTGTTTGCTTGAGTATTTGGAGATGGAAGGGAGTTGTATGCAATCATGTCTCTGTATAATATTGTGCGTTGCCGTGAATTCGTTTTGGAATGGGATAGGCCGTAAATTGTAAATAAGAACTGCAAATAAGAATTTGTTCTTAACTGACTTCCCTAGTTAAACACAAAGCTTTTATTTTTAGATGTATTTAGGAGCAGTTAATTATTAATCCCACATTCTGATACTGACTGTAACCCCTTATTTAGAATTGAAATGGCTTTGTGCTCACTGGGTGCTGACATGTAGTGTGGAATCATCCGCATAATAGTAATTCTAGCTTTGTGTAAGACCAGTGGCAAATCATTTGTGAAAGTAGAGAAGAGTAACGTCTCAAGGCAGCTGCCTTGATGTACATATCTGATGTTAGAGAAGCTTCCACTGAAGAACACTGGGTTCTATTGGATAAATAACTCTCCAACCATGTGATGGCAGGTGATGTAAAGCCATAGCAAGTGACTTTCTCCAATAGCAATTTATTATCAATAACATCTAAGGCTGCACTGAAACTTATTATCAATTTGTTTCAACCAAGCATCTGTTTTCTGAGTCAGTGAAGTACAAGTAGAGCACCCTTCTCTATATGCATGTTGAAAGTCAGTAAACTTGTTCTCTGAAAAATGGCATTGTATTTGGACAAACACAGTTCTATCCATCAGTTTACTAAGAGCAGGCAGCAAACGGATTGGGCGGCTGTTCGAGCCAGCAAAGGGGACTCTACTATTGTTAGGCAGTGGAATTACTTTAGCTTCTTTCAACGCCTATGGACACACACCCACATGTGAACACACACACTTTGGTTAAATATATGGCAAATAGAGGTGGCAATAGTCTGCTACCATTTTCAATAGTTTCCCATCAAGGTTGTCTATACCTGGTACCTGGCGGTTTATCATTATTTACGGAAAACAACTGTCCCACACTAACCAAAACAGCAATCCCTGTCTTTCATTTTATAAACATATATGACGGTTCACTATTCAATGTTGTCATTTCATTTCTGAGTTTTTACTAGTGAAACAGTCATTGAATGGTTTTCTTATCAATGACCCATCAACTTCAATGAACGATGGAGATTAATTGGGTTTTCCATGATATAATTTAAGGTACTCCAAAGTATTTTTTACATTGTGTTTTATGTTATTTATCTTGGTTTGGTAATATAGTTTCTTCTTTTTGTTAGGTTTAGTCAAACATTTCTCAATTTACAGTATGTCAACCACTCAGTTGAGCAACGTGACTTGTTTGCCACCTGTTTTGCATCATTTCTTTGAACTATATAGTCTTGAAATGCATTATCAATCCAGAGTGCTCTTACAGCCCTGGGTTCAATGCTTGCTGGCCCACTCTGGCTCTGTGCGGTTGGGACTGTGTCAGTAATCAGGTAAAACAGATGACATGACATCCAAATATATTCAGTGCAAAGAGGCGTTTTTCCAAATTCAGAAGAAAATATGCATAGAAAGAGTTCCATTTGAGGATACAGTTACCAAGCATGTCAATAGTGAAACTTAAATCAGAGGTTAAACATTACATTCCGAGTTCAATGGTTTTTGGAGTATATACTGTGTTTATGATTGGAGTTTCAGTGTGAGTGGGGGGGGGGGGGGGAATCAATGTTGAGGAGGCTTGATACAACCCAAGAAATGTCTTTAAGTGCATAACATCAAAAAACACATATTTTATGTTGCAGAATGAAATATTTAAAGCACTCCAACAATGGATTCTGTAACAGGATTGATGTTCTTCAGCATTTCTAGCTTATCACCACCAGCCACACTTTATTGCCAGGGCCTACCACAAAGAAAATTAAAAGCACCTACAGCCTTTTGATATTTCCATTCCCATTATGGGATATTGTATAGCTTGGAAACACTATTACCATTCAGACTCTTCCACACACATCCTGCCAGTGCCAGGTGCTATGTGTCAGCAGCTATGTGCCAGCAGCATACCACCGTGCTTCCCACTACTGGCTTGCTTCTGAAGCTAAGCAGGTTTGGTTCTGATCAGTTCCTAGATAGGAGACCAGATGGAGGGCCAGTAGGAGGCACCCTTTCCTCTGGTCTAAAAACAATATCCCAATGTCCCATGGCAGTGATTGGGGAGAATGCCCTATGTAGGGTGCTGTCTTTCGGATGTTAAACGGGTGTCCTGACTCTTTGTGGTCACTAAAGATCACATGGCACTTAGTGTAAGAGCAGGGGTGTTAACCCTGGTGTCCTGGCTAAATTCTCAATCTGGCCCTCATACCATCACCTAATCATCCCCAGCTTACAATTGACTCATTCATTGCCCCTCCTCTCCTTTGTAACTATTCCCCAAGGTTGTTGCTGTAAATGAGAATGTGTTCTCAGTCAACTTACCTGGTTAAATAAAAATGTAGAAATCTAAGATATGTTCCTCTTTTTCCCTCAGTATTTCATCCCTTGTGTTTCAACAAGCACAATAGTTTTTTAAAGATCTGCCATAAACAATACATGCCCATACAGCGTGATATGATGAGCTGCTCTTAGATAAAAACGTTATGTTTCTGTGTGGGAGCAAATATTGTCCTTACAACTGGGGTTTAAATTGGGATTTTGTATTTGGTGAAACTGTCCTCAATATTGATTGTTGTCCCATGGTGGTATAACAGAAATCTACTCAATTCCCACAGGCCACTGCAAGCTGTGTCAACCATACCTCTCCCGTTTAATTAACCACAGCCTACAATGTTCGCTCTACCTCCCACTCCTGTTCTGCCGTTGTGACAATGACAGTTAAGATGAAAGTGCTATACAGGTATGTGCTTATGTGGTTGGCCGTAATAGGTCAGCCCTCCAGCAACTTTTCTATTCCTATTCTGTATTTGTGCCTTTTTCCTTGAGATGTGCTGTGATGTAACACCCCTGGAAATGGCAGCAACTGCAATGCATAACTACCTGGTATCAAATGGTATCCTAAAAGTACACATTGAAATGAAAAATATAAATTCCTAGGTACTGTAATTGCCATTTGCAATGTCATATCTGCAATGAAAATAGTATCATTATGATCAGTACCCATGTTTACCTTGACAAAGCATTTAGGCATAATATGAGTTAATACGTAAAGGACGTTGCCAATTCTCGATCACTTTCATGTAGACTTGAGTAACTTGCTTGACTTGGATTACTGAATTAAATGCTGTTTGAGGCAGCTTGACGCTATATATTACAGAGACAGTGTTTACACAGGAAATTCAATTCTAATCTTTTGACCAATAAGGATCAAACGATCTGATCTGATATGTCAAAAGATCAGAATTGGACTACCTGTGTAAACGCAGCCATATACACATAGCCTAATATCCACAATACCTCAGGGTGCATATACTGTCCAGGTCTGCAGTCATTCCAGTGGGACTCAATGTCTTGTATCGATCAGCAGCACCCACTACAATCTATTCTGATTAACTTGTTTGTGTCTTGGGATGCCATTGGAAAATAAAGAAAAAGTCTATGATCAGCAGAAACTTAAGAGTTCATGCTACCTCTTGCAATTTCCCAAGATACCACAGCGTCAAAGTAGCAAATATGAATTAGGTTGAACTGCTGTTTCTTAAAAACATATTGATTTGAACAAAAACTTGAGATCTGCATCTGTAGTTTTCAAGAAAATCTTCCATTGACACATGCATGGTTTATACGAAAGTCTGAGGGACTGTACACATGCCATTCTCAAGTTTGGACTTTCCTCTCCGTTCGGTACAATCAGGAGAGTTGGGCAATATCAGAAGTTAAGGGTTGCAAAGCAAAACTAAGTTAATAGTCATCAGGTTAATTGGATAACATTGGAACATCAATAAAATAATTGAGCTAAATTTAACCCTAGGGAGGCTTTTTTTTCCTGATGCAACAGAGGTATAACAAATACATTCTATTTTATTTTTATTTAATTGACGCAGACAGTAAAATGCAGGGACATGTGGTAACATTTAATTAGGTTGCGGAGTGAATGCAAGCTGCTGCCTCAAATAAGCAGGTATTTTTCCTCTGGAGTTTATTTTAAACCAAATTAATGCTGTTTTCAAGGACTGAAGAGTTGTCTTCTCAATAAGGATTTTGGAGAATCTTACCTTTCAACCCACATAGCTAATGGATATTGAGGTAGGTTCGGCAATTGGAGGGAGTTAATTAAAACCTCTTGAAGCTAGGGGGCACTTTTTTATGTTTGGAAAAATAACGTTCCCAAAGTAAACGGCCTATTTCTCAGGATCAGATGCTAGAATATGCATATAATTGACAGATTAGGATAGAAAACACTCTAAAGTTTTTCATAATATTGTCTGTGAGTATTATAGAACTGATATTGCAGGCGAAACCCTGAGGAAAATCCAATCAGAAAGTGCCTCTTATTTTGAAACCCTTCTGTTCCTATGCATGCCTATCCTCCATTTAAAGGGATATCAACCAGATTCCTTTTTCTCTGGCTTCCCTAAAGTGTCAACAGTCTTTAGACATAGTTTTAGGCTTTTATTTAGAAAAATGAGCGTGAAAGATCACATTGCATAAGTGGATAGGTGAGGGCTCTCAGAGTGAGTTTTTGCACTACAGAGTAAAGCCGCCATTGTTCCTCCCGCTGTTATTGAAAAATCTACACACTCGGGTTGATATATTATCGAATATATATTTTAAAAAGCTTCCTGATGCTAAGTGTGCATAATGCTATGCTAGGCTATCGATAAACTTACACAAACACTTGGATTGCTTTCGCTGTAAAGCATAATTTCAAAATCTGAGACAACAGGTGGATTAACAAAAGGCTAAACTGTGTTTTGCAATATTGCACTTGTGATTTCATGAATATGAATATTTTTTAGTAATATTATTTGACTGTTGCGCTATGCTATTCAGCGGTTGCTGACGAAAATGATCCCGTGACAGGGGTGGGTAGCGTCAAAAAGTTAAGTGTATCCTCTCTGTAAATAGCTTGGAAATCAATAGGCATTGCAGGTGCACTCTACTTTATCCTCCGAGGAGCACTCCCATATTGTATTTTTCTTTTCAGTTCCAAGGTTCCTCAACTTCAAAGCAAACATATTCCTAGAGAAACCAGGTTTGTCGGTTTAAAATTAGAGATAGAAAAATAAGCCTTTGTTTCTTTGCTCAAAAATAGAAACATAGAGGAAGACGTATTAGAGTATTAGAGAATAATGGTCAGGACCATGTTAGGACCACTTTAAGCTGTGCACTCCACAGAGCTGAGCTTTACGAAAGAGTGGACAGAAAAAAGTCATTGCTTAAAACCTCTTACTTCTACCCCCTCCTTTTTCGAACATTCTGTTAAAAATCGCGCAACTTTTCAGCGTCCTGCTACTCATGCCAGGAATATAGTATATGCATATTAGTATGTATTAGTAGTATGTGTGGATAGAAAACACTCTGAAGTTTCTAAAACTGGTTAAATCACGGCTGTGACTATAACAGATCGTGTGTTTCATTGAAAAACGCAAGAAAAACTGCTCTCTGAAAGCTAAAAATAATTTCCATAAGTCACTTCCATGGGTTGTTAAAAGAGGACAAAATTTAATATCGACCTGCATGCAATTCATACAAATTCCACACGATGTCGCCATTGTCGTCATTTTCAATTGAATTTTTTGTTGGAAAATCCATCTATCTGGCTTCCGTTTCTTCCAGTCTCCACCCGGATGTTGTTAATGTGGACATTGGCAGCCATTGATTTGCAAACGAGGAGCTATTGAATATACATCGCCCTGTAATCATTTTGATAGATTATAAACGTTTACTAATACCTAAAGTTGGATTACAAAAGGATTTCGAAGTGTTTTGTGAAAGTTTATCGTCGACTTTTTTAATTAAAAAAAATTACGCAGCGTTTAAAAACGATGTTTTTTTCTGAATGACACAGCTTCCATAGAAAGCTATTTTGGGTATATATGGACCGATTTAAACGAAAAAAAGACCCAATAGTGATGTTTATGGGGCATACAGGAGTGCCAAGAAAGAAGCTCGTCAAAGGTAATGAATGTTGGCTAGGTTCACAACGAGTGTAGCTTTAATTCAATACCTTGCTTGTGAATTTTGATCAAGGTTTGAGTTTTAACGAGTACATTTAGCATTTAGCGTAGCGCATTTGCATTTCCAGGTGCCTACTTGAGACATATGCATCCCAAGTAGAGTCAAGAAGTTAAAGAAATAAATAAGCAAACACGTTTGGTGTTCACCAAAAGGCATGTGGGAGACTCCCCAAACATGTGGAAGAAGGTACTCTGGTCAGATGAGGCTAAAATATGCCTTTTTGGCCATCAAGGAAAAAGATATGTCTGGCGCAAACCCAACACCTCTCACCACCCAGAGAACACCATCCCCACAGTGAAGCATGGTGGTGGCAGCATCATGCTGTGGGGATGTTTTTCATCGGTAAGAGACATGCGGCTGTAAGTACAAAAGTATCTATATCCAGAGTAAAGCAAGTCATATATCGACATAACCTGAAAAGCTGCTCAGCAAGGAAGAAGCCACTGCACCAAAACTGCCATAAAAAAGCCAGACCAAGGTTTGCACCCGCACATGGGGACAAAGATTTTACTTTTTGAAGAAATGTCATCTGGCCTGATGAAACAAAAATGGAAATGTTTGGCCATAATGACCTTTGTTACGTTTTGAGGAAAAAGGGGGGAGGCTTGCAAGACGAAGAACACCATCCTAACCGTGAAGCACGGGAGTGGCAGTAACATGTTGTGGAGGTGCTTTGCTGCAGGAACGACCGGTGCACTTCACAAAATAGATGGCATCATGAGGAGGAAAATTATGTGGATATATCGAAGAAACATTAAAGCTTGTTCACAAATCGGTCTTCCAAACGGACAATGACCCCAAACATACTTCCAAAGTTGTGGCAAAATTGCTTAAGGACAACAAAGTCAAGGTATTGGAGTGGCCATCACAAAACCCTGACCTCAATCCTGTGACATCAATCCAGAACTGACATAGTGTGTGCAAGAAAGGGGGCCTACAAACCTGACTCAGTTACACTAGCTCTGTCAGGAGGAATGGGACAAAATTCACCCAACCTATTGTGGGAAGCTTGTGGAAGGCTCCCGAAATGTTTGACCCAAGTTAACCTCTTTGATCTCTAGGGGCGCTATTTCATTTTTGGATAAAAAACGTTCCCGTTTTAAGCGCAATATTTTGTCACGAAAAGATGCTCGACTATGCATATTCTTGACAGTTTTTGAAAGAAAACACTCTGAAGTTTCAGAATCTGCAAAGATATTGTCTGTAAGTGCCCCAGAACTAATTCTACAGGCGAAACCAAGATGATGCGTCAACCAGGAAATGAGCAGATTTCTGAAGCTCTGTTTTCCATTGTCTCCTTATATGGCTGTGATTGCGCAAGGAATGAGCCTACACTTTCTGTCGTTCCCCCAAGGTGTTAGCAGCATTGTGACGTATTTGTAGGCATATCATTGGAAGATTGACCATAAGAGACTACATTTTCCAAGTGTCCGCCTGGTGTCCTGCGTGGAATTCGGTGCGCAATTGCCAGCTGCTTGTACTTTTCCATTTGATTGAGGGGAGAAACCATGCTTCCAAGAACGATATATCAATGAAGAGATATGTGAAAAACACCTTGAGGATTGATTCTAAACAACGTTTGCCATGTTTTCAGTCGATATTATGGAGTTAATTTGGAAAAAAGTTCGCGTTTTGAGGACTGAATTTTCGTTTTTTTTTGGTAGCCAAATGTGATGTATAAAACGGAGCTATTTCTAATACACAAAGAATCTTTTTGGAAAAACTGAGTATCTGCTGTCTAACTGAGAGTATCCTCATTGAAAACATCAGAAGTTCTTCAAAGGTAAATTATTTTATTTGAAGGCTTTTATGTTTTTGTTGAAATGTTGCGTGCTGGATGCTAACGCTAATGCTAACGCTAAATGCTACGCTAGCTAGCTACTTTTACACAAATTATTGTTTTCCTATGGTTGAGAAGCATATTTTGAAAATCTGAGATGACAGTGTTGTTTACAAAAGGCTAAGCTTGAGAGATGGCATATTTATTTCATTTCATTTGCGATTTTCATGAATAGTTAACGTTGCGTTATGGTAATGAGCTTGAGTCTGTATTCCTGATACCGGATCCGGGATGGGGAGATCAGAGAGGTTAAACTATTTAAAGGCAATGCTACCAAATACTAATTGAGTGTATGTAAACTTCTGACCCACGGGGACGAAAGAAATAAAAGCTGAAATAAATAATTATTTCTACTATTATTCTGACATTTCCCATTCTTAAAACTTTGTAGGGCAGCAATCCCGTTAACGGTATGATATCACAACAGCCAGTGAAAGTGCAGGGCGCCAAATTCAAAACAACAGGAATCTCATAATTAAAATTCCTCAACATGTATCTTATACCGTTTTAAAGGTAATCTTGTTGTTAATCCCACCACAGTGTCCGATTCCAAATAGGCTTTACAGTGAAAGCACCACAAACGATTATGTTAGGTCCCAACCAAGCCAAAGAAAACTCAGCAATTTTTCCTGCCAAAGAGAGGAGTCACAAAAAGCACAAATAGAGATAAAATTATTCACTAACGTTTGATCTTCATCGGATGACACTCATATGACTTCATGTTACACAATACGTGTATGTTTTGTTTGATAAAGTTAATATTTATATAAAAAAATCTGAGTTTACATTGGCGCGTTATGTTCACTAGTTCCAAAAACATCCAGTGATTTTGCATAGCCACATCGATTCAACAGAAATACTCATCATAAATGTAGATGATAATACAAGTTATACACATGGAATTATAGATATACCTCTCCTTAATGCAACCGCTGTGTCAGATTTAATAAATAAATAAAACAATTACGGAAAAAGCAAACCATGCAATAATCTGAAACAGCGCTCAGAAAATAAATGCAATTTTCCGCCATTTTGGAGTCAAAAGAAACCAGAAATCACATTATAAATATTCCCTTACCTTTGATGATCTTCATCAGAATGCACTCCCAGGAATCCTAGTTCTACAGTAAATTATTGATTTGTTCGATAATGTCCATTATTTATGTCGAAGTAGCTACTTTTGTTAGTGCGTTATGTACAAATATCCAAACGCTTGTGCAGGTACCGCATAACTTCGGACAAAAACTTCAAAAAGTTATATTACAGGTCAAAGTAACATTTCAAACTAAGTATAGAATCAATCTTTAGGGTGTTGTTATCATAAATCTTCAATAATGTTTCAACCGGAGAATTCCTTTGTGTCTAGAGAAGCAATGGAACGCAGTTCGATATCATATGGAATGCGCAAGACCAGGAATTGGCTCTCTGCCATTAACCTGACTCATTCAGCTCTTATTCAGGCCCACAACACAGTAGAAGCCTCATTCAGGTTTCTAAAGACGGTTGACATCTAGTGGAAGCCCTAGGAAGTGCAACTTCATCCTTATCCCACTGTGAATTCAATAGGGCCTGGGTTGAAAATTGACCAACCTCAGATTTCTCACTTCCTGTTTGGATTTCCTCTCGGGTTTTTGCCTGCCATATGAGTTATGTTATACTCACATACATCATTCAAACAGTTTTAGAAACTTCAGAGTGTTTTCTATCCAATACTAATAATAATATGCATATATTCACAACTGAGACTGAAGAGCAGGCCATTTACTCTGGGCACCTCTGGGCACCTTTCATCCAAGCTACTCAATACTGCCCCTACAGCCATATGACGTTAAAAATAAAGTGGTGATCCTAACTGACCTAAGACAGTGAATTTTTACTAGGATCAAATGTCAGTAATTCTGAAAAACAGCTTAAATGTATTTGGCTAAGGAGTCTGTAAACTTCCGACTTCAACTGTATATTGCCACCCAGGATGTAAGACTAGCTCTTGCTATATGAATCATGATTTGTTGTTTGTAACTCATATCATGTGGACTTATCCAGAAGAATGTCTCAGTGTTTGGTAATTGAATCATGAATATGTTCTTGCTTCCATACAACGGTAAAAAGCACGATCACTAGCAGCTGAAATGCTCCAGGCATCTTTTCTTTTATGTCTGCATAAAGAAAACCTGTATAGAGCAAGAAAGCATACTATCTAACGTGAGTTGACTTAGCAGGCCCTTCCTAGGATGTTATTTGAGCCTAGAATGACATTTGTGACCATATGTTTGGATTCATCCAAACTACTGTTAAATCATTCATATCCTCCTCAATGGTTCCTGTTCATACACTCTTAAAAAAAAGAAACTATCTAGATCCTAAAGGGGTTCTTAGGCTGTCCATATAGGATAACTATTTGAAGAACCCTTCTGGGTTCCATGCAGGACCCTTTCTACAGAGGGTTCTACGTGGAACCAAAAAGGATTCTCCCTGGAACCAAAAAGGAGACAGCCAAAGAACCCTTTTGGGAGTGTAGAATAGGTAGACTGTATGTGTTCTCACATGGATTGCTGGCTAGTCTACATACATAGAAACAGCTAGACATGGCCAACGTTATCCAATCGACATATTACAGAAGACATTTTATCAAAGTGCTGCAATGTAATCTGAGGATGCCATATATTGGGATTACAATACAATGAATACATATAGTCTCAATGATTGAAGTAGAGTGGAGGGGAATTTGACAAATATGCATATGAATATACTGTAAATAATACATTAAAGAGCAACACATTATGGGTGAAAGACCACATCACAAAGCCCATGTGAAGGTATTTCTACTGCAGAGAAAACAGACTGGGGAGGAGATTATAGCATTAGTGAAGGAACAGAGCAGCAAGAGAATATCCCCTTATTTTAATCCCATATAGGTTTACATGGATTGGAGCAGAAACTGTGACTGTTTTGATGTGTGTTTTTTGCAGCCCGGGGTTTTAGGATGGGGTTGGAGGAAATTAACTTGTACTGTACAGCAGGTAGTACTTTAGGTGTGGAAGATGTGTGGGTATACACGACAGTAACAATCTCACAAATTAAAATGGCACATGATATTGGGTTGCAACAACATTGGAGTACCACTCAGGTATTTTCGAGAAGTAGAGAGTAAATCATGAGTTATGACTCTCTTTATGTTATTGTGACAGAGTTCAGTGCAGGTGTGAAAGAAAGCACAGCACATTTAAAAGGAGTAATGACTTCAATGTTGGAGCATGACTTCAATGTTCAGTCACTTATTTTGTATCAGGTGACCTCAATGCTGATAAATATTGCATGTGGATATATTGAGTTGAGTAACCCAGCACTGCCCCCCAAGAAATTCAATGCCCAACCACGTCGGTGGTGCTTCCACATTCTCCCGTTGCTTGACGCCAAGCCAAGGCACAGTGTTACACCTTAGTCACTGTCAGCTAATAGAAGCTGAGAGACTCTTCTACCACATTGAGCCACCGGGAGTGATATCACACCACCCTGAAACAGCATTCACTGTGACATCTGGAAACAAGGTCCTGTCACAGGAGCTGTGGGCTTCGGGGACCTCAATTGAAAGGCAGTGACAGGAAAGCCAATTGTTGCAGATTCCAGGTAGCCAAGGTAGTGTGAGGAACCACTGTGCTGTGCCAGACAGCAGACTGAAGCATAAGTACTCGAACTGTGAGATTGGGATAAACCTTGCCAACAAACTTCGAAGTGAATGCACTGTGTGGAGCTCTGTGGAGCTCCTAGAAATCGCTCTGGGGGTGCTATTCAAGGAAATGAATAATCAGTCAAAATCTGGGAATCCAGAAGAGAATGTTTTACCTTTTGAAAATGGGTTTGGAAAAAAGATCACACAGCCTAAATGAACAGTGTAGACAGAATGAAATTAAAAGCAGTTTTGTAAACTTATACCAACCAGGGGTGTCCATTGCTTGTAAGGGGTTCAGACCGTTTCCCCTGTTCAAATTTATCTCAACGCTTCTGTACCTGTTACTGGCAGACACCCATCTCATCCCTCAAACCTTCACTCTTAGAAAAAAAGGGTGCTATCTAGAAGTAAAAGGGTTATTTGGCTGTCACCATAGGAGAAGCCTTTGGAGAACCCTTTTTGGATCCAGGTAGAACCCTTTTCACAGAGCATTCTACATGGAACCAAAAAGGGTTCTAAATTCTATTACTTGCAAAAGTATTCATCCCCCTTGGCGTTTTTACAATTTTGTTGCATTTTACAACCTGTAATTTAAATGGATTTGGATTTGGATTTCATGTAATGGACATACACAAAATAGTTCACATTGGTGAAGTTAAATGTAAAATAAAACTTGTTTCATAAGATTCTAAAAAAAATAAAAAACAGAAAATTGGTGTGTGCTGTCATGACGTTGCCCTCTTTGGGTATAGCAAGCCCCATCCCCCTCTCCCTGCCTCCCCCTTTCCTCCTTCAACTAGGTTGCTGTGGTCAGAGAGATGTCTTAAATTCCTGAGGATCTCTTCATGGACACACAGTGTAGAGAGAGTACATTTTCATAGAGCACATAGGAATTTCTTCCACCTCACAGAACTTGAGGTACGAACACATTTCATGTTCCGGGGAAAGTATAAAAGATCTGTGAAGAATCCAGCTACGAACTGGTCTGTTTGTTCCAACTTGGGGAAGCTCATGGGAGACGGTGTGGCCACATTACCATAACGCTGTTTATTTAATAGCCTCAGATATGAGGTTTACATCTAATTGTTGTATAAGATGAATGAGTGAGTATTATACTGTTTGTAAAAGTGTGTAATATGATTTTGGACTGTTTAATGAAGGAAACTACAATTCCCTTTTAATTTGAACTAAATCAGAGGACCGCCCCTGAGCCCAGTTAGGGTCAGGCATCCTGGGACAGCCCCTTTTCTGCAATTACGAATAAAACCCAAATTTGAGAAATTATCAACACACCATGTTTTTCTCCATTAGGAGAGGACAAAGGCTGTAGACCATTGCTGAATCTTTTAACCATACCACGTGGTTAAACTCTTAGACTATCGATACCGACAGAATAAGAACAAGTCTTTGATATTAATTACTAGTCTGCAGCTAGGAATTCGGTATGATTGAACGTGAAGAACGACAACCGCCGAAACATCCATCGTATAACGAAACGAATGAATGTCACTCTGAAATATCCACTATAACCACGACAGAGAGAGAGAGGGAGAGAGACGGATAATTCTACAAAATAAACAACTTTTCACCAGCGATCAAGACGACAAACTGAGCGTAAATATATATATTACTTGGAATTGTTCCCGAACGAGTGAGCGTTCATATGCAAGGATTAGCATTTCAATTGTTATAATTATCACTCAGTAGTGGCTTCTTCGTCGACCCCCACTTCCCCTTTTGTCTAACAAGCCGCGATGCCGGTTTAGCCCACTAGGGCACATTCCCCTATCATTTCTTGTAACCACATTTACCTTGTTTGTTTGTTTATGCATTTCTGTGAATTACTTAGTTAGTAATAAATAAATGATTTTAGACAATTGATGTATGAATGATTCATAGTGAAGACTGGGTTTGTGCAGATAGCCAACAATTTACAACGTTTGGAATGAGACTAACGTGAGGTAAAGTAAATAATTCATTAATCAGAAGACTATGGATCAGATATGAAAATATCTGAAAGGTTATATAAGGAAATTATAACCTTGTAATCTGAATATCTTTCCTTGGTGCCCGACTTCCTAGTTAATTACAGTTACATGATTAATCAGTTGATCGCGTAATACTAATTACAGAGAATCTTTGATAAAAACTATAAGTCTTCAACTTAATGATAGTAAAGACACGACAGTGCATATGTATTCATCCCCTTTGCTATAAAGCCCCTAAATAAAATCTGGTGCAACAAATTACTTTTGGAAGTCACATAATTAGTTAGATTGCACACAGGTGGACTTCATTTAAGTGTCACATGATCTGTCACATGATCTCAGTAAATATACACCTGTTCTGAAAGGCCCCAGAGTCTGCAACACCACTATCCAAGTGGCACCACCAATCAAGAGGCCCCATGAAGACCAAGGAGCTCTCCAAACAGGTCAGGGACAAAGTTGTGGAGAAGTACAGATCAGGTTTGGGTTACAAAAAAATATCTGAAACTTTTAACATCCCACGGAGCACCATTAACTCAATATTTAAACATTTTTAAGAATATGGCACCACAGCAAACCTGCCAAGAGAGGGCCGCCCACCAAAACTCACGGACCATGCAAGGTTGGCATTAATCAGAGAGGCAACAAAGTGACCAAGATAACACCTGAAGTAGTTGCGAAGCTCCACAGCGGAGAGTGGAGTATCTGTCCATAGGACCACTTTAAGCTGTACACTACACAGAGCTGGGCATTATGGAAGAGTGGCCAGAAAAAAGTCAGACATGTTTGGTGTTTGCCAAAGGCATGTGGGAGACTCCCCAAACATATGGAAGAAGGTACTCTGGTCAGATGAGACTAAAATGTAGCTTTTTTTGCCATCAAGGAAAATGCTACTAAGTCTGGCGCAAACCCAACACCCCTCATCACCCCGAGAACACCATCCCAACAGTGAAGCATGATGGTGGCAGCATCATGCTGTGGGGATGTTTTTCATCGGCAGGGACTGGGAAACTGGTCAGAATTGAAGAAATTATGGATTGCGCTAAATACAGGGTAATTCTTGAGGGAAACCTGTTTCAGTCTTCCAGAGATTTGAGATTGGGACGGAGGTTCACCTTCGAGCAGGACAATGACCCTAAGCATACTGCTAAAGCAACACTTGAGTGGTTTAAGGGAAAACATTTAAATGTCTTGGAATGGCCAAGTCAAAGCCCAGACCTCAATCCAATTGAGAATCTGTGGTATGACTTAAAGATTGCTGTACACCAGCGGATCCTATCCTACTTGCTGGAGAAGGTTTGCCTTGAAGAGTGGGAAAAAAATCCCAGTGCCTAGATGAGCCAAGCTTTTAGAGACAACCCAGTATACCTCAAAACAAAAAGGGTTATCCTTTGGGAACAGCCGAAGAACCCTTTTGGAACTCTTTTTACGTAGGGCCACAAAGCTCCGACGATGGATCACCTATGAGTTCCTAAAAAAGATGACGACTTGGTTGTACATAATTCCAGTGATTGTATAGCTCTGCACTGCCTGCCTGCCAGCTGTTGCTGCGTCTTTCTTTATCTTTTTTTCTCTCTTCCTCCTCCTCCATCCTCTCCTTCTTTCCCCAAACAAAGCACTACTCAGCATCCTTGGCAGAGATCACAAGATGTGGATTAATGAGACTACAGTCTGTCTCCACAGCTCAGGTACCTGGTGTGTGGGGAGAGGTGTAATTCATTATTGAATCTGCCTGATAGACTGTCTGGGATAGAGTGACAGTGTCACACACAGAAAGGAGACAACGCCAGTGAGGGGGAAGTAAAGGTGACGGCATCACAGTACAGCCCTGACGGCTTCCACTCGAAACCCTACCCCCAACCCCCAACCCCCACACCCTCTTCTGACTCCCGAACTCCTCCAAAGAAGAGTACTTAGTCAGCTATTTCTCGCAACACAATACATGAGTGTGGGAGACTAAGGTGAATGGCAATGTCAAACAGCTCAGAGAAATCCTTTGAGCGAAGCCTCTACACACCAGACACATACAGTAACACAGTCTGAGCCTATGTTAATTATTCCGCACTGAATGACAATGACATGGCAACAGGATTGCATCAGAAGCTGGCCGCTGGAAGAAAGAAGAAAGGATGAGGGAGGGATGGGATGGAGAGGACTTATGATTGAGGTGAAGCAGAGGCTGTTATGCAGTTCTGCATTCATACCTGCTGTTGTCCCAGCCCTGTATTTATGAGATACCAGCCAGTGTAAGAAGAGGATCAAAGAACTGAATCAAAGGCGGTGGCAGAACAGGGGGCCGAGATCTGAGAACACCAGCATCTCTCTTTCCCTCCACTTCAAGTCATCCGTTTTAGCTTGCTCTCGTCTCTGACCTCATTTCATTAAAACCCATCCAGAATACTGATATTTAAGTCCACAGAATCAACTTCCTCTATATGCATTCTATACTGATTAATTGGGCTAGCACATATTCAAATGATCTCCTGTTGTCAAAGACTGTCAGAGGGCTTTTTTTTGGAGGGGGGGGGTTCAATATCTATCACATCTGCATTGGTCCAACAAAGAGTAACAATGTTTCAGTTATCCACGTTGAGAATCAGGAAAGGAGAGGAGGACCCTTCTGTGTCCTGGTTGCATAGCAATGACTGTGCTGTCTTCTTCAGGACGCAGATGGTTTGTGGGAGAGAGGGTGAAGAAAAGACGAATACATGTATAATCAGACAGTTATTGTCAGGCAAGGAAAGGCAACCAGCAACCTCCAAATGCACCTACTTTGTTGGCCTGAAGAAGTGAAGAAGTGGTAGGAATCAGAGGCTTTCATACTAGTGTGAGTTTCATCACTCCCTGCCAAGCCTCTAAAATCTCACCATCATTCCTTGATTCACGACACGAGAGAAAGAGAAAACACAAACATTCCCTGAAATAGAACGTGTCATAAATCTGACATAGCCTGGTGAGGGAAGGAGGCAGAGGAGGGGGATGAGGGATGCAAGAGGAGGACTGCGGTGGTAAACTTGGGAAATGAATGGTGTGCACGGCTGACAGTAGATTGGGGAACAAAAGAGGGGATAGAACATTGATGCGGGGCTCTACTGACAAGTCCGAGGCTACAGCAGAAGGCACCATGGGAATATAGTTGACAGGATACAGAGGGAAATCATTAAAGATGATAGAGGAATAGCGGGAGGGCACAGTCGCTGCAGTGTCAGAGAGAGAGGGATAGAGGGATGGATGTGGCTGAAGCAGCCATAGGCAAAGAATGAAATGGAATACGTGAGTGGCAGACAGGCCTAGGAACCACAACTGATCAAAATGACTGTGATTCCAACAGTCCATATGTGTGTGTGTGTGTGTGTGTGTGTGTGTGTGTGTGTGTGTGTGTGCCAGCCCACTTCCCACCAGATTGTTTTCTGTCGGATATAGGATTCAAACTGGCAACCCTCTGGTTGCTGGCTCACCTCTCTAACCGCCAGGCTACCTCCACATTGTGTGTGTGTGTGTGTGTGTGTGTGTGTGTGTGTGTGTATGTGTGTGTGTGTGTGTGTGTGTGTGTGTGTGTGTGTGTGTGTGTGTGTTTCAACTTCTGTCATAGAGCTCCCAAAATAAATAGGATCCCTCGAGATAAGATGCTTGATAGCTTTGCCACCATGGATGTTTGCACATAATACGGTGAGTCTGATTCCCCATGAGTTGTTCTCCACAATGTCTCCATGGCTACATGTTCTGTACAATAAACATAACTGAAATGTTTAAAGACAAATTGTATAAATTAGAACATTAAACTATACTGAACAAAATATATCAAATAAAATAAAATAAAATGTATTTATATAGCCCTTCGTACATCAGCTGATATCTCAAAGTGCTGCACAGAAACCCAGCCTAAAACCCCAAACAGCAAGCAATGCAGGTGTAGAAGCACGGTGGCTAGGAAAATCTCCCTAGAAAGGCCAAAACCTAGGAAGAAACCTAGAGAGGAACCAGGCTATGTGGGATGGCCAGTCCTCTTCTGGCTGTGCCGGGTGGAGATTATAACAGAACATGGCCAAGATGTTCAAATGTTCATAAATGACCAGCATGGTCAAATAATAATAAGGCAGAACAGTTGAAACTGGAGCAGCAGCATGGCCAGGTGGACTGGGGACAGCAAGGAGTCATCATGTCAGGTAGTCCTGAGGCATGGTCCTCTGGCTCAGGTCCTCAGAGAGAGAGAAAGAAAGAGAGAAAGAGAGAATTATAGAGAGCACACTTAAATTCACACAGGACACCGAATAGGACAGGAGAAGTACTCCAGATATAACAAACTGACCCTAGCCCCCCGACACATAAACTACTGCAGCATAAATACTGGAGGCTGAGACAGGCCTGAGATATAAAATGCAACATGCAACAATTTCAAAGATTTGACTCAGTTACAGTTCATATGAGGAAATCAGTCAAATGAAATAAATTCATTAGGCCCTAATCTATTGATTTTACATGACTGGGAATACAGATGTGCATCTATTGGTCACATATACTGTACCTTAAAAGGTTGAGGTGTGGATCAGAAAACCAGTCAGTATCTGGTGTGACCACCATTTGCCTCATGCATCGTGACTCATGTCCTTTGCATTGAGTTGATCAGGCTGTTGATTGTGGACTGTGGAATGTTGTCCCACTCCTCGTCAATGGTTGTGAGAAATTGGTGGATATTGGTGGAAACTGGAACACACTATCTTGTGTTGATCCAGCGCATCCCAAACATGCTCAATGGGTGACATGTCTGGTGAGTATGCAGGCTAAGGAAGAACTGGCCAGTTAGACGTACTGACAAATTCTCTGAAAAGCCGTTGGAGGCTGCCAATATTAGAGAAATTAACATCAAAACACCTCAGCTCTAGTGGACATTCCTGCAGTCAGCATGCCAATTGCACACTCCCTGAAAACTTGAGATATCTGTGACATTGTGTTGTGTGACAAAACTGCACATTTTAGAGTGGCCTTTTATTGTCCCCAGCGCAAGGTGCACATGTGTAATGCTCATGCTGTTTATTCAGCTTCTTGATATGCCACACCTGTCAGGTGGATGGATTATCTTGGCAAAGCACAAAACAAATGTGTGCACAAAATTTGAGATCTTTTATTTTAGCTCATGAAACATGGGACCACCACTTTACATGTTGCGTTTATGTTTTTGTTCAGTGTATATTGCTGTCCACCTGACTGACACTTGACAAAGGCTACTTTGAAAAGCAGGGGAGAAATAGTGTATATCATGTATGTCACACCCTGATCTGTTTCACCTATATTTGGGATTGTCTCCACACCCCCCCAGGTGTCGCCCAGCTTCCCCATTATCCCGTGTATGTATGTATACCTGTGTTCTCTGTTTGTCTGTTGCCAGTTTGTCTTGTTTGTCAAGTCAACCAGCATTTTTGTTCTCAGCTCCTGCTTGTCCCAGTCTCTTTTTCTTGCCCTCCTGGTTTTGATCCTTGCCTGTCCTGACTCTGAGCCCACCTGCCTGACCACTCTTTTTTGCCCCTGAGCCTGCCTGCACACCAATTCATAGAATTTGACGATGAATGAAATAATCCCATAACCTAATAGAGACATATTTTCTGTTGTCCATGACAATCCATCCAGATAAATTCATTACAAAAAACAAAGGATCAAAAAAACATTTCCTCATCTCTCATAGGGTTATCCTATAGAGAGCCTCAGACTTTATGTGTAACTATGGGCTTGTGTCAATCTGTACCGCGGATGTTCAGCATTACAGCGTGATTGATATTTAAAGGCAAAGTTCCATTGTCAGAGAAGACTGCATTCACGGTAAACGCTGCCGGAGACTGCATTCAAGGTAAACGCTGCGTAAAATTGTCAGTCACCCAAGTTATAGACTGTTTCCTCTACTACCGCACGGCAAGCGCTACCGGAGCGCCAAGTCTAGGACCAAAAGGCTCCTCGAAAGCTTCTATCCCCAAGCCATTAGACGGCTGAACAATTCATAAAAATCGCCACCGGACAATTTACATTGATCCCCCCCTTTTTTGTACACTGCTGCTACTCGCTGTTTGTTCGTTACCTATGAATAGTCACTTCGCCCCCACCTACATGTACAGATTACCTCAACTAGCCTGTACCCCCGCACACTGACTCGGTACCGGTGCCCCCTGTATGTAGCCTCGTTATTGTTATTCTTATTGTGTTACTTTTTATTATTACTTTTTATTTAAGCCTACTTGGTCAATATTTTCTTCTTGAACTGCACTGTTGGTTAAGGGCTTGTAAGTAAGCATTTCACGGAAACGTCTACACTTATTGTATTCAGCGCATGTGGCAAATAAAGTTTGATTTGATATATTGACTCAATCAGAAATTACCTTTGAATTTCTATCACACAATCTGTAGCGTTTCAGATTGAATAGAGCCATATGTCTAGAAAGCACAATTGTTACCAATGGTTCAGGCTTTTAGATGTTTTTGTCTCCATGGGTGCATATCTGGTACATGATTGGCCCAACATGAGGTATGTCTTTTGAGGTTAGTAAAGGAGAAATACCCCCCTTGCAACATATTGGCAATCAGGCCAGAATCAACACACTCGGCTGGAAATTATCGATTGCAGTCCAGCTTTATATCACGTTAGACCCGATAGCATCTGGTCACAGCAAAACACAGTCACAAGTTCTACCGACTTCGAAATAAACCGGGCAGGAAAGGCACTTCTGCTGCTGTGGAACCTTGGAGTTATTTTTTTCCAATCCATTAGTCTTTCACGGAACCAAATACTGTACTTGATTTCATATTTTTTTAAACACATGGTTCTGGTCTTTCACTCATACAAAGTCCATGCCATTCTGCATCCATGGTAACGTGGTATTAGGGGCCACTCTGTGAATGTCCCTTTAAGATTCTGTCAAAGCAAAAAAACATTTGAGAATACCTGGCAGTTCACCCATATTCACAACAATGCTCAGAGGCAACAGATTGTATGTTTTGGTCTGAAGTGATCCCGCCTAAGTTAAAAAATGGGCAACCTCTTTGTAACATGTTTGTACTCTTGAATTGCATATGAAAGCTTTGTTAGTAAATTGTCATGGAATGTTAATGGAATCAGCTATCAAGTAAAACATGATTACATTTATACACAAACAGGACTGATGGACACATATCCCACTAGCTAGAGATAAATGTGTCTCAATGATATATGTGACATTTCCCTATGAAGAGCCCGTTTTAAAAGAGCGATCCATTTTTTTGTCCCAATCCACAGAGGCCAAACACAATGAAATCACTCACTCATTGTCTTTCGCACTAATTAAGCAATCCATCATGTGCTGTCTGATAAGACCGAACAGTTTGGGAGACAAGTAGAAGTTAGTTCAAATGAAGTCTACAGCTTCTCTAATTCAACGTCCATCATAAAAGTAAAAGTGTCCGGCGGACAGTGATATGTGTTTAAGCGATTCATGGGTGTATCATGGTCTGGGGAGTATTTTGTGAAATGACACACAGAGACACAACCTGATTCTGCCACTGTGCTAGGCGTCAATCTTTGTCACGTCAACCTCCTTACTCACTGTCAGTCTGTGACAGGGTTGTTGTGGGAGTTTGTTTGTGGAACATGAGTGACATGTGATACTGATGTTCTCCCGAGAGACACTGCTTCTGTTTGAACTTCCAAGTGCATTTGGCTGTCTAGAGGATGATCAAAGTCACTCCCTTTGGGTGAATGACACAAGAGGTAACATTGGGGGAGTTGGGGCGTTACAAACCATTATCTGGCCTATTTAAGACAGCCCGGAGCAATGTCTAACATAATGTTTGTATATATATATATATATATATATATATATATGTATATATATATATATATATGTATATATATATATATATATGTGTGTGTGTGTAAACTTCTGACCCACTGGAATTGTGATACATTGAATTATAAGTGAAATAATATGTCTGTAAACAACCGTTGGAAAAATGACTTGTGTCATGCACAAAGTAGATGTCCTAACCGACATACCAAAACTATTGGTTGTTAACAAAAAATTTGTGGAGTGGTTGAAAAACGAGTTTCAATGAATCCAACCTAAGTGTATGTAAACTTCCGACTTCAACTGCATATATAAAAATGTATCCTTACATAGCCAAACTTCATATGGAAAAATGGTTCAAAAATTAATTTGAATGTCATTCATTGCTCAGTTGATGGGTAAACCCATGTGTATTCCTATCACTTGAAACAAATTCATATTCACATGCTTAACTAAACGTCTCAAAACTCTTGGGACCCTGCTATCACTATGCAATGTGTTCATACGTTTATACCACACTGATTTTTTTCACTCTTTCTCATTCCTTTTCTTAATTCCCGCTTAAAAGATCTAATTTAAAAAGGCACCATTAATTAAGAAAATCATATTTATTATTTCCTCTCGTCCTTAGAGGAGGGAAATCAATTAGAAATAACAATAAGCTGGTTCCCACTTTCTGGTAGAGGTTGTATGGTCCCCTGCATATTTGATTTCCCCATAGATTCGACCCGCTCCATTGAGTTACACGCTATGCAGTGCCATATGCACACCTATGACCGCATTAACCTAGCCGAGCATTCACTACCCACTGGAGGACTGAGATTATACCACCTCCTCAGTTTAAAACCCCCTACTCAGCACTTCTGGGAGACTTCCCGGACATTAACATGAACATGAGCACCCCATATAACCAGTGAACCACTCTCAATCTGGGGAAGGGCGGGTATCACAAAGGGTTGAAGGTCACCTGTTAATTATTTGTTATCCTGTATAACTAAACTGCACACGTCCCAGGTGTGCCAAGACACATGGTTGTCACACACTCCCCTCCCTCCTGTTCATTGCATTATGATTGGGCAGATTCTATGAATATGTATCGACAATGTGTCATGGTTACTATACATTCCATGGAAGCTCAGATTTGATATGACTATCAGCATTCATGGTGTTAAAGAAGCCCATTCTTGGTGGATTTTCCACCATATTGCTGCTGCGTATGAAAGAGTAGTGCTGGTGAGAGGAAGGGCATGTGCTATGAAGCCATTATGGTTTTTGGATACAGGCCTAGTCCAAATACTGTTCAAATGCAATTCCTTGATTTCCTTTGTCTAGTTCCCAAGTTCTTCCTAACTGCTAGTACCAGCTAGGAGGAAATAAGATATCCAACTTTGCTGAAATCTATCCAATCCAAAGCAGTAAGCGATGATGAGACACATCTTTAGGGATTCAGACAGGGCCATAGCCTAGTAGGCATCATCAAGGGGAGTCACAGTGACTGAGCTCCTGGAACTCCCTTGGTCCTCAGGGGTCCATGGGTTAGGAGGAGAGGGCTGCTGGGTAGTGAAGTTTCCGGTTGATGTGTTTGTTGGCCTGTGCTTCCCTTCTCCTCCTCCCGCTGCTTTAATCTGCTCCTCCACAGCTGTCACTTCCTCCCTAACAACTGCTACACCTCCCCTATCTTCCCCCTAGCCTCACTGCACCACTCCACAGCCTGCCCACTGGAAAGTGGAAATCCTTTCAGTTAGCATCCTTATTCAAATGTGTATTTGTAATTTTTCGTCTGAATAAAAAGGTACAATTAAAGGGATAGTTTACCAAAATGACATTGCTTTCCTTACCCTGTAAGTAGTTTCTGGACAAGGTATGACAGCAATCAACAATGAACAATTTAACTATACTTAAAGAACCAAGTAGCCAATATCGTTTGTCAGATTTATGTTTGGAGGCATTTGACCTTGGATATTACTGGATTACATAATTGAATCACATTCATTACTGGTGTCATATTTTGAAATATCTTAAGTCATTTTAATGCAGGTCGACCACAGTACTTGTCACGCCCTGGTCTTAGTATTTTGTGTGTTCTTTATTAATTTGGTCAGGCCAGGGTGTGACATGGGTTTTGTATGTGGTGTGTTTTGTCTTGGGGTTTTTGTTAGGTATTGGGTTTGTATTATAGTAAGGGTTTCTAGCATAGTCTATGGCTGTCTGGAGTGGTTCTCAATCAGAGGCAGGTGTTTATCGTTGTCTCTGATTGGGAACCATATTTAGGCAGCCATATTCTTTGAGTGTTTTGTGGGTGATTGTTCACCAGATAGGCTGTTTAGGTTTTCGCACATTTATTGTTTTGTTAGTTTATTCATGTATAGTTTTTCTTCATTAAAAAACCATGAATAACCACCACGCTGCATTTTGGTCCGACTCTCCTTCACCTAAAGAAAACCGTTACAGTACTGCAGGCATTGTTTCCAGAAAACAGGATCTCACATTAAAGTGAATGGAGGAAAGCCATCTCCATGGTCAACATTAATGGATATCAATTGTTTTTAGAATACAGTTGTGGTACCAGTAATTCTTTCTATTTCACCAAGTGTATGTCCTTCAGCAGCTCAAACTACGTTTCCAAAACCTCTTCCATGTTGCAAGATGACGACATGCTAAAATAACACTTCCTGATCATCAAATGTGCCACTGAGCATTCTCATACGAAACAATGGGGTGATGTCATTGATGGCTTCATCCATATTTATTTTTACAGTTTATGGCAGGGGTATTCAACTCTTACCCTATGATGTCTGGAGCCTGCTGATTTGATGTTTTACCTGATAAGTAATTGCACACACTTGGTGTCCAGAGTTGAGGTTGAAGGGTCTATGCTATTACACCAATACGTGAATCACTATGCTATACACATATACATGTGATTGGGATTGACATTAGATAATAACCAGAAATTTCTTTGCAAGTTTAAGCACAGCAGTGATTCATATTCCGCAGTAATCATCCTATCATCCTTCCTGCCATCCAGGACCTATACAATAGGCGGTGTCAGAGGAAAGCCCATAAAATTGTCAGAGACTCCAGTCACAGTAAACTGTTTTCTCTGCTACCACACGGCAAGCGGTACCAGAACGCCAAGTCTAGGACCAAAAGGCTCCTCAACAGCTTCTACCCCCAAGCCATTAGACTGCTGAACAATTAACAAAATTGCCACCGGACAATTTGCATTGACCCCCCCCCTCCCTTTTGTCCACTGCTGCTACTCGCTATTAATTGTCTATGCATAGTCACTTCACCCCCACCTACATGTACAAATGACCTCAACTAACCTATACCCCCGCACACTGACTCAGTACCGTTGTCCCCTGTATATAGCCTCGTTATTGTTATTCTTATTGTGTTACTTTTTATTATTACTCTTCTTGAACTGCACTGTTGGGTTAAGGGCATTTCACAGTAACACAATGGAAATTTCCACAGTAACAGAGTGATGCTGAGGCTCAGTGAAAATATGAGTCTCAGCATCACTCCGTTCCCATGGAATTGCCCCTATGCTATTAACGATGACCTCCTCTGTAAGATAAAACAGACATCATTCCGATTGCAAATTCCATGCAGTAAAATGACCAATTACGATGACCATTTTACCAGAAACAAGATCCATCAACGGCACTTGTTTTGATCTTCAACTCTACTGCTTTTGAGTGGGACCTAATCCGAGACCATTAAGTATCCCTCACAAATTTCCAGAAGTTCAAACTTGAAATGCTCTCGATTCAAAGGATCGCCATGAAATTATCCTGGCATCTGATTATTATCGCTGGTCTTTTGTTAAAATAGTCTGAGATGAACAATAAGGAGATGTTCAAGGTAATTGTTTTGTTGGTGATTGGCGTTACAGAGAAAATGAGAGTGCTTGTTAAACTGCTGGAAGTATTGAGATGAGGAGACTGCTTGGAGATACTTCAAATAAACAAGAACAAGATTCCAGATTAGGGTTTCTTCAAGTTCCTATTCCACATCTGTGCTATCTGTGCTATGTAGCATACACAAGGTTTGGCACAGATTCCCACTTCCAGACAGTGATAATAGGATTGAGTGTATTGTTGATATTGTTTCAACAGAAACAACTAAACTGATAAATCAGTCGTCTAGCACAAACACAATCTTTGCAGAGAGCTCAATCATTTCGCCACTGTGTCTTTCATTATATTTGTGAGTGGAGTCACATGATTCAAAATCACTCAGTGAGTCCAGATGATTTAAGCATTGCACGCTCCCATTTACAGTATAATCCCTGGTGTGGTAAACAATTAAATGAATAGTGTCTGGTTGGATTACTTTCCTCAGTCTAGTTTGAAAGGATAAGGTCCTATGACATAAACAATGGTAATATACACTGACCAAACAGCAGAAAACAGACTGAAACAGGAAGGGACTATATTAATGTGTCCAATAAGAAACAGTTGTTTTTGTTTTCATTAACGAATACAACCCAGGATGTTAAGATGACTATGGCATAATGCTCTGAATATGGAACTTTATGTCCCTACTATTGATTCCCTTAAATATCCTTTATTTTCCTTGTCTCCTTTTTCTTTTCATGGCCTTTGACAATGCAACTGTCAGCCGCATCAAGCCCATCCAAGCCTCCTCAGCTCAACCAATGGTCATGAAAGGACAGGGTTTTAGGGAAAGGAAATGAATCAAGGCTATTTAAATGCAGCTGCTGTGTCACCTTTGGTCCTCCCTCATCAGCCACTCACAGATGCGCCCTGTCTCACATTCCTAGCATCACTTATCCCCTTCTCACTTTAGGTTAGCTAGATTATAGGTAATCGCCCTGTAACCTTTCTGGCAGCACCTTGTATTGAAGGGTTAATGTCTGGAGGACATGGAGGACATATCAATGAAGACATCAATGTGAAGAGTCTTGTTAGCTAAATCAGATTTGGCGTAAACTACTTATACATACTGCAATACTCTATATTTTATCTTAAAAATCATGATATGAATAGCGTTCAACCTTCAATGTTCTATAAAGCCAAGGTATCAACTCATTAAAAGAGACCCAATTGTATCTGAGGGAGTTAGCTTAGTTACATTTTTTTAGTTATAGTTCCAAATCTGGTATTGTTCAGCAGAGGGCAATTGGCTCTATTCATCCTTCTAAAATGATACAGTCTGATCTATCTTTTTTCAGTCTTTATGTTGCATGGTTTTAATCGTGATATTTTTCATCCTGCAGTAGATTATCTTCAAACGAAACGACAGCAGAGACCTTGGCATATCCAGCCCTGGGAGGCTGTCTTCGGGTCCTCTGAAATGATGCAGAAAGGATTTTGTAGGGTGGAAATGAGAAACTTTTTTCAATGATTTAAAGCTGACACAAATGTCAAGCTCTTTCCCGGAATTGCTGATAAATAGCTTGGTGGTTCACAATGAAATGTACAAGGTGGTATAATCATATATATATATATATATATATATATATATATATATATATGTAATAAGCAACGTGTTTTAGACTGCTTTGTTTCTCGGGCACATAAAGTAGGGACCAATCATAACATATGATATGAGCATGTAACTCAGACTTTCACATAAATCCTGCACGTCAAGTTCAGGAATCAGCCTAAATGTAGTGCATAATTCATCTATTTTGAAGGTCACCCTTTCTAACAGCAATACGTTTGGTCTAAACTCTATGTTAACACACCTACTGCAATTAACATTTAGTCATTGTTTAAATGCACCTGTACAATATTAAGGGAATAATCCATCATACATGTAGAGAGATGATATGTAAAGTTATGTTGTTTGCACATTACACAAGAAAATGACAAATATTCATAATTATTCAGTGTGCAGATAGATGTAAGGGGGATATATGAAGGGTCCAATATGCCACTTTACATTTATAAAACATTTATCCACCAATTCATTTGTAGAAGAACGTTTACAACATACACCAGATGTACTGTATATGAGACATTATAGAACAGAGTTTCATGAAGTGGTACTTCTTATTTAAATGAGTTGGGAGCTTATCATCAGTCATTGGGGAGTGCAAATCAATCAATCTCTTCTCTCAGAGAGAGAGAGAGAGAGAGAGAGAGAGGGAGCAAAGCGTACTTGACAGGGAAGAATGGTCATCAGTCAGCGTTGTTTACCACAGCAGCCTGCCAAGGATTTTCCTGAGAGAGGCTTGTTTTAGTTCGCCACCGCCTGATATGGAATTCCAATCCATTATCGAGCTGGCGAGTCTGGCGCCGCTTTATCAGTATTGGGTTAGATGAATGTGCATTCATTAACACTTCAGACTGTTTCAATAACAGACGGCCCCTCCAACTCTCGTGCCAGAGCAACACTCTGAATTTACCTCAAATGTGTGAGAGTTATTCAGCAACTTCATAGCAGTGAAGCTAATTTCGTCTAAAGGTCACATGTAGGACAATGGCACCATTGAACCAAACGGTGAGATGCTGAAGCTTTCTTCTGGAGTATATCACTCAGGCGGACTGTAGAACGGTAGATCTGCCCATCGATAACACCCACAAATGAAAGGTGTGTAATTAGACAAAAAAGGAGACTTAAAATCAATGGTTTCCTTTGCCAAGACTTCCTTCGGGACTGGCCTAAGCCCCAGTTTCTTGTGAAGTGGTATGGAGGTGGAATAAATGACTGACTGAAACTGAAATCACAAGTACTGAGCTTATTTGGGCCCTTGAAGAATCAGGAGCTAACAATGAAGAGTGTCTTAAATCTGTCTAAGGTCCACAGCTCTTAGCTGACATTCATCAGTCTCTACACATGATACCACTCTTAAATACCCTCTATTTTCCTTGTCTTATTTCCTTTTCATAACCTTTGACAATGCAACTGTTACCTGCATCAAGCCCATCCAAGCCTCCTCATATTAACCAATGGCCATGAAAGGACAGGGTTATAGGGAAAGGAAATGAATCATGGCTATTTAAATGCAGCTGCTGTGTCACCTTTGGTCCTCCCTCATCAGCCGCTCACAGATGCTCCCCGTCTCACATTCCTAGCATCACTTATCACATTCTCACGTTCATCACAGACAGAATAATTTCTTGTGAATTGCTCGATGATTGAGTGATGATGCTCTACACGGCTTTATTACAATGTTTCAGTGAAGAAGTAGACCAAGAAGTTAATAAGTTAGAACATGTAAGAATGGTATAGCTCTGAAATGAACACCATTTAAAGACCTTACCAATTCTAATCACATGTGTGTCATATCACACAAGCATTAAGAAATGTAATACATTAAGTCTTCCGGTATTCATATTTCATTCTTGCACTCAATGTTTCAACAAGGCGCTTTTCTAACAAAATTGAAAGTTTTGAATATCATAGCTACAATAGCAGGAAGATTGTTCAAGATTGACTTCGAAATTGGACGTCTGTCCATGTTCTGACTTCTGGAAATGCCTTCAAACTGGCAACTAGGGGCAACTATTACCATCAGGTAGGCTTGGGTTTTGATGGGTGATGTGGACGGGGGTGGCGAATGGGTGTAATCTCATGAGTCCCATTAATGCCTGAACTTAATGTTTTAACCCTATTGCAAACCTTAACTTAAAAACACTCTGAAATTTGACATTTGGAGAAATGGAATGATGCTGAGCAGGAGGAGCAACCCAGTGTGAAAAACACTTTGTTTGGAGCAGCTTTGAAATTTGACGTTTGGAGAAACGTGTAGAAATGTCCGAATCTGAAGTCAACTTGGTAAAACCGTGAGATCTTGTTGATAATAGACGTTGGCAATATGAGGGTAACAACAATCTTCAATAATCAAAGTTATTTGCTTGATAAATAGCCTACTATCTTTAGTGGGTGGTATAATTCCAAGGTAAGGTGTGATACAACGACACTGTAAGTGGTGGAGAGAAATGAGTAGCAGTCATCACGCCATTACCACCCCATTTGTGGGGTTGTTGTTAGCTAATACTTAGAACAAAAAAAATCTGGAATTATACTTCTACCAAAACAGTAATTGGAGGATGTTCCTCATGTTACTGTTTTACCAGCAGACTAAACTCCACTCCATGGAGAAGGAAGATTCTGATGACTCCACCAATAGAGAGCAGAGACCAGGCTTTGTGGAATCTAACTCAGTACTTTAAAAAAAGGTTTGAAAACGCCTTCCATGTGCTGTACCTATGTTTGTCCTAGGGTAGTTGTGTGGCTTACTTTGTTTCCTGAAATCCATACTTTTTCAATAAACGTTAATCAAATACAACCACCGACTGTTTGGTCATTGCTGTTGCTCTACAATGGCAACTCGGAGCAAATTTAATGTGCCAATTTAATCTCAACAAGGAAACAGTCTGTTGTTGTATTTTATTAATGTTTATTGAAAAAGTATGGATTACAGCAAATAAAAAAAGCACACAACTACAAAAGACAAACATAGGTACAAGGTAGGTGTTTCATTTTTTAAAGAATTGACCTTGGGCAAATCGATGGAGTCGGAGCTAGATTCCACAAAGCCTGGAGTAGAGTTTAGTCTGCTACTGCCTCACATGAATGTTCATAAATTGCCAATAGAAAGTTAATGTACTGAATAAGTTTGATGATGTTAATATGACCACTAATTCCAATGTGTGCTTACATCCAAACAATGGCTAAACACTCTTTAAATTGTCTATGTGTAATCCTGTGGGATTGGAGGCAATTTGTGAATTTGGCAGAGGTACCAGCCTAGTCTCATAGACTACATATAATATGGTAAATGTAAATCCAGAACACTCAAATTAGTATGATATGTTACATTTGGTAACTTAAATACGACATTTAAATGGTTACTTAAGGCAAAAATTAAAGTAGTGTGGTTGGTCGGTGTGGATGGATGGATGGATAGGTGTATAATGTGAACTTCTAGAAACCCAAAGGTTGAAAGCTTGAATCTCTTCACGGACAACTTTAGCTATTTAGCTACTTTTCAACTACTTAGATTACACATTTTTAGCTACTTTGAAACTACTTAACCCTAGCCTTAACCCTTTTGGCTAATCCTTCCCCTTTAATCTAACTCCTAAACGTAACCCTAACCATGACACCTAACCTAGCTATTGTTAGCCAGCTAGCTATGTTAGCCACTGCTCTGAGACCAGTTTGCAGCAACACAAGTAAATTATCATGTATTACAACAATCCATATGCAGTAATACTGTTTTCTATAATAGCCTGTGCATTTACGACACGACAAGGTCATATGCAATCAAATCTAGTAACCAGGTTTCTGGGATTCAACAACATTATTTCCATAAAGAGAGATAACTAAGATACATGTTAAATGTGTTACTGTTCTAAAGCAGCCCAATCTGTTACACTGTTACATCAGCTACAACGCAATCAAAACCAATATGAGCATGCTTGCAGTGTAAAACCATGGGTAAGTATAAACCCATCTAAGTATTTTTGCAGTGTAAAAAAACAATGCATTTTCACTGCAGACCTGGTTACCAGGATGGATTAAATAGGGCCTCTAGAGTAAGTTATATAAGCAAGGCATATACTATATAATCACAAAAAAGAACCAAATGGTACCAAAATATCCTGAATTTCACTGTGCAACACATTCTGGCTGCAGTCTCTAGGAATGGATTAGGGTGAGAGGTTTGCATAGCACTCGTGTTGACAGACAGTCTCAGACATACTTCCCCTTTAACACTTGGTAGCAAGTATGAAATGTGATTGCCAGCCGTCATCCTAAATCTGAGAGAAGACATTTTGGAGAGAGAGAGAGTCATTGTTGCTTCAAGTCATTGTATATTTATCTGCCAAAGATCCTGGAAGAACTTGCTCAGGCCATATTCAGAGTAGAGATGCCGCTACTTGTACAATTGTAATACTTGTCATTCATACATTTTACTGTATATGATGAATAAAACCGCAGTACTATTACTTAAAGCAGCAATCATCAGAGGAAACAACAACAAAGTGAACTCCACGCCACTGTTTAGGTAAAAAGCTGAGGGATTGGGCTGGAGAAGTCTAACCACTCTCAAATTCATAGACAGAGCTAAGGACTGACCATCCATGATATCAAAATTATAGTTTTAACCATGATTTGTTGGTATATGGTGGTTGTTTACATTTACTGTGTTCTCAAGCATTGGAGTAAAATAAGCTTATATTTTGGGTTCTGATGCAGTATGAAAGTTGAATTAAGCTCATGAGGCATTTATAAGTTATATTATTCATGAATGGGTACAAATCCTTATTATTATATATTTATTGATCTCGCAACTGCAGATTGCCCCTTTAAATCGTTCTATTTGACTCTACACTGCAATAACTGCTAAGTAATAACTTAAGCTACTGTATATAAAGTCACATTTAATAAATGCATACAGGTACACGCTATGGTGATATTAGCATTTGTGAATCTGTTATACTTAACATTGGGTAATCAATTGTTTTAAAATATTTAGAGTAGTCCCATCAAAGACACTTCATAGCTTATTGGCATTATAATTTCTTATTCACCCAACTAATCATATTGAGCCCTTTCTGCAATATTAAATCATGTCCCAGCATCGGGACTGAGCTACTATATCATTGCAATCACGTTGGAGATCTCAATTTCATGAGATAGATTTGTTGTATTTTTCCAAAACTTAGCACCACTGTCTCCCTAGACACCTCACACATTTATAATATCTTCCTATTGGCACCCTTACAATGCAAAGAGCTGAGAATTTTTCAGGCTATAATTTGGTCCTAATTTATTGTAGTTAACAGAATTAACACTATATTAGATGTACTGCAATGCTTTACATTGATAGATGGTGTGGTAAACAGAGAATCCATAAGGTGTTGCACCCATACAATTTCAAAAGACAGGATAAAAAATAAATCTGATTCCTTGCAAAATTGCTTGGCATTGTGTGCCTTTTGCGTCCATCGGAGGTGCAAAAAATCATTTTTGCAACATCAATGTAAAAAACAGCTTCATAGCTTGTAGGTATACTCTCTTCGAAAAAACCCATATGAAGGGTTCTACCGAGAATACATTTATCTTTTAAGGGTTCTTCCTTGAACCCTCTATGTAGGGTCACACCAGCTTAATTAGCCTTTAAAATGAAATCCTTTATGACAATACATAACATACATCATAATGTGTATGATTTGGGGCCCAATTATACCCTATACCCTAACACTATCAAGACACAAGGCGAGACCCAGATTCAGACACAGGAGGCAGATGTTTGGAGTCTTACAATGTTTAATAATCCAAAGGGGTAGGCAAGAGAATGGTCGTGGACAGGCAAAAAGGTGTAAACCAGATCAGAGTCCAGGAGGTCAAGGCAGGCAGAATGGTCAGGCAGGCGGGTACAGAGTCCAGAAACAGGCAAGGCTCAAAACCAGGAGGACTAGAAAAAGGAGAATAGCAAAAAGGAGTACGGTAAAAACACGCTGGTTGACTAAACATACAAGACGAACTGGCACAGAGACAGGAAACATACACTGGGGAAAATAAGTGACACATGAGGGCGTGACAAACACAGTGGTGTTAGCAAACTCCTGGTTTACAGGCCACATCAGGCCTGCAAGGCAAATTATGCTGGCTTGGAAAGTGATGTGTAATTCCTATTGGAATCCAGCCAGAGTGAGGATATCCAACAATAAGAACCTTTAATCACCATAACATGCATTCAGAATGACTGCCACGGTAGGGAAGATTGAGAAATGAAAGTAGCTAAATCATCTAAACTGGAACAACAATCTCAGTAATGGGTGCAATAATTCCAAATCTAAACAGATTGTATTAAATTTTGAAAAATGTACAACATATTATTTATCTGGAACAACTATCTCAGTAACGTGTGCAATAAGTCCAACTACTAACAGATTGGGAAAATTTTGAAAAATGTATGTTATTTATCTTTGTGTAGCATAGCATTAATCAACTAATCAATGTAAATGCAAAAACACAGATATTAAAACAATTTATTCTAAAAATCAACGTACAATAAAGCATGTTGGGAAATATGATAATGATGGGCATGGTTTTGAGAGTTTTACTCTAAACAGAGTAAAGAGTACAATCACACTCAACTCTGGTCATTAACATCAACACTGATGTTCCTTTACATCACTGAGTGTTAAGTTCATTTAACTACTGAACTAGAAATATTACACTGAAAAATCAAGACTAGGTAAAACTGGCCAATACACTGCTTTTTCACTCTTTTCCCCCAACTATTCTTCTACTCTCCGCTCAATAAAAATTACAGAAAATACTAATTTGAAAGACAGAAATCATGGCAAAGATTTCAACCTTGTCAGCACTGTATACATTTGAAGTCGGAAGTTTACATGCACTTAGGTTGGAATCATTAAAACTTGTTTTTCAGCATCTTCACAAATTTCTTGTTAACAAATTATAGTTTTGGGAAGTCGGTTAGAACATCTACCAACAATTGTTTACAGACAGCTTATTTCACTTATAATTCACTGTATCACAATTCCAGTTCGTCAGAAGTTGACTGTGCCAATTAAACAGCTTGGAAAATTATATAGCAGCTTCTGATAGGCTAACTGACATAATTTGAGTCAATTGGAGGTGTACCTGTGGATGTATTTCAAGGCCTATCTTCAAGCTCAGTGCCTCTTTGCTTGACATCATGGGAAAATCTAAAGAAATCAGCCAAGACCTCAGATAAAAAATGTGTCGACATCCACAAGCAATTTCCAAACGCCTGAAGGTACCCCGTTCATCTGTACAAACAATAGTACGCAAGTATAAACACCATGGGACCACGCAGCCGTCATACCGCTCAGGAAGGAGACGCATTCTGTCTCCTAGAGATGAAGGAACTTTGGAGCAAAAAGTGCAAATCAACCTTTTGAACATGCTGGAGGAAACAGGTACAAAACAATCTATATCCACAGTAAAACAAGACCTATATCAACTTACCTTGAAAGAATGCTGAGCAAGGAAGAAGCCACTGCTCCAAAACCACCATAAAAAAGCCAGACTACGGTTTGCAACTGCACATGGGGACAAAGATCTTACTTTTTGGAGCAATGTCCTCTGGTCTGATGACACAAGAAAAAAACTGTTTGGCCATAATGACCATCATTATGTTTGGAGGAAAAAGGGGGAGGCTTGCAAGCCCGAAGAACACCATCCCAACCGTAAAGCACAGGGGTGGCAGCATCATGTTGTGGGGGTGCTTTGCTGCAGGAGAGACTGCTGCACTTCACAAAATAGATGGCTTCATGAGAAAGGAAAATTATGTGGATATATTGATGCAACATCTCAAGACATCAGTCAGGAAGTTAAAGCTTGGTCACAAATCGGTCTTCCAAATGAACAATGACCCCAAACATACTTCCACAATTGTGGCAAAATGACTTAAGGACAACAAAGTCAAGGTATTGGATTGGCCATCACAAAGCCCTGACCTCAATCCTATGACCACAGTCAAGAACTGGAAAAGCATGTGCGAGTAAGGAGGCCTACAAACCTGACTCAGTTACACCAGCTCTGTCAGGAGAAATGGGACAAAATTCACCCAACTTATTGTGGGAAGCTTGTGGAAGGCTACCCAAAACGTTTGACCCAAGTTAAACATTTTAAAGGCAATGCTACCAAATACCAATTGAGTGTATGTAAACTTCTGACCCATTGGGAATGTAATGAAATAAATTAAAGCTGAAATAAATAATAATTTACTATTATTCTGACATTTTAAATTATTCAAATAAAGTGGTGATCCTAACTTTACCTAAGACAGGGAATTTTTATTTGGATTAAATGTCAAGAATTGTGAAACTGAGTTTAAATGTACTTGGCTATGGTGTATGTAAACTTCCGACTTCAACTGTATGTACAATTAAGGACATCGTTGCACAACTCAAATAATCAAATATAGGTCCAATATTGGATAGATTGTTTTTTCAATTTTAGCCTAAAATGACATACCCAAATCTAAAACACTCACACCAATTTTTACTTTTCAGATTACTCTCATTCCTGATGTTAGTTTAAATACTGAGATAATTAGTAACGCTCACGCACTGTTGAAAAGAAAGAAAACAATAGAACAAAAAAATATTCAGATTCAGAAAGTTTCTATGTAGAACCCTTTTTGCCTGCCAAATAATCCTTCTCGCCTTCCAAAAAAATCATCAAAGAACCCTTTCTTTCAAAAACGGCTGTTAGGATGAAAAAGGTTCTAGGTAGAACTCTGCCTTACAAAGAACCTTCTTCTTCCAAAAAGGGTTCTTCAGATCAAAACGGTTCTTGGTAGAACCCTATCCCTCTGCAAAGAACCCTTTTGGAAAGCTTTTCGCTAGGAGTGTAGGTCTAATACTATGCTCTCTCAAACACCATATGTCCATGATGCTCCACCCAATGGGGAGAGACACTAGCAAGAAAATAGTGATCTACAATAACCCACCCAGGACATGGACAACAAAGGGCGATGACGATTGCATAGTCCACTTTCTGTCATCTGATCACGTGGAACACTCACCTGGGGAGAGAAGCAACAACTCAAGAACCCATTTGCAACTTGCTAGTCAGAGCACTTCATCGGCATGTGGATTCCTTAGGACTGGAGGACGTTTGCTGACGCATATACTGTAGCATACAACTAATGGGAGGAAAGCACAAGGTTAAGCTGACGTAGGTGCTGCATCGGGCCTGTTGAGAGATCCTGCACAAGTTCCATTTTAAACAAGCACACCCACACAGTGCCAACTCTGCCCTCTCTATTTTCCAAATGGGTGCAAAACTGTCACACGATTCATTCCACGGAGGAGGAGAGTGCCACTATTTTTTTCTTTCCTTGTTATTGTCCTTTCACAATGAGTTACTCAGACTTCAACATTTAGTATGTTTACATCAAATTAATAATTAAAACTGATTAAACAGATTATGGCAGAGTATGGCTTTAGTTAGGTCATAATTGAAGTAAGAATACGCTGATTAAAACACTTGGATTTCTGAGCAATCTTTAGAATTATTAGGACATGTAAACACCTTAATCAGAGTTCCAGTGGTTTATTTGATCTGTGGACATGCTAGCACCAGCAGCACAAGCATCCCTCTTTTGTGCGAGTGGAGAGAGTTCGTAAAAAAAAAATTTCAGATACAAACTTTACATGTCCGAACATGTCCGAGCTTCCCAAAAAATGACATGTTTGCCGTGGTCGAACGATTAATTTGATTGGCGATACACCATCATATATCAAAGTCCCATTAAGTATCCTGATTTCAGGATTATTCACAATAATCATATTTCCGTGTGCATTTAAACGTAGCCATTGTACAGTGGCTTAAGAAAGTATTCACCCCCTTGGCATTTTTCCTATTTTGTTGCTTTACAACCTGGAATTAAAATAGATTTTATGGGGGTTTGTATCACTTTGAAGATGCAAAATATTTGTTATTGTGAAACAACATGAAATATGACAAAAGAAACAGAAAACTTGAGCGTGCATAACTATTTACCCCCCCCCACCCCCCCCACCCCCCCCCCCCCAAAAAAAGTTTATACTTTGTAGAGCCACCTTTTGCAGCAATTACAGCTGCATGTCTCTTGGGGTATATCTCTATAAACTTGGCATATCTAGCCACTGGGATTTTTGCCTATTCTTCAAGGCAAAACTGACCCAGCTCCTTCAAGTTCGATGGGTTCCTACTGGTGTACAGCAATCTTTAAGTCATACCATAGATTCTCAATTGGATTGAGGTCTGGGCTTTGACTAGTCCATTCGAAGACATTTAAATGTTTCCCCTTAAACCACTTGAGTGTTGCTTTAGCAGTGTGCTTAGCGTCATTGTCCTGCTGGAAGGTGAACCTCCGTCCCAGTCTCAAATCTCTGGAAGACAAACAGGTTTCCCTCAAGAATATCTCTGTATATAGCGTTATCTATCATTCCTTCAATTCTGACCCGTTTCCCAGTCCCTGCCGATAAAAAACACCCCCATAGCATGATGCTGCCACCACCATGCTTCACTGTGGGGATGGTGTTCTCGCGGTGATGAGAGGTGTTGGGTTTGCGCCAGACATAGCGTTTTCCTTAATGGCCAAAAATATCAATTTTAGTCTCATCTGACCAGAGTACTTTCTGCCACATGTTTGGGGAGTGTCCCGCATGCATTTTGGCAAACACCAAACAGTTTTGATTATTTTTTCCTTTAAGCAATGGCTTTTTTATGGCCACTCTTCCGTAAAGCCCAGCTCTTTGGAGTGTACGGCTTAAAGTGGTTCTATGGACAGATACTCCAATCTCCGCTGTGGAGCTTTGCAGCCCCATCAGGGTTATCTTTGGTTTCTTTGTTGCCGCTGATTAATGACCTCCTTGCCTGGTCTGTGAGTTTTGGTGGGCGGCCTTCTCTTGGTAGGTTTTTTGTGGTGCCACATTCTTTAAAAAAATATATAATGAATTTAATGGCTCTCCGTGGGATGTTCATAGTTTCGGATATTTTTTTATAACCCAACTCTGATCTGTACTTCTCCACAACTTTGTCCCTGACCTGTTCGGAGAGCTCCTTGGTCTTCATGGTGCCACTTTAAACAATGCCACTTTATATAATGTTTACATACCCTACATTACTCATCTCATATGTATATACTGTACTCTATACCATCTACTGCATCTTGACTATGCCGTTCGGCCATCCCTCATTCATATATTTTTATGTACATATTATTTTTCATTCCTTTACACTTGTGTGTATAAAGTAGTTGTTGTGAAATTGTTAGGTTAAATTACTTGTTAGATATTACTGCATGGTCGGAACTAGAAGCACAAGCATTTCGCTACACTCGCATTAACATCTGCTAACCATGTGTATGTGACAAATACAATTTGATTTGATTTGATTTGCTTGGTGGTGCCCCTTGCTTAGTGGTGTTGCAGACTCTGGGGCCTTTCAGAACAGGTGTATATTTACTGAGATCATGTGACAGATCATGTGACACTTAGATTGCACACAGGTGGACATTATTTAACTAATTATGTGACTTCTGAAAGTAATTGGTTGCACCAGATCTTATTTAGGGGCTTCATAGCAAAGGGGGTGAATACATATGCCTGCACCACTTTTCCTTTTAATTTTTGGGGGAATTCTCTGAAACAAATTATTTTTTTCCATTTCACTTCACCAATCTGGACTGTTTTCTGTATGTCCATTACATGAATTCCAAGTAAAAATCCATTTAAATTACATGTTGTAATGCAATAAAATTGAAAAAACGCCAAGGGGGGTGAATACTTTTGAATACTACCTCCATTTAACAAATCTCAAACTAGCCTGCATCAATCAAATGTATTTGTTTCAAAAACATTTAAATACAGTATTCCAGAGTCAATTCCAGAGTCTCATAAAAATGGGAAATTCATGTACGACCTCCCACCATTTCATTATCAGGTCAATCTCCTAGCACCTAGTCTAATTCCTTTATCAGGCCTGTTTCTGAATTATGCTCCTTTATGTGTATGAAAGACAGAGATTGAGAAATGGGGACAACAGAGAATAAAACATCACATGGGTGGAATGTTACAGTAAATCAGACTCCAATTAAAGACTATCTACACACAGCACAGGCACATACCCACACAAACACCCTGATGAGGAAACACACGCAGAAAAACACACACAGAAGTACACAAAAACACACACATCCTTATGACACACACAACTCCCTTATGCCAGTTCCTCAAGTATGGTCTAAGAATTCTAATCTTGGCAAGGACAATAGGCTGTTTCTACCCATACATAGCAGCAAAATATGCAATTTCATTTTTAAAGTCCATCCCTGTGAGGGTAAACAATCTCCATATTATGGTCATGAGTCTTGCATGAAATCACATTGTCACATATTGAGCTTGTGCTAAAATCCAACTTCAATACACAGTTATGTGTGTGCGTGCGTGTGTACATGTTCGCGTGTGTGTGTGAGACTGTGACCGTGTGTGTGTGTGATCCTGCATGGTTTCAAGGAAAATAAATGACAGCCTATCCAGTCAGCACACCAAACAAAATAAACCGTAATCCATTGCCACATTGACATCAATTTAGCAGCACCTTCTCGCATATCTACGGCTGTCAACAGCTCTCAAGTCAACTAACAATATCACCCAGTACAGCCGTAACATTCGAGACAAAATAACTGTGACTACAGTATGCTGCATCATTGGGTGTACCAGTTATGCATTCCTTTCCTCCCACTCAGAGACAATGACGCACAGAGCTAGGGCAAGGGCTACAGTTAAATGACTTGACACACTCAAGGAAGCAATACATCAACCTGTAGTTTTTTTGGCCAGACATCACGAGGCTGGGGAGTCAGTAATGCTATGGTCGCCATTTATCAAACAACAGGGTCGCTGCAGCTTCTGATCAACGGCTGCAGCACTATAACCAAACGGACAAAACGCGAGCCTAATAAGCACAACCGGGCGACCCAGTGGGAGCATGCTTGGAAACAGGGAGACAGGAAAGAGGCACTGACACACACACACACACACACACACACACACACAAACATACACCGTCGCTGACATTCTACGCACATACACGACTCTCTCCCCCTCCCTCCCTCCCGAACACACAAACACTGTCACTGAGATTCTATGCACATCCACAACTCTCACACTCTCTCCAACATACACACACAAGGTTATGTGATGACAGACAAAAATAGCATCCATTTTAAAAACTGTTATTGCAGTTTGTTAGTAATCCAGGGCCCTCGCTGGTTTTCTGTAAACACTTTTCACCATCTAACAGAATAGATTTTTTTCATACGGCACATTTGATTTGATTTGGTTTTATCCCTGCAGAGAGGAACAGTCACTAGGTCATATTTACCAGGAAGTTGTATGCATAGTAGCTCAGCTCAACCTCTTAGTACCACAGGAATGTGGAGTATACATACATGCTTTTATTACTGTCCTTTTCCAGTATACTGTTATAACATATTTCATTACCATATTATGCTACTTTTCATGTAGTCCGGGAAAACTATAGATTGGGGAGACGGGTGAATTAACATTAGACAACATCCCTTAGGACTCTTTACCACAGGTACTTGAGAAATAGGCTGCTTTGTTAGTCAAATCACACTAATATTCTCTAAACCGCAATATGTTGAAGGTCAAAATGCCAAATGGAAATTATGCTTTACCCTTGCTTTGAATAATAAGTTATAGTTTCTTTCTGGATGCCCATGAAAACCATTGAAAGGTTACACACCAGATTAAAAACACACGTTCTCGCATTGTGAGCCTGTTTGCAAAATGAGAAATAGTATCAGACATGTTGATTCAAATAATACAATTAAACAAAACATTCATTACAATCGGTGAGAATAACACCAAACAAAAAAAAAACGTTGATCTGTAATTACAGAGGTGAGGGACAAGGAATCTTAATGTGTTGATGAACATTTGAGCGCTTTTACATGCCTGGAGGAATTCCATTAACTATCATGATTAAAGCAATCATCAGACTCATTGGTGCCTGTCAGATCTCATCTCTGCCTTCTCAATTACCCAAATCTCCTTGAACTCAATTGCTCACATCATCATGACGCTGTGGCAGAGCGTCCTCCTCACATATCCTCTCGGCCCTGCACTGCAGCACAACAGGTTTACAGCAGAGATGTTCCCTCTTTTGGCCCCTCCAAATGAGCTAAGTGAAAGAATCCAGGGAGGCGAATTAAACCATTCTGCCCTTCCACATGGAGCCCCACAGAGGACCCCTATTGGCTTATTAAAAGCATTATTTGTCAGGTTAGAGGGTTCTCATGGCAACCTCCTGCAGTGGGACATGGCTAATTCATGCATCCATTAGCCAGGAGTCGTCTACCCTGCTCAGGGTCATGGCAACATTGGGGCTGGCTTCTGGCTTGAAAATAGGAGCATCACCAGGTTCACTCAACAAATGAGATGGGTAGATTATGAAATCACAAAGAAGCACATGTCAGTGTAGACGCACAATTGTGTACATAAGCACAAACATCGAACACACATCCCTATACTAACGCCATAATATGATTTCCCAGGCAAGGATTTCTATGGTCACTGCAGTTGTTTACCAAGGTGAAACACAAATACCAGGAAATGAAACTGCAGCACAGCAGTAAACCAGCTAGGTCAGATTCTCAGTATTGGCTAATAACACACGCACAACAACATGCAGCTTTTACTGAGGGTGCCGGAAGTGAAATGTTTAGATTTTGTGTCTCTTCCCAAATGAGTTACACTGGCACATAATTTACCCCAAAACTGTCAACAGCCTAGGTTACATCGTTTCAGCCCATGACAGGACCTGGCCTCCATCGTTAGCCTGTGGACACTTGGCTATGATTCACCTCCTGTGACGGCTATGACATATCGACAGATACACTGAGTTTCGGGCCCTTCTGTTCTCTAAAATGCTGCTTTCATTTTGGGCCGCTATAAAAAGGCTCACATGCACCCCTTCTGGAATAGGGCCCTGGAGACTTGAAAGGAACACGTTCATATGTATTTTTTGGTGCCTGTGATGTAATGTGTTTTTAACCCTATCAGAAGATGATCAGCACAAATGTTGATGTTTGCAATTGGAACCACCGTGATTATGAGGACTCCCTCACGGGATCATTGATTGAAGCATATTGATCAAAATCCGATTGAAACACCAACTTCTCTTGATTGGTACATGTTACGTGCATCTGCCTCCGTGAAGTATCTAACGATAGCCTTTCATTTTCCCCACAACAACATAGATGAACCTGACATCATATTTATTGATGACATTAACATATTTTGGTCAATATAGTGCAATAAGTGCAAAGCAATTAAAACGAATGAAATTGATGAGGGAAAGAGAATTGCGAATGCTTGTATAAAAATAGGTGTTACATTAAAATATCAGTATTACACAACATAATTATTATTTCAATTATTATTCATGAATTTGATAACATATCAAGAATACATATTAAGAATGAATGCACATATTCATTTTTAATAGTAATCATCCTAATGATAGCTGTTTAAAGGCCCACTTGCCTTCCAACTCCAAAAAGTGCAGAAAGCATACAAAGACAACTTTTTTTCTTCTTTAAATGATGCAGTCTTTCTTTAACATTGGGGGTGTGCCACCATTTAAAAAAAAAAAAGCCACTTTTACACTGCGAGCTACAGTAAATGATATGGAACTACAAACATAAACGTTTACAGAGGATCATGGAATTATGACACAGGTAATACTGATGAAGAATCAAAATGTTTGAAAATACATGGCAGAGTACTCCAATAAATACTTACTTACAGACTAAAGCAGAGAATTGTCCTGCGCAGTTTGATGGAGACACTGCCGTACAGTGTTTTTTCGTCAGATGGTGATTTATAAACATTTTTGTGATTCACAATATATGTATGGTTATATTCCTGAAAATGTAGTTGGGTAAGTTGACCTGTACACTTACATGTATGTGTATTCAATCTTCACCATATAAAAATAGATTCTAAATCACCAGTTAAGTAGAACAACTTGTGTGTTCGTCCAGTTAGGTTCAGAGAGAGACTTTCAGTTCCTGCAATGTCATGTAATTAAGAAATAAGAATAATAGAGTTTGGCACACCCCATTTAATGCTTATTTTGTTGATGTGTCGTGCCAAGGCACCCTCAATATTGAGCCAGTACTTTTAAGGAGGGAAATCCTTCATACATGGACAAATCTGTTGCTCAAAACTGACTGAAAGTGGTCTGTTTCTCAAGAACTTCGAGGTAGTCCGGCTCGACTTGAAGTTTCGCTTTTAGTTCCAAATATTCATTTCTGTTGGGCTCCACGTAAACAGTACTCGGCGCTGTGCCATAAAGCACTGTTTCTCGTATCCTCTCTGGGTGTAAGAACTGGCGTCTAACATCAAAGTTTGGGTTGTACGTGTACGAGACAGGGCCAGTGTACTTGTATTCTAGACTGTTACCGGAGGGGGATTGGTTGTCCGCCTCTATGATGCCCCTGAAGAAGTGCTCGGCATTTTCTGCAGGGGAGGGGTCCTCACGAGGCTCAATAGTGCTCACGCTATAAGTGGGACTTCTCATGTTGCTGTTCCTCTCCTCATCCACATCGCTCCTATAAGTCACCTTCAATTCATGGAGGTCGCGGTAATCCTCGACTGTGTTGCCTTCCCTGGACCTGTAAATGGGATTTTTGCACATGTGGCCCATAGGGTGAGGGATGTACTCATACACGTGTCCGGCGGGGGCTTTGACTTTGGGGACGGTTCGGTTATTACTGTAAAGGCTGTACTGCAAGTTAAACGAGCTCACGTCAGAGTTGTTGGTGCTGGTGCGGTCGCTCTGGGACTTTTTACGCTTTTTCACCACGACAACAAACAGCCCCGCCGCCACAAAGACGGACATGATGAACACGAGCAGCAGGCTGAGGATGAGGACAGAGAGAGGGACGACGCTGCTAGTGGGGTTAGATCTCTGGTAGGTCTCTGTGGTGGTGGCTCTGTCCGGCAGAGGCTCATCAGAGGGGGGCGCTGTTGAGACGACTACGTCAGAGTAATCTGGACACAGCTGTTCAGACTGAATGGAACGCATATCAATCCCGCTGTGACGTTTGGGTGTCTCGCATTTAACCTCATTAACAACGGTGCCGGCACTGAGCTGCTCGAGCCATATCTTCATGCCGACGACGTCACACGAGCAATCCCATGGGTTCTCAATCAGATCTATCTGCAACAGCAATTTTAACTGATCTAACACACCGCTCACAGGCAGGTTTTGGAAGTGGTTACTGCGGAGATTAAGTCTAGAGAGGGACAGCCCAGTAAAGATTCCCGCTGGTAAGGTTTTCAGAAGGTTATTGTTGAGGAAAAGCAGCTGAAGGTTTGGCACAAACCGGAACGTGCCCCCTACAATCTCACGGATTTTGTTGTATTCTAAGTAGAGATACTGCAAACTCTGCAGGCCAAAAAACATCTCTGCTGTAAGCCTGTCGATTAGATTACCATTTAAATACAGCCTACGCAGGTTGGTTAAATCCCCAAAAGCTCTGTCCTGGATGAGGGATATCCTATTGTTTCCTAGGTGAAGCAAATCCAATCCGGTAGCCTCCAAGAAATCAGATCTGCGTACCACAGGAATGTAATTCCCCGTGAGATACATTTTTTTGGGATTGTATGGCTTGGGCTTCAGGTCAGATATGTTCTCAATCTTTCTCTCCTGGCAGTTGACGTTTAGTCCAAGATCAGCAATCTGCAGATTACATGTACAGGTGGTGGGACAGTCCAAAGGCACAGGAGATTTGGTCTGATAAGCAATGATGGGGCCATAGTTGTAAGGGTTAGCTGGAATCCGGGAGGTGGGCTTTGACCTGGTTCGGTTTGATTGACGGGTGCCCTTGGTAGGCCTTGATGACGCCTTGAAAGCATTTGACGAGGTGGCTGAGGCCGTCACCGAAGCTGGCGTGGTTTGGAAATATCCATTGGTGCTGAGTGGGGGAGGGGGTCGCATTTCATATTCAGAAATTGCTCGGCGGGGGCACAGCTCCTGTTTGGAGACCTCGTCCAGGTCTCTGCCATGCAGTCTGAACGGTGTCTCACAGACCACCTCCCCCACCAAAGCTGTGTACGATATGCTCTCCAGCCAAGCTTTCAGGGCAATGAGCTCACATGAGCAATTCCACGGGTTCTCCTCAAGTTGTAATTCCACCACTTTGTCCATGTGCTCCAGGAGCCCAATGTAAGGAAACATTTTCAACCGGTTGCCCCTGAGGTCCAGATGTGTCAAGGGAACATTCCAGAAAATGTTGGTAGGCAGAGCAGAGAGCAAATTGTCATTCAAAATGAGAACTGTGAGCTGATGCAGTTTACTCAGGGCATTAGGCTCTATATTGGTGATGTAATTGTAATCAATCTGAAGGTATTCCAAACTCTCCAGGCCGACAAACGTATCATCCCTTAGGACGTCTATCTTGTTGTTGTTCAAGTGCAATCTCTTTAATCCCTGGAGTCCGTTGAAAGCACCCGTTTCCACTTCATCGATAGCATTGTTGCCTAAATGCAATATGGTCGCCCCAGTGTAGTTGATGAAGTCGTTGAGGGACAGTTTCTTTAAGAGGTTCCCTGTCAGCAGAAGGTGGTACATTGAAAAATGCACCGGGCTTATTTCTGTCAGTCGGATGATCCCTCTATTCTCACAGCTTACCGTCAGTATCCCTTCCTTCTCTTCGCATGTACATAGATTCCTACAGATCTCCCCGTAATTGTCGTACATCTCGACCAGACTCAGAGATGCTGCGATCAGAAGGATTATTTTCAGTATCCAGATATGCATTTTCGAGGGAGAAGGTGCCCCAGCTCACTGAAGTATGGTGCCGGTATGGGGTGTCATCTAGAAGAGAAAGGCAGGCATTGTCTGTTTAATGAACATCTTGTGTTAAGTGGAACATCCCTGCATGCAGTGGTTACAAAGAGCTATGCACTTGTGGATAGAGACATAATACACTTTGTAAAGCATTTTAGGTAACTAATTGCATATACATGTTTGGAGTTTTACGTGCATAAGAAAGAGCAGATATCTGGACAGACACAATATGGTTATGCCATAAACATTTGTTGCAGCTAAAATGCCACATTCAGTACAGTTCCATTATTATGTATTCAGCTACAGCATCATATCTCAACATGGTATAGACATCCGAAAAGGAAATAAATCTCCATGCGAAATATTGATGACATGCAGTGCATATTGGTGAATGTCATGGAAAAGAGTACATACAGCCTTATGCATGTGTTTCTTTGAAAATAGAGCAAGCAGGTTGATTATAGCCGCCTTTAGGTTGGTGATGTGCGATTTTGAAATCTATCGATGCATTCAAATGGCTTGCAAACTAAACCCACTAGCCATCTGCGGCATTTATACAGAATCCATTGCCATTTCAAATTCTATTCCCCGAAGATTCCAGCAAAGAGTTAATATTGAGACAATGTTCACATTTAATCGATGCGACCTAGGATTAAAATATATATTTTATAAATCGAATGGAACAAAATTCAGTTGTTAAGTTAAAGAATTCATGATATATGTAAAATAAAAATAAAAATGATACGAACAATCCTATGGAATGACCAATCTCCTACTCACCCTGCAGATCCCGACGATTTGCGAATAGTATAGAAACCGCCAGGTATCAATCATTATCATCAGATATCCGGAGATATTTTGTTAATAAATGATAAATAGGCTAGTCGTGGTCATTATGGAAGGTGTTCATCCTCAAGCCTGCATGCGTTAGAAATACTGATTGTTACATAGGGACAGTCACAGCCCTTCATCCCTCGGGCGAAAAAAAGAGACCCAAGTTGATTAAAAGCAAAAACGGATTTGCAAGCATTGCTGAATGTCATGCACAATTTACATCTTGATGTGGAATAAATAATACTATAATAAACATTTTATTTCGCATCCGGTATATGTTGAAGTTGAAGAATCCCTTAATTCTTGTTCAAATAATCTCTCTCTCCCTTGCTCTCGCCCCCACCCCCTCCCTCACAAACGCGCGCGCACCACTCACACAATCACACACACACACACACACACACACACACACACACACAAGTTCTATCTGTGACAAAATCGAGAAAATAGAAAAAGCTATCCGCCTGGAGGTCCGCTTTTGTGGGTGTAGTCATCCTAATATGATCATAGAGTTTATGGTAGGCTAATAGGCTATGTTTTACGAAAGGACATTAGATTCATACCGATGAAGAATGTATTGCATTCCATATTTAGTTAGTCTGTAGCCTATGTAGGCCACTTACCACTAATGAATTCAATCAAAATAGGCCTACACTGAACGTATATGAAGCATTGCAATGATTTCATGAATTGCGCATTCATTCATCACCTTGAAGGACACTGAGTAGCCCCCCAAAAAGTTATGCAATGTAAATGTCAATTTATTATATCTACCAGTAAACGCGGATGTATATTGTTGGCACTTTAATCAAATGCACCCGTTTGTTTCATCGTTTTTAATTTAGATTCAACCAACTTGAATACAGCTGTAAGAGCTGTATGGGGATAAATCATTTTCTGGACCATGGACAGCTCCCCAACTCAAGAATTAGCTTCCCTGAAATGAGCAATACAGCCCTGTATCACAGACAGAAAATCCGCTGTCCTTACCATGTTGAACCTTGTCAATGCGAAAGCATTCCAACTACCTTCCGCTGTTTACCATCCTGTCCTATGGTAATGTGGAATCTGTGATTTTCCTTCCTTTTTCCCCGCTGTAAAATCCTCAAAGTAGAGCCACGGCGGTCTTTAGCTCCAAATACCTGGCAATGAATTGCACAAACTGTCTCATTCACGCCTGCAACGTGACGATCAGCGCGACAAAAAGCGGGTTCTTGTATTTCTCACAGCGAATCTTGGTCTCTCATTGTGGAATGGAATCAAAGAAAAGTAATAATTTCATATGGGAAAAGTGTAATAAACTGAACTGCAAAACATTAGATACATCCATTTCAACCGAGATCTCCCTCTGTAGCATGCGCGCCGGGGAATCGGTGGAAAGGCACGAATCCCTTTGTATCTTGTGAGTGGTACGGCTTGTATTGCGTTGTGAATAGATCTACCCAAGATCCTTATTTTTCTCCTCGGCGTTGACCGCACAATTTGACTGAATATGTATGCGCATCTTAGATAGTTGACTTTAATTCAACATTGTCTGACGAAATAATATGATGTCCTTCCTATGTCTCTGCGCAATCAATTATGCGTTTTTTTGTACTGCCCATGTTTCAACTGGTGGAACGTGGATCAAGGTTGGTGCAGCATACACAATATGTCAAGTCTATATTAATTTCCATTCGTTGGAGGCTGAAAGAATCCTGGAATATGCATGAATGTCCCCACCCCTAATGTATATAACGAGCAAAACATGCATGTTGTCAATATTTAGATGCTATTTGTGGTGTAGTACCTCATGGGGGGGGGGGGTCGTGAGAGTGAGGAAGACCTATAGAGGGCAGTACAATGCGATGAAACATACTTTTTGACGGTGTACTGTACACTTTGCCAAGCAATAAGGCTGCATTTACACAGGCCAAAAAAGATCAGAAATGGGCTGCCAGTGAGAAAATGCTGTGACAACATGGCAACAAGTGTTGTTCATGTGGCATGTTAAGGTCAGTGTGTGGGTAGAGTCCAAGCCTGGCCTGAGGAGGTGTGTGTGTGTGTGTGTGTGTGTGTGTGTGTGTGTGTGTGTGTGTGTGTGTGTGTGTGTGTGTGTGTGTGTGTGTGTGTGTGTGTGTGACATAGAACACAGCCTATGAGACATACAGTATGACCTAGTTGCAGTTGAGGGTAGCTAAAACTCTTTGGTAGGGCTAACTGCCTGCACCTAACTATATCAGGCATGCCTAAACCATATGATTTGGGTAAGTGTTTCAAGACATGGCAATTTACTGTATATACAGGTAATCTGTGCACGCACACACTTCTAAATTGCATATATTTTATAATTTAATTCAACAATTATACCAACCAAAACATTTGGGGCTGATTTCCTGAAAAGAAAATATTCAGTCTAATCCTGGACTAAGAAGCATGTTTAATGGATATTGTTCCTGAAAAGTACATTTTAGTCCAAGACTAGGCTAAATCTGGGTCTGGTAAACGAGGGTTTTCCATTACAGCACCATTGGTTCGCCAGTGATCATATTCACGTTAGCGCTATTGTATTTGAGGAGGGGGGGGGGGGGGTTAGCTGTGTTTCCAGTTAGCTAGGGCTGACACTGAAGACTTGAAACTGAGGACTTAACATTGAGGACTTGTGTAGAGCAGAATGAACAACATCTGCATCATCAAGACAGTTGCTTTGTGATGGTGTTAACCCATGTTCACAGTTAGCCATTGCTATGTAAATGCAAGCTGCAAAGTACCAATGGCCTGGACTTGGCCACAAGTTAGAGCAGGTCCACAGAAGCCATGGTGCAGTGAGACACTGGGGCCAGGCCGTGGAGGTGGCAACACAACAGTCTGAGCCTTTTTGGTAAAACACTGGGGTAAATCCTTAGTGGAAATAAGCCGTTAGAGTCTAAACTGTTTGAAATCATAAACGTTTTGCCTGGTGCCTATTCAACAGTCATGTTTGTGGTTTATCTGTCCATTGGCTAACAAAGACAGGCGATTTGCAAATTAAGTTTGAATGAGTCTTTGCAACCATATGCGTGCTAGCTCTGCCAGGGGTAAAGTCCAATTAGACCTTGAGAGCCATTGAGCAAGCAATGTATACAGTACATATAATTAAATCTAGCATATGGAGGGGGCTGGCATGTACAAACAGATCTTCCCTTTAGTCTACATTGTATTACGTATCAATAAGTCAACTCCTATACCCTCCTTAGTGACCAAACACAACGGTAAGCTGATGTGTCATATAGGCGGCTTCCAAATTAGCCGTGGAGATACATTAAATTATCTGAACGTTTCTGGCTGGCTAATCGCATTAACAATACATTAACAGCAAGTTGCCTGTTGTGAAGGACAAATGTCACAATCTTTGGCGCCCAGCTGGAAATCCAGTTAAAGAAGTCATTGTCGTGATAGCGTGGCGCGGTGGCAGTGGTGTCTTCCCAATGGAAGGCACTTTAGCTGGCTCCCCTGAGAAGAATCATGACATCAAAATAGTAGTCGTTTTTTCATTACCTCCTCTGATGGAGGAGATACAAGTGGTGTGTGTGTGTGTGTGTGTGTGTGTGTGTGTGCGTGCGCGTGTGTGTTTGTGTGTGTGTGTGTGTGCGCACGTAAGAGAGAGAGGGAGATAGAGAGAAAGAAGGAGAAAAAGAGAGAGAGAGCGAGAGCGAGAGAGCGAGCGCGGGGGATAGATATGTGTACATGCGATCATTTTAAAAGAAACAGTAGCAGTATTATTCAAATCAGTGTGTGTGTTTGTGTGTGTATGTGTGTGTGTGTGGGTGTGTAGGCCTTTGTATCTACTCTACAGCAGATGCATCTATGCCATCCTGCCTGTTAACAGTCAAAAAATAATAATAATTATACACAGGCACTACAGATTTAGTAATTGCTTTGAAATGGGAGCACATACGGCTGCTTGGCCAACATGAACTGAGTGTGCTTACAGTTTGTAGAATTAGGTACCTATAAGCTCTACCTGGAAAGTTCATCCTAATGTTCACCTACTAAATAATGACTATGTCAGTGGAGGCTGCTGAGGGGAGGACTGCTCATAATAATGTCTGGATCGGCGCAAATGGAATGGCATCAATCAAATAGAAACCACGTGTTATATACCATTCCACTTCAGCCATTATCACGAGCCCAGCCTCCCTAATGAAGGTGCCACCAACCTCCTGTGCTATGCAGACACTATCCTACCCAGTCAAAATAACAAGGAGTAAAGATCTGATATCTTTGGGATGTGATGCTACAAAGTACTGAGCCCAATGCCTATACATAATGAGATCAGATGATGAGCCCAACGCTTGTGCTTAATGGTATGTGGGATTATCTCAGTGCCATATACAGTATGTGCTGTGTTTCTATGTCCCACATTACTGTTTGCATTGACAGCTTTAGCACCTAGACCGTCTGAGCCAAGATTTGTGATGCTCATAGAAGAAGAAGAAAAAATATAAAACTCGTATCACTGTTGTCCTTGAGTTATCCTTTTGGGATTTATATTACCAGCTAGTTCTCCATTCCTCAAGACAATGTTGACCATTTGCTATGGTTCTTCATGTAAATACTGATGTTAATCATTGAATGTCAATGTCATGTTTAAAGGGATAATTGTTCTATTTTACTAGGCAAGTCAGTTAAGAACAAATTCTCATTTTCAATGACGGCCTGGGTTAACTGCCTGTTCAGGGGCAGAACGACAGATTTGTACCTTGTCAGCTCGGGGATTTTTTTGCAACGTTTCAGTTACTAGTCCAATGCTCTAACCACTAGGCTACCCTGAGAGAGATGCAGTGGTGAATTCATAAATAGGATACATGGGGTGGGACTAAACTGTTTGAGCAACTGCACATTCATTTGATTCAATTGCAGCGCACGTCTTGAATAACAAATCGTAATTCCAGCTCAATAGATGTTACCGATTTCTGGAAAAAAAACACTTTTGGTTAACTGATTATTTGATTGATGGGTTAGCTGGATTGCTTAGAGAAATGTATCATCTAGATGCACCACAATTAATAGTGAATGCCTTACTTACGTGACTTTGGTTTCTCAACAGTGGAATGGTGCCATTCATTTTCCTTCAACTGTGGGAAATACAGGAAGTATTCACAACCCTTGACTTTTTTCACATTTTGTTGTGCTACATCCTGAATTTAAAAATGGATTACATCTAGATGTTGTGTCACAACCCATTATGTCGAATTGAAATGATGTTTTTAGAAATGTGTACAAATTAATTCAAAATTAAAAGTGGAAATGTCTTGAGTCAATAAGTATTCAATCCCTTTGTTATGGCAAGCCTAAATAAGTTCAGGAGTACAATTTTGCTTACCAAGTCACATGTGTGCAATGATAGTGTTTACTGTAACATGATTTTTGAATGCCTACCTGATCTCTGTACCACACACATACAATTATATGTAAGGTCCCTTAGGTGAGTATACCTCACTATTGGCTAATAACACTCACACAACAACAACATGCAGATTTTGCTGAGGGTGCCGGCAGAAAAATGTTTAGATTTTGTGTCACTTCCCAAGTGATTTACACTGTCAACAGCCTAGGTTACATCGTTTCAGCCCATGACAGGGCCTCCATCGTTAGCCTGTGGACACTTAGCTGTGATTCACCTCCTGTGACGGCTATGACATATCGACAGATACACTGAGTTTCGGGCCCTTCTGTTCTCTAAAATGCTGCCTTCATTTGGGGCCGCTATAAAAAGGCTCACATGCACCCCTTCTGGAATAGGGCCCCGGAGTCCTTAAAAGGAACACTTTTATATTTATTTTTCTTTTTTTATGACCGTATGTTGAGTGGCGCTATTCATGGCGTTGCAAAATGAATTTTGATTAATGTCATGTGTTTCTAACCCCATCAGAAGATGATCAGCACCAATGTTGATGTTTGCAATTGGAACCCCCGTGATTATGAGGACACCCTCACAGGATCATTGATATTGATCAAAATCCGATTGAAACACCAACTTCTCTTGATTGGTACGTGTTACATGCAGCTGCCTCCGTGCAGTATCTAACGATAGCCTTTCATTTTCCCAACAAGAACGTATATAAACCTGACATCATATTTATTGATGAGATTTATATATTTTGGTGCAATAAGTGCAAAGCAATTAAAACAAATCAAATTGATTAAGGAAAGAGAAGTAATTGATCATCTAGATGCACCACAAATTAGTGTATGCCTTATTTGACTTTGGTTTCTCAACAGTGGAATGGTACCATTCATTTTATTTCAACAGTTGCAAACACAATGCCTTCAGAAAGAATTCACAACCCTTGACTTTTTCCACATTTTGTTGTTTTACAGACCAAATACAAATGCATTACATTGAGATTGTGTGTCACTGGCCTGAACACAATACCCCATAATTTCAAATTGGAATGACATTTTCAGAAATGTGCCCATATTATTTAAAAAACAAAAGCGTTTTGAGTCAATAACTATTCAACACCTTTGTTATGGCAAGCTTAAATAGGTTCAGGAGTAAAGATGCACTTAACAAGTCACATAATAATTTGCATGGACTCACTATTTGTGCAATGATGGTGTTTAACATGATTTTTTAATGCCTACCTGATCTCTGTACCTCACACCTACAATTATCTTAAATCAGCTTGAAAATCTATGGCAAGACATGAAAATGTCTGTCTAGCAATGATCAAGTACCAACTCGACAGAGCTTGAAAGATAAAAATAAAAATGTACTTGCAAATATTGAATAATCCAGGTGTGCAACGCTCTTAGAGACTTACCCAGAAAGACTCACTGCTGTAATCACTGCCAAAGTTGATTCTAAAATGTATTGACTCAGGGGTGTGAATACTTATAGTAAACTAGATATTTCTGCATTTCATTTTCAATAAATGAGCAAACATTTCTAAAATCTACTTAATCCATTTTGAAGCCAGGCTGTAACACAACAAAGTGTGAAATAAGTCAAGGGGTATGAATACTTTCTGAAGGCACTGTACAACACATCAATAAAGTTAGCGCTTTACATTTTTCTGGCAGTTCATTTGCCACGTTTACTTTAGCGCGATACTAGCTGTCGATGCCCGGGCGCTAATCAAAAGCATCAAATCTAACCCTCAGCATTTATCATGCCTGAGAGGATGTACAGTACAGCTCTGGAGTGGATTCCCATTGCATTGCATCTTCAGACAGCTAAGATTGATCACCAAAGAGCAGGGAGGTTTCGCAGGGGGCTTTCCTTTGTTTTTTTTCCTCACAGGTTCCTCTACAGGTCTAAGGGAAGGTAATTTAAAAATGTTGTATCGGTAAGATGCCAACTTACCTGGGGCTATAATGAAGAGAGCTGCTGACGACAGCGATAAGTGCATCCACAGTATCAACAGCATGAACGAGTGAATTAATTGAATTATGAGCTCTCATGCAGAGTAACAAAGCAGCGAACCGGAAACAAGTTCACCCCTCATAGACTTCAGCTCCAGTAGGCCCTAGGTTAAAAAAAAAGATACACAACAGTCCAAAACAATACAAACAACATATTTTCACCATAACTCTGGACATAGAAATCTTCAATGTTTACAATGTGACATTTTCATGAATAGAAACATAGAGTTGACTTGCTGAGGCTTGGGTATTTGGATAGAGTATCAGGACTGAGCGTCCATACAGAAAACTCATATGTCATAAACTATATTTACATATATGTTCAGAACATATTCATGAACTATTTAACTTGAGCACATCATAGAATATGTATGTACATATATTTTAAACTCTATGTAAATTACATATATTATCATGCTGAATTGTAATGTTGAGTCTGTGGACCTCTGGTTCCTTGGCATTATGTTCCCAAAGTGGGGTTTGCATGCAAAAGTTGAAAATAAATTATGCAGCTATTGAGGCTACTTGCCAATTATGAAACAATGTAAGATTAGCAATGTTAATCTCGAAAAGAGACACATGAACCTAGAACATATTGCTCCCGAGCTGTCAATCCCAATTTGAAATGATCCAGAGCCCCGCCCCCAGCCCACCTCCGATTGACAGAGCAGCAGTTGCTGTCAGCGCCCAAAATCTTTCTCAGCGATAATACTTTGTTATTCTATTATTTAATCATAACATTGATTTAAAATGTGTTTTTAAACTAGCGGGTCAAACTGCCTGAAATAATGAGTTTTTACTGTGCTAGCCAACACAGCTAGTTAGCTAGCTAGCTCCTTTAGCTTGTCCACACAACATGCAGTGTGACTGACCAAGGCAAGAAATTATTTGGGAAGTTAATATGTCATGTAGCTACAGTACACGTATGTGTTAGATATAATCTAATTGCCAAAGCTAGCTAGTTAACCTGTTAAAGATAGGGCTGACTACTGCCCCCTTTGGAGGAATTGCGTGCCCATAGTAAACAGAAAAAAAATCCCAGTGTCCATTTACGGACTCATAAGTTGACAACTGTCCTGTGGATAATGCAGAGACAGAGAGTCAGTGAAACCATTCCACACAAGACATTGAATTAGGGGATAATGTTCACGAGCTAATTAGCTAAATGATAGCTAATAAACTAACTTATATTAGCTGTCGAGGCTCCAGACCAGAAAGATACACTGCAGGGAAAAATATTTGTATTTTTAGCTTGAAATAATCTAGCTAGCTAGCCAGTTCTAACTATATTGCTGTCAGAGAAACCCAGCCCCCACTACAAAGCTAGCTAGCAAGCAATGCATTGCTTGAAAAGCAACATTTAACATTAAGAAATCTGTATTGTAAGTATCAATTTGATGTTCATTAACATTTTTCACAACCTGATTTGGTCAGGGTGCATTGCAGTTAAGCCATACCCTAACCCTTTCCCTAAGCATAACCTAATTCTCTTAACCTGCCACGTAAATTCACCTAATCTGGCTAGTTAATTCACCTAACCTGCTACTACGTTAATTATACTTACCTGCCAATTTAGTTATCCTAACCTGTAATTCACCTAACCTACCACTGGGGCCAACTTAACCATCGTTGACAGTGGAGGTGTAATAAATACTCAGGGAGAAAAAGGTGTAGATTCACGGGGCATAGTGCCACAGATGTTTATTAAGCCTTCGCAGAATGCAGGAATTGTGGTCGCAGGCAGGCAATGGTCAAACACAGGTAGGAAGTCAAAAACAAACAATACCTCACATACAAACAGAAAGAAAGAACTGAACTAAATAGGGAGCTGATGAGATCAGGTGAGAAACAAACAGGTGAAATCAAATGAACAAAAATGAAAGACAGGAATATATTCCAGATCACAAAGAAACAGGGCTATGTTCAAGAACACAATGAAAAAGAACACAAGGTTGACTAAGAAAAGAAAAGCAGAACCTTACAGAAGGCCAACCAAATCATGTAGCCCAACTTTATTGGGTAGTCACAAAATAACCCCTAATTCTTCATCTTGTGTTGATTTTTTTTCACTGACTCTCTGTCACTTTATCCTCAGAGTAACTGTCAACTTGTTTAATGACCTTATTTTCCGTTAATCTCCGTTCATCTTTGCCTCTATCCTGACTAGTCTCCCAGTCCCTGCCACTGAAAACATCACAACATGATGCTGCCACCACCATGCTTCACAGTAGAGATGGTGCCAGGTTTCCTCCAGATGTGATGCTTGGCATTCAGGCCAAAAAGTTCAATCTTGGTTTCATCAGACCAGAGAAATTGATTTCTCATGGTCTGAGAGTCCTTTAGGTGCCTTTTGTCAAACTCCAAGCGGGCTGTCATGTGCCTTTTACTGAGGAGTGGCTTCCGTTTGGCCACTCTACCATAAAGGCCTGATTGGTGGAGTGCTGCAGAGATGTTTGTCCTTCTGGAAGGTTGTCCCATCTACAGAGAGGAACTATGCAGCTCTGTCAGAGTGACCATCAGGTTCTTGGTCACCTCCATGACCAAGGCCCTTCTCCCCAGATTGCCCAGTTTGGCCGGGGCGGCCAGCTCTAGGAGAGTCTTGGTGGTTCCAACCTTCTTCCATTTAAGAATGATGGAGGTCACGGTGTTCTTGGGGAGCTTCAATGCTGCAGAAATGTTTTGGTACCCTTCCCCAGATCTTTGCCTAGACAAAATGTTGTCTCAGAGCTCAACAGACAATTCTTCGCTTGGTTTTTGCTCTGACATGCATTGTCAACTATGGGACCTTATATAGACAGGTGTGTGCCTTTCCAAATCATGTCTAATCAATTTAATTGACCACAGGTGGACTCGAGTCAAGTTGTAGAAACATTGCAAGGATGATCAATGGAAACAGGATGCACCTGAGCTCAATTTCAAGTCTCATAGCAAATGGTCTGAATACTTAAGTAAATAAGTTATTTTGATTTTTTGTTTTCAATGCATTTGCAAAAATGTATAAAAATCTGTTTTCGCTTTGTCATTATGAGGTATTGTGTTTAGATTGCTGAGGATGTTGTTTTATTTAATCAATTTTAGAATATGGCTGTAACGTAACAAAATGTGGAAAAAGTCAAGCTGAATACTTTCCGAAGTCATTGTATGTGTACATATGTGACCGACTGGCTCAATTCGGTCTTATGTATCACAATTTGAAATTGTGTTTTTACGATGGATAATAGTAGAGACTCATAGCTACAACATTTTAGATGATACACTACAGTTGAGGAACAATGGGAAAGTTCTCCTTTAAAAGTTGATGAACTTGAAAACTCACGTTTGAGAAAATGGTCTTTGAATATTTTGGTACTACTACTGGAGAGCTCTTCTTTGTCTACACCCTTTCAGCATCGTTCACACCCTGTTAAGCTTTTGCCCCACCCATCTCTTTAAGGGTTGATCTGAGCATTATGTACTAACAACAGTGGTCAAGCACCCAAGCTAACTTGCTAGCTACTTCCAGACACAAATGAGAGAACAGCTCACTGAACATTACTCGCCCTAGCAGAGCTGGTTAGGCTGTTATGTTATCCGGAGTTTTGGTGACTGTAACTGTGCTGCTGGCAACAATTTAATTATGCTTTTTTACTGACGTTTACTGACACCGGCCATATTCAACGGGTGTTGAGCGTTCGTAAATGCATCAGTTATTCTGCACTCTGGCACACTCAGACAAGAGTGCTCTTAAATCAGATTAGATGACCAGACAAAATTTACGAACGCACCCGAAATGGTTACTTGCATTGTGGAGTCTTTTGTTAAGACATGTAGCTAGCTAGGTAAATAATGAACCATAATCCCAACTCATGACTTTACTTCCCTGCATGAATCTGCAGGTAGCTAACCACCCAGGTTCAATGTTAGCTAACTAACATTAGGCTATAGCTAGCCAAGCAAATGGCTCTGAGATACGAATAATAAGATCATACACGTAACATTAGCTAGCGAGCCAGCCAGCTAATGTTAGCTAGCTAACAGTTGTCGTGTCTTTGGCTATGCCGGATTAAGTGATATGACATGCTATTCTATAAAATCCTTTCTCCGTAATTAATATTACCTGATTGAGTTAGTCATGTAAATGTAATTAACTAGAGAGTCGGGGCACCACAAAATAATAATTATAGAGCTGTTATCTTCCGAATAAACTCTTAAAGACCTAGTAATAATTTACATCAATAGCAGTCAATATTAATTGTCACCTTAATTCAGTCTCATCTGAAAGTTGTAAATTCTTGGTTATCTTCACGTACCCTGGCTAACAAGTTGAATCAGCAATACAAAATTGGGTTTAATTATTTATTTACTAAATACCTAACTAATCACACAGAATTACGTATACAAAGAATGAATCATACCCTAGCGGGCGGAACAGATCTGGTTACACAATAGAAAATGGGCTGGGTTTGAGTGAAAGAGTGGGAAGACTGAGGGACAAAGGGAGAACCTATGCTATCGTAAATACAGTATCTTATTCATTCTAAATTACCGCCCATTTGGAAAAGGAAAATGCAATAAATATTTACTCTGAGCTGCGCTTCGGTAGGTTGGTGGTATTTGGAAGGCCGTGTTGCCAAACCGAGTCCTTTGTCCTTTGAAGAATGTCTCTGGTGGTCAATTGGATACATCGTAGTAATGTCGTTGTGTGGTAGACGGGATACTCTGTCTAACTCAACGGCTAGGAGGTATCACTTCTGTCGTGAATAAGAGTTCAAAGTTCATACCATTCGTAACCAAAGCTCACGCTGAGGTTGGCTTAGTTCTGTAGTTGACATGTTAGTCCTTTTAACGCAGAGGCTGCAGACCTCACGTACTTGGAACAGGAGGTTACATTTTCATCAAGGCTTTATATAGGAAAGGAGAGGAGGGCGGGTTTGAAATGTTTTATAACCCATGTCCCTTCAAAGGGGCGGGCCACTGATTGAGCAGAGCCCTAACCTTATGAAAACCCAAATCTCTCATTTGCAAGCCAAAATTACATTTAATCTCTTCACCAATAATTTTATATTCAAACATTTAAATTGAACAACAATTCCATGTGAATCCGATAACTACAATGTGCAGACTTTCCACTGTAGAGTTTATGTCATCTTATCATTGATGAAAATGTCTCAGATGACAGCCAAACTGACATCATATTCATTAAGTACCATCGCACATGTTCAATTGGTCGGATTACCAGAATATAGTTCATTTCCCCCCACCTTCTGATGTTCCCAGAATCTCTATGTTAACCAAGGGGTTTTCAAATTTCACATCAGTAGGGTAGAGAGAGGAAAAATGGGAGAAGAGGTATTTATGACTGTCATAAACCTACCCCCAGGCCAATGTCATGACACAGTACACGTTGAAATTAAACCACTTTCTGTCAAATTTAGAAATGTGTAATATCTGAAAATGTAGCCAGCTAGACTATTTTATCCGTATTCTTTATTCATAGATGGACGCGTCTCCTGTCGGATGCTATGGTTGTCCTTAGTTTGAAGATGTAATCCGGAGACAGGTCTTTTCTCCATTTCCTTAGCTATCATTCTCGAATTCCACTGATTTCAAAACTTGGTCCTCCAGAAAGTGGAGAGAAACACTTATGCATTTTTACTACACAATACATTTAAAAAAGCTGCATTAGACAGAATTACCTAGACAGACTGACCAGCTCAAATAGACGGAAGCATGCTATATGGCATACCAATTCAAACTCATCTCTCAGCATGTCATTATCTCAGCCAGTCATGGCTAGCGGGAAGGTTGCTTACTTTTTCTGTGGCTAAACCAACTAGGCTCGTAATTTAACAATTGTATTCGTATTTACAGATAGCATACACGTTTGTTATTAAGGTATATGAAAGTTCACATGTTCGAGAAGGCATTTCTGCCAAAAAATGCATTTTGATTTAAAAAAAAGGTTTACGTTCAAACGGCTCTCCTATGAAGTAGTGACCTGCGACATATGCCTCGTTTCCTGATATATGAGTATATGAGTAATAAATATATTTAGATTTATTTCAAATATTAGTACGTACTGTATATGACATTTTTGTATATGAAATATGGGTCAATATATTAGGCTTCGGTATGGGTTAACAGCACTTAGGGTCTTCAGCCATCAAGGTCTACCGCCATCTCTGAGGTAACATCACCACTACCTACGTATATGAAAAGCACAGATACAATTGTAATTTCAAACTCTGACTTTGACCCATTATCTTAAAGTTCAAGGGCATCAAGTGATAGGATAATAGTGAATTTGTCTGGCTAGTATATCCTAGTTTAAATCCTTTACTATCAACCACTCACAGAGCAAAAATTCAGTCCATAAGGCATTTTGAAGCACCACTCCACATTGCCTGGCCAGTTGAAAGGCAAATTTGAAAACACTAACTGAAGTGGAGCATGGTTAGGAAAATTGCGTGGTGGCCTGCATTCAAAAGGTTCATATTATGTATTGCAGAGAATGGATGGCTAAGCCGGTTTTCAAATGTTGGGCCACTTTGTCAGCAATTTCATAAACAGACAGGAGAGGAAGTCTGACTCATACTCACCCTCAGTACACCATACAGATTGCTGCTATGTAGTTCTATGTTTGCACAGTAGCTAAGGTTGGTAGTTATTGATTAAGGGTAAAACAAATATTTTAAGGAAGTCAGAAAACTGAAACTGGGACGTTGTTGAAGTAGGAATGAAACATTACTCCCATCCTGTTCCTCTACTGAACACTAATCTCATATTTAGTACAATGAATGTTGCTAATAAAACAACTAAATGTCTTCACTTAATGAATGTTGTACAAAATTGGGGGGATAACCCACAGAACTTCAAACATCACATATGTGCAACAAAATGTAAAGCTCATCTACAAATCACATGTCAGATACACACAGCATGAGGCCTATTGTTCAAACTAATTTTTCTCTCTTGTTTGGGATTGGAAATTAATTTTACTGTGCAATGTTCTAGTCTAAATTAGAACCACTGTAGGATTTCAATCTGTGAGTGAGAGAATGAATGAGGGGGGAAAGCCTGCCTAGCCAATTAGCCAGGCAATAATGGATTTCTAAGTCACAAGAGGAACCATTTGCCCTCTAATTTAAATAGTCAAGATAATTACAGTAAATGAAAATAAGGATGAGAATATTACCATGTACATATCAATTGTCATGTATGTCTGGTAGTCTCTTTCCTTTTCTCTCTGCACTAGAAATCCACACATCTAGACCCTAAAAAAATATAACTCCTTAGATAGAGTCCTTTCAGTTAACCTACAATTGATAGTGTCAGTTTGTCAACCAAATGATGTTCTGTGTTTTTGACACAAAAGTCAACTGTACTAGTTGTTCAGGCTCTGGTCTTGTCCCAACTTGATTACTGTCCGGTAATATGATCAAGTGCAGCAAAGAAAGACATAGCAAAGCTGCAGCTAGTTCAAAACAGAGCATCACGCCTCACCCTTAACTGCACATACAGAACTAACATCAACAACATCCATGCCAGTCATTCCTGGTTGAGGGTTGACGAGAGATTAACTGCTTCTCCTATAATTTTTACGAGAAATATTACTTTAATGAAAATGTCTGTCTGCGTAATCAAATAACTTTCAGTTTAGAGACCAATTAAAACTCCACAAGACATGCCACCAGGGGGCTCTTCACAGTCCCCAGTCCGAAACGAACTAACGGCAATGCACAATATTATACAGAGCCATAATCGCATGGAACTCTCTTCCATCTCCAATTACTCAAGCAAACAGCAAAATTGCCTCCAAAAAATATATGAAACAACAGTTCTTGAAACGGCCGGGACTGTGAGGGGACACACACAAACATATGCACACACAATGTTTTTAGTAGTATTGTTTGTGCTATTATTATAATTTTAATGTTTTAAGTTGAATTGTTTATAGATTGTATTTTAAATTTGTGTGACTGTCCTTGTCTATCAGTGTATCAGTGTTTTGTGTTTATTGTGGACTCCAGGAAGAGTAGCTGCTGCTTTGTCAAAAGCTAATCGTGATCCCAATAAACCAATAAACCAATGAATTACATCATAGCCAGAGTTCTGTCACAACATCTTCAGCCATTTCTCCCCACTCCAGCGGATGTTAAGAATTCAGTAGTTGAGGTTCATAAAACTATTTCCCTTGCCAGGAGCCTAAGAAGCATGAAAAACACCCGTCTGGCACACAAACAGACACAACAACATTCTACCCATGCCTTTACATAGCTGACACCATCAAACACACACAGCGCACCACAGAATGCCACAGCAGAATGAACAGGGACATCATAGAATCAAAAGGTATTTGAAATGGAAAAAGGTTGTTGAACCCTATGACTTTCCAATTCTTTGCACTAGCTGCCTTTTTATGTCTGGATCATTGATTTCCGTAGGAGTGATTTGATTCATGCTGGGAAGGTGTAGGGGGAAATTCAGAAGGGCCCAAGGAGTCTGACTATATCAGAGACCTCTCACATGCTCCTTTGAGTGTCAATGGTGCTTTTTCTACACTATTCTTCAGTATGTTCCATGTTCTAGTATGTTCCAGAACATCACAATAGAAAACAATAGAATTAACTAAGCACACTGACCATGAAAAATAACTAACGTTTTTCTGAATGAACAAAGAGTTCTGTACCATACTGCATGGTGGAATCATATGAACAAAGACCATTGCTCAATAAGGCTCATCTACAATGCCTGGACAATAATATAAAATTTTTAGATTCAAATAACTATTGAGTGAATGCATTAGGCTTCTGTGAACGTATGAAACAGCTAAATAAACATTTATTTGATAAGAAATAATCAATATACAGTTGTTTTAACAACCACCCCCAATCCCAACGGAGGACTTGTGTTGATGAGCAGAGCTCCCAAGGGAAATCATTTCCTACTGCACCCTCACAATGACAAGTCATGGGACAATAATACATCCATTAACAAATGTTGAATTCATTTATCAATGAAGTGCCATCAACATGCAATCCATGGTACTCTAGAAGGGAGGAAAGTATGCAAAACAACAAATGCATTTTAGTCTCCTCGGACATTTATCTAATAACTAGAAAAGCATTCTGATTAATGAAAGGTGAAAGGTGCATGGGTAACTAATCAACTAACTGGACCGTTACTTCGTTAACATATGCAAAGTGTGATGTTCTCCTAATTGGCTTCAGCAAAAAAAACATATCCTTCAAAAGGCCACGTGATATAGGGTAATACTGTGCAAAAGTGGTGTTTCAAACTGACCTCATTTCCAGATTAAAATGTGCTTCCAGTACTTGACAAAACCAATTAACATTTCTGCTCCTCCATTCCTGCAGGACAGCAGTTGTCTATATCTTGCCAGAGCCACTCGTGCTCCCTTTGTGCATATGGAGCCAGGGACACACTGCCCGACCGGGGTATTGGTCCCAGTATGAGATAAGGACTGGGCAGGGCCTCAGTGCCTGGGCAGAGGATCAGTCATTGGGCATGATGATAGCTGGTGGCCAGGGATTCCCTGGGTGGACTCTACCTACAAGACCCAGTTGTCTCTTACACCTACTGGACTGTGTGAGCTGCCTGGATGGGTGTCTGACCCAAATAAAAGAGGCCTATGCCCTAGAAACCGAGGCTGGTGTTTTTAATGTGCAGTGTTGTGTGGAGATGAACCATTGTCTTATACACTGAGAAATTAATTATCTGTAATTATCTGTATATTATCACATACACTATATGGCCAAAAGTATGTGAACACCCCTTCAAATGAGTGGATTTGGCTATTTCAGCCTCATCCATTGCTGACAGGTGTATAAAGTTGAGCACGCAGCCATGCAATCTCCGTAGTCAAACATTGGTAGTAGAATGGCCCGTAGTGAAAATAACTCAGTGACTTTCAATGTGGCACAGTCATAGGATCCCACCTTTTCAACAAGTGAGTTGTTCTGCTAAGCTAGAGCTGCCCCGGTCAACTGTAAGTCCTGTTATTGTGAAGTGGAAACGTCTAGGAGCAACAACGGGTCAGTCGCAAAGTGGTAGGCCACACATGTTCACAGATGGGGACCATTGTTTGCTGAAGCGAGTAGTGAGGTCCATAGAGAAATGGTTTCTCGAAATTGGTGTGGAAGAATTTGACTGGCCTTCGCAGAGCCCTGACCTCAACCCCATTGAACACCTTTGGGATGAATTTGAATGCCGATTGCAAGCTAGACCTAATCGCCCAACGTCAATGCCCGACCTCACTAATGCTCTTGTGGCTGAATGGAAGCAAGTCCCGCCCACAATGTCCCATCTAGTGGACAGCCTTTCCTGTTATAGCAGCAAAGGGGGGACCAACTCCATGTTAATGCCCATGATATTTGAATGAGTTGCTCTTGGGCTATGATGCGAATGTACATCAAGCTGCACAGTTGAGTTGGGCGCAATGCATAAACATCCTGAGTCACGGGGCCTTGACACCCATGTTCCCACTAAGCTGTGCATGTAAACATCTCCCCCGGGACTGCCCGCAGAAGAAATGTCAGCCGGCACAGAGATCTTCACTTTCTAGAATTTCCATCCTTAGTTAACACTATCAGCGTTTCCCTTTACTGTGGGTATTATGATCGAATAAACGCAATATTAGACACTTTCAATGCAACATACCGAAAAAAAAGGAATTATGCAAAACTTAAAGGGGCTGCATGGTCAATCAGACTTCTGCGTTGGCCATGCAGCATTTACGGTGATATGGCCTCTGCGTTCATACTTCTTGTGCTTCGCAGAGCAGCGCAGGAGCTCAATTTGGCCTCTGCATTGAGCATAAATTGGCTTTCAGCCCGTACACTACACAGACCTATGCAGCATAACAAATCAGAGCTGCAGTAGGCCTATATGCAAATAGACCATTGCCATGTATGGATCTGTGCCATTTACTTTGAACTGGACTGTTTTACAGTATGAGCAGTGAGTAGATGAGCTTGTTTAGAGATCAAAGCAAGAGCTGCATGTAGTCACGTGTGCACATTTGTTCATATCCTTTGCTAGTTAGTGAGTTATTAGCCCAATTTGGGATCATATGTAGTCAGCAATGGGGAAGTGATTGCTACAAGAACACAACAATTGTACATTTTTAGACATCTTTGAAAAGCAAGTCAGGTAAAGCCTTGTATTCTGAGACATGCTTGAATAAGCTAAGTAGCCAACAGGCAGAGGGTAGCATTTTTGTCTGATTCTCTGTAATAATGGTATGGGAAAAATAATGCTATTTATTTTGTAAAGTGGATTCTTGCATCAAACAACAATATTTTCAGTAACTTCCTTGTCTGAAGTACAAGTGGATAAACAGGTTAATGTCAAGCCCTGCATGATTTTTTTTCTTCAAAAGTCTACATTTAACACCACACATTGGCTTCTTTCTCCACGTTCAAATGTTATGGGATGCATTTTCCACATTTGTCAGTGAGTGGTAGATCTATGTTAGGATCAAATATCCACAGTAGCCTACTTGACCACTGTCTGAAACTGTAACTTGAAGTGGGTACAGCCTCGCTGGATGTTGCACAGAATTTTCACAACGTTCAGGTTTGCGCTCAGCAGTCCTGCAATTTGCTCAGTGCCAAATAATTTTTTAGAGCGAACATTGCTTGACACGTTTACTTGACAGATCTGATTGATGATAAATACAGTTTTGTCAAAACGTGTCACGGCGCTTCACAGAAACAGATTTGAATAGACAGCCAATTATATTTAGACCATCTTTAAAAAATGATGGAAGAGTGGTGTTTAGTGATGAGTCACTCCTGTATTGTTCTTCATATTGATTGTGGGGCCCTCGTGATCCATGTCTCGGGGGACTCTATTAGCATAACATTACTCTTCTCCTTAGCTCACTTTCCAAGTGCGATTCATGACAACGAGGAGTCATCAGTTTCGTAAGTCTTCTGTCAAGTGAATCCGTTCCGACAGCGATCTGAAGAAGAGATTTCTATTCATGTTTTGCCTTTGAGTGTCAGGCGGTTTGGCAGGTGGAAGGGAAGAAAAATATAAGAACATTTCGGGGACCCCTTGGTAAATATCTCAAACGATGCTGATCAATGTACTCGTTTATTTTTGAAAAATACTATTGTAACCCAAGCCTAATGAAAATGTCTTCATCTGAAAAAGAGTCCAGTGGAATGTTTGCTAGAAAGTGGAGTAAGAAACTGCATTGTTGGCATAATAATTTTAATTGAATCTTATTACATTTGCAATAATACCGTTATGTCATAACTGCATGAGCACATATGCATTTCAACTCCCCGTTTCAAGTGACACACCTTTTAACACACTATTGAATGACAATTTCAGATACCATCAACAACCATCGTTCACCCATCACTCATATGGAGATGTTCACTCAATTCTCACATTATGAATTGATTGAAAATAGGCTCTTCTCTGCTCCAGAGAAGCCAAAAACAAAGCACAGTATATTAACTGGGGATATTGTCAGTTTGGACACACCATAAACAATCTATGAAGATTTGAGTCCCTTTGACAAGGCACAATCAGCAGAAAGCAGCTGTTTATTCTGGAAGCGAGGCGCCGGGCAGCGCTACTCTGGGATGCCAAGAGCAGCACGGTTTGATTATTTACTGTCACACAGTGTGTGTTCAGACACAAATTGACCCCTGGAACAATGTTGGGAAAAAGGATCACGCAAATTCCACTTCTAAGCAGCGCTGGTATTCTCCTGACAATGGACGCTTCGAGTCGCTTCGGTGTTTGCAGAGGCTTATGTGAGCCAGAGTAGGATTGCATAGGATGGAAAACCCACTGAGGGGAGTGAAAGAGTGGAGTGCGAGACCAAGCTTAGAGAATATGGGGCTAATATGGTGGTTTACCCCAGTGAAATGGGGGAAGATACAGGTTTTGGTCTAAATAGCTGAACAGCTTATGTTGCAGGGTGGTAAGATGCATTATTCCAAAACAGTATGTCAAACTGTACCCTTGTGTGACATGATAGCCGACTCAAAAAAAGCTGCTAAATTATCAAGCAGCATATTTAGTGTCATGACTAAATCGCATTATTAAAATATATCGATTGACCGAAAATTTGATGTTACAAGGCTATTATCAATATATGAAGGTTTTTCCTCATTTATCTTTGAACAAACCCTAATGAAATCATGAAACGCTAAGTGGAAGACAATCAAAGATCTTGTTACTCGGTCTTAAATTAATTAGATTTTGACGCAGACCATTAAAGATGTAAATGGTGACATCACATTCGGTTTATCTTTTGATGAAACGGGGACCCGTTATGGCAAGTGAGGACCCCAAAAAAACAACTGCCTGAAATGAAAAATCAGAAGTTCTGGAGCGTCACTTTGTGTGTGAACATTTACTCTAGATTGCCCGCCTTTGAGAGCTCTCTCCAGTTATGGACTTTTACAAGCATAAGATAATTCATTGTTAGGAGGTCCTTGTGCAATGCTGCCGCTTTTCAGACTTCTTTATTCTCTATGAGAAGAAGAGCCTTCAGCATCACCACTGATGAATTAGAAGTGTTCATTTGGCATTCAGAGGCCTTGGCAAACTATTCAAAGGCGAAGGAGAAAGAAAGCCATATAGCCAGGCAGTGAAATGTGTGCTCTCTGTTCCAGAGATGTGTTGAATCATTTTGGGGGCAGTATCAAACTTCCTGCGAGGTCCTTTTATAGAATGGAGGGAATGAGAGTGAGGGAACTTAATGCTTGTTCAGGACCGGGGGTTATTGTTATTCCAGAGGAAGGCCACGATTGATGCACTTTAAACATTCAAATGTGACACTTCTCAAAGTGTCAGACTTAAACGACAATGTGGTGTTAGATTAGGGAAATGGTGTTATCGACCGCTTACAACTAAAAAATAACATCCCCAAAGTCTAAGAAATGTAATGGATCCATACTTTCTTGTGCCTGGTGATAAGAGAATAAAAAACATATTCTTTATTTTTACTATTTTCTACATTGTAGAATAATAGTGAAGACAACAAAACCATGACACAACAGGAAACTTACATTTCCCTCACTAACTTTAAACATCAGCTATCTGAGCAGCTAACCGATCGCTGCAGCTGTACATAGTCCATCTGTAAATAGCCCACCCAATCTACCTACCTCATCTCCATATTGTTTTATTTACTTTTCTGCTCTTTTGCACACCAGTTTCACTACTTGCACTTCATCATCTGCTCATCTATCACTCCAGTGTTAATCTGCTAAATTGTAATTCCTTCGCTACTATGGCCTATTTATTGCCTTACCTCCATTTGCACACACTGTATATATACTTTATTTTTTTCTATTGTGTTATTGACTGTACGCTTGTTTATTCCATGTGTAACTCTGCGTTGTTGTTTGTGTCACACTACTTTGCTTTATCTTGGCCAGGTCTCAGTTGTAAATAAGCTTACCTGGTTAAATAAAGGTTAAATATATATATATATATTTTTTTTAAGATATGAAATCATGTTGTAACCAAAAAAAGTGTTAAACAAATCAAAATATATGTGAAATTCTTTAAAGGAGCCACCCTTTGCCTTGATGACAGCTTTGCACACGCTTGGCATTCACTCAACCAGCTTCATGAGGTAGTCACCTGGAATGCATTTCAATTAACAGGTGTGCTTTGTTAAAAGTTAATGCATTTGAGCCAATCAGCAAAGCACCCCCACAAATCTGTCAAAATGTCCTTACATACCTACCTTCCTATCATTCACTTCCATTGAAGTGGAATTCTCACAATCAGTGCATTTTACGGGACCCTAAAGGTCTTCACGAATCCACCTGTACCCAAATGTTCGAGACCCAAGCGGGTTCGAATCTAGAATGATAAATAATGTCACAGGTCTGGGTCGAACCTGATATGATTGTCAAGGGTCTCGGGCATGTGTAATTTTAACTGACTTGTCCGGAGGGACCCATATACACAGAACAAAAATATAAATATAAAATGCAACAGTTACAGTTCATAAGAAAATCAATCAGTAGAAATTAATAAATTAGGCTAATCTATGGATTTCACATGACTGGGAATACAGATATGCATCTGCTGGTCACAGATACCTTAAAAAAGGTAGGGGCGTGGATAAAACAAAATATGTTAGTATCTGGTGTGCCCACCATTTACCTCATGCAGCGCGACACATCTCCGCATAGAGTTGATCAGGCTATTGATTGTGGCCTGTGGAATGCTGTCCCACTCCTCTTCAATGGCTGTGCGACATTGCTGAATATTGGTGGGAACTGGAGCTTCTGTCAAACATATCTATCCAGAGCATCCCACACATGCTCAATGGTTGACATGTCTAGTGAATATGAAGGCCATGGAAAAACTGGGACATTCAAGGAATGTTGTACATTCCTTATGACATGGGGCCCTGCATTATCATGCTGAAACATGAGGTGATGGCGATGAATGAATGGCATGACAATGGGCCTCAGGTTCTCTTCACGGAACCTCTGTGCATTCAAATTGCCATCGATAAAATGCCATTGTGTGTATTGTTTGTAGCTTATCCCTACCCATACCATAACCCCACTGCCACCCAGGGGCACTATGTTCCCAACATTGATATCAGCAAACCACTCGTCCACACGATGCCATACACACTGTCTGTCATTTGCCTGGTACAGTTGAAACAGGGATTCATCTGTGAAGAGAATAATTATCCAGCATGCAAGTGGCCATCAAAGGTGAGCGTTTTCCCACTGAAGTCGGTTATGACATCTAACTGCAGTCAAGTCAAGACTCTTGTGAGGACTATGAGAACGCAGATAAGCTTCCCTGAGACGTCTTCTGACAGTTTGTTCAAAAATTATTTGGTTGTGCAAACCCACAGTTTAGTTAGCTGTCCGGGTGGCTGGTCTCAGACGATCCCGCAGGTGAAGAAGCCGGATGTGGAGGTCCTGGGCTGGCATGGTTACACGTGGTCTGCGGTTGTGAGACAGGTTGGAAGTACTGCCAAATTCTCTAAAAGGATGTTGGAGGCAACTTATGGTAGAGAAATAAACATTCAATGCTCTGGCAACAGCTCTGGTGGACATTCCTGCAGTCAGCATGCCAATTGCACGCTCCCTCAAAACTTGCAACATCTGTGGCATTGTGTTGTGTGACAAAACTGCATATTTTAGAGTGGCCTTTTACTGTCCCCTGCACAAGGTGCACCTGTCTAATGATCATGTTGTTTAATCAGCTTCTTGAAATGCCACACCTGTCAGGTGGATAGATTATCTTGGCAAAGAAGAAATGCTCACTAATAGGGATGTAAACAAATTTGTGGACACAATTTGAGAGAAACACTTTTCTTGCGCATATAGAACATTCTGGGATTTTTTATTTCAGCTCATGACTCATGGGACCAACACTTTACCTGTTGGATTTATATTTTTGTTCACTATATCTGTCGGAATTGCAGACTGCAGAACATTTTAAAAGTGCAAAGTCACTCTGAAGTTTTCTTAGCTGTTCTTTGTAGATTTCAGGAGAGCACAATCTCTTTGTAATGCCATGTTGGTAGATCTCTATTCTTGATAGATTTCAGTAGCACAATCTCTTTGTAATGCCATGTTGGTAGATCTCTATTCTTTATAGATTTCAGTAGCACAATCTCTTTGAAATGCCATGTATGTAGATCTCTCTCTTTGCGTATTAACCTCTCTTTTGTTTGAGCACCTCCATATCACTTTGTCATCTCCTGTGAGTATTGTTTTTGCTTATGGTGTTTGCTGGTGGGAAAAGGGGAAACCAAGACAAGTCGCCCATGGGCATACACTACCCGTAGTTAAACTTTGTTAAAAACACTAGTTAGAACTGGGTGGACCACCCACTGTATTTTTGGTTAGTTAGTTAGCTGTTGTTGAAATAGGCTAGTCTAGCTTAGGGGTGTTTTTGCATATTTGTTTCTTTCCTTGGGTCCAGCTCAGCCCCTTTTCCTGCTCCCCCCCCCCCATTACCGTGTGTTTTACAATAAACCCTGAGTTTGACGGAATTATTTCAGTTGTCCTGGTTATTACGTTCACACTTTTACTTTGTCACAATTATAATTTACATGAGTTATGTTACGCGTCTCATTACCATCCCCCCTAGACTGTCGGGCCAAAAAGGGATTCGTAACATAAGTGGAAGTACGTATTGTACTGTTCTGTGTCTTATATTTCATCAATCTGATGTTGTGCACTATACTCCGGAGATCTTTAATTATGCAACTATCAATCTTATACAGTAAGGGCCCCCGGAATAATACATTGACCAAACCCAATGATAAATGGAAGACTTTACTCAATATTGTCAAATGTTAAGCTCAATGTCTTATACAGTCATCCGTCACCAGTCCAGCTCTACATGTAATTGGTCAAATCATGTGGTCTGTTAGTCTTGAATGATGGAGGGCGGGGAGAGGGGAAACTGTTGAGTTGAATAATCCCGTTACAGCATAGCCTGTCCATGTCTGACAAGTGTTCACACTGCCCATATTAACCCCATAGAATGCTCCCTAACAAAAATGAACAGATCATGTTTCACTCACCAACACTAAAGATTCATGTTCTTAATGTAAGTATAAAACAGACAATACTGTACCTATGCATATAACATACATTGCCTTCAGAAAGAATTCACACCACTTGACTTATTCTACAATTTGTTGTGTTATAGCCTGAATTCAAAATGGATTAAATAAAATAAAAATCTCATACATCTACACACAATAACCAATAATGGAAATGAAATACCGAAATATCTAATTTACCTAAGTATTCACACCCCTAAATCAATACTTTGTAGAAGCACCTAAGAGCTTTGTACACCTGATTTGCACAATATTTATTCTTTAAAACATGATTCAAGCTCTCTCAAGTTGATTGTTGATCATTGCTGGATAGTCATTTAGGTAGATAGATTTTCAAGCCAATTTAAGTCAAAACTGTAACTAGGTCACCTTGGTAAGCAACTCCAGTGTTGATTTTGCCTTGTGTTTGAGATCATTTTCCTGTTGAAAGGTGAATTCATCTCCCAGTGTCTGTTGGAAAGCAGACTAAACCAGGTTTTCCACTAAGATTTTGCCAGTTCTTATGGCTGTATTCAGTTATTTTTTGTCATAAAATACTCCCCAGTCCTTGCAGAAGACAAGCATACGCATAACATGATTCAGCCACCACCAGGCTTGAAAATATGATGAGTGGTTGGATTTTCCCTAAACATAACACTTTGTATTCAGGACAAAACGTTAATGTCTTTGCAAAAAAAACCTGAAGTATTACTTAAGTTTTCTCATATCACAACCATTAAACTCTAACTGGTGAAATCCCTGAGCAGTTTCCTTCCTCTCCAGCAACTAAGGACACCTGTATCTTTCTAGTGACTGGGTGTATTGATACACCACCCAAAGCCTAATTATTAACTTCACAATGCTCAAAGGGATATTCGGCATCCAATGCCCTTCTTTGCAAGGTCCTGAAAACCTCCCTGGTCTTTGTGGTTGAATCTGTGCTTTAAATTCACTACTCAATTGAGGGACCTTACAGATAATTTAAATTGTGGGCTACAGAGGTGGGGTAGGAAGAAAACAATTATGTTAACCACTATTAATGAACACGGGGTATATGCAACTTATTATGCGATTTGTTTAGCACATTTGTACTCCTGAACTTATTTAGGCTTGCCATAACGAAGGTGTTGATTACTTATTGACTAATGACAAAATATATAAGTGCCTTTGAACGGGGTATGGTAGTAGGTGCTTGACACGGTTTGTGTCAAGAACTGCTAAGCTGCTGTGTTTTTCATGCTCAAGTTTCCCATGTGTATCAGAAATGGTCCACCACTCAAAGGACATCCAGCCAACTTGACACAAATGTATGAAGCATTGGAGTCAACATGGGCCAGCATCCCTGTAGAACATTTTCAACACCTTGTAGAGACCATGCCCTGATGAATTGAGGCTGTTCGGAGGGCAAAAGGGGGCGTGGGATGGGGTCGTAAATCAATATTAGTAAGGCGTTCTTTTGTACATAGGTATTTTAGGCTTACAGGGCAAAATACAGCTTATTTCCTGAACTGAAATAACCCAACACCAACACACATACACATAAGTGATCCGTACACTTCATGCCTTTTAATGCTTTAATGTTTAAAAGCTTACGTTGGGTTTTGGGTTTCGATATCCTGCATACACAGCATGTTGTGTCTCTAACTCGCTTAGCTAATGGATGAATAGTCATTTTAGGCCCTGACAGATCTACTGCACCAGCAGGGAGTTGATTGATGTATGTCACTGATGTCTCCCGGACCATGAAGAGATTAAGTAAAAAGCATTGCCGAGATTATGTGCCATGCAAAAGTTGATGTGGCTGATCGCAAATTGTGTTTACCCGGAGATTTATGGGATACTCCACGGACTATATTCATTGGCATGACCTCTGATCACCCTATTTGGTGAATGAGGGTCACGCCTTAATTCCCTCCCCAAGTTCAGTGCAAGTGCAGTACTGCATAACATTAGATTTAGCTAGGGTTTAGCTGGGTTTACTGATATACAGTAGCTGTAACCACAGATAAAAAAGACACAATCTTTAGCCTCTGTGGACAATCAGACTTAATGGACTTTATGGGATAAATCCTGTGTGCAGATTTTGGAGTACGCCACTATATCATGCTGGACATTGTGGCTCAACAAAGGCTTGGACATTTGCTCTGCTCCTGGACAGTACGTACAGTATTGACATTAATTACATATATGGGATGTCTAAGCCTGCCTTGAATACTTATCAGTTCCATATGCCTGTTTGTATCATGGGAACAACAGTCATCATGGGCTCATATACTGTAGCATGCAGTACTATCATAGCTGGCTATTATCAATGCCAGATTTACTTACAAATAAACCTTGATGAAGCACAAGTTCACCATACAACAGATACAGTAGCTCCAACAACCAGAGTGACATAGGCTATTAACCAAAATAGACCATTTTCACCAAATGTAAATACCAACACAAGCGATAGCCTCCAATGGCGACATATTTCATATCATCCAACAAAATTACACACTGTTCAAATCAGGTCAGCCAAAGACCGATGTAGCATCCACTGTTACAATTGATCGGTGGCACTAATCAGAATAATTCGCAACGCAAACTCCATAGCCTTTCACAATGGATTTACAATTCTTCCAATGCAGCATGTGTGGCGCTTGCAATCACCCCCCCCCCCACACAAACACACACACACACACACACACATAATAATAATATTATCATGTGAAATATTATTACACACACATATAGAAGAAATACGTTTCTAATGAAATGTACATAAACAATCGAAATGACTGAAAAATGCAGTTCAAAACGTCAAAAAAGTGTCTCATCAAAACACCATTCTAGCTTGATAAATCAAATGCATTCAAAGAGATGTTAACCAGCAAATTGAAAAGGAAAATGCATTTAGGCCCATCTTCACTTGCTAAAATTAAGTCAATGTATCTGTCCTTCAGGGTGAACAGAGAACAGACATTGTAAAAGTCACAGAAGAACCCCCGTGTCCATTATTTTATTCTGCATGCACACAGCAGGCACACAGTCGTGTGGAAGATGCACACACACACACACACACACACACACACACACACACACACACACACACACACACACACAGTAGCTGGTGACACAGTTCTACCATGCAGCACACATGCAGAGCCATCCATTAGGGCAACCAGCCAGTCGGGGAGCAGAATCCTCCCATACGAGTGTGCCGCCATGCAGTCACACACGTAGAAAGGTTTTAGTGTACTTAGTCGCATCTGTCTTGTAGAAGCCAAGGCTCGGGCCCGTATTGAGTGGTGGAAAAAGCTCCATTCCCACTACGTCCACAAAGCAAAAGTAAATGTCCAAGATGTGTAAAAGTCAGGGTAAAAAGTATTAATTGCTAATGACGATGAGACAAGTGTTCAGTCCAGTACTCACTGTTTGCCTGCCCAACAGCTAAGAATGAGGGTGATGGCGGTTGCCTTGCCTGTCATGAATAAAGTCACATCTTGTATCAAATCAAATTGTTTTTGTCACATGCACCGAATACAACAGGTGTAGTAGACCTTACAGTGAAATGCTTACTTACAAGCCCTTCACTTACAATGCAGTTTTAAGAAAAGAAAAGTGTTAAGAAAGTATTTACTAAAATAAACTGAAGTAAAAAAGAAAGAAAGAAAAAATATGCAAAAATAATAATAGTAACAATAAATTAACAGTAGCGAAGCTATATACAGGGGGTACCGTTTAGTTGAAATAATTGAGGTAGTACATGTAGGTAAGTAACAGAGAGTAGCAGCAGCGTAAAAATGGGGGGTTGGGTGGGGACACTGCAAATAGTCCGGGTAGCCATTTCATTAACTGTTCAGGAGTCTTATGGCTTGGGGGTAGAAGCTGTAAAGAAGCCTTTTGGACCTAGACTTGGCACTCCGGTACAGCTTGATGTGCGGTAGCAGAGTGAACCGTCTATGACTAGGGTGGCTGGAGTCCTAGGCAATAGTTTGTGCCTTCCTCTGACACCGCCTGGTATAGAGGTCCTGGATGGTGGAAGCTTGGCCCCAGTGATGTACTGGGCCGTACTCACTACCCTCTGTAGTGCCTTGCGGTCGGTGGCCGAGCAGTTGTTCCTGTATGCTGCCTCTGTCTGGTCTTAACTTTCATTATAGTTGACATTTCACTCTTCGAACCCTCCAAACGGCGCTTTACATGAATCCAACTTGGAAAATAGTTTGAGGTGCTTGCTAGCTTTGTTCAGTTCAAGGGGTGCGCGCGGCAAATTATCTGGACCCACCCAAATGTGCAGAGCTTACCACAGGCATTACCCACACAACATGTTTAGGCAATTCACATGCACAAAATATGAATATAAAGCTACTTCAAGCTAGGCAAAGCAGCTGGCTAGATAGGCTATTAACCAAAATAGACAAACAATTTTAACCAAATGTAAATACCAATGTAGCCAATATCCACAAGTCATAGCCTGTCCATTAACAGTATTTAGAGTCAGGAAAGGTGTGTCAATGATTTGAATGGATTTGAACAAAAGGCATGAACACCCAGGCGCCTTTCCTGAGAATTTGATGCAGTTTTACCAAATTAAGAAAATCATAATTATTTATTTTTTGACATATATTTGGCTTTTAATAACAGATTTTTTATTTATAAAACTATCACAGTGAAGGACCAGTGGTGCAAAGTAGCCCGAATAACATCAAAGATCCACCAACATATTTTACAGTATGAGGTTCTTTTCTGCATATGCATTTTTCTTTCAATGCAAAACACACCACTTGTGTGTGTGGCAAATGAGCTATATTTTCATGTCAACCAACAAATAGAAGCGCCTGAAGTTTGCTAAACGGCATTGGCACTTGGATTGGAACCAATGATATTGTCATATGACATGAAAATAGAGCTCTTTGGCCACGCACACCAGTGTGAAAGATGCATATGCAGTGAGGAACATGCAGTGAGGAACCTCATATACTGTAAAATATGGTGGTGGATCTTTGACGTTATGGGGCTATTTTGCTTCCACTAGTCCTGGGGCCCTTGTTAAGGTCAAAGGCATTATGAACTTTACCCATTACCGGGACATTTTAGACAAAAATCTGGTTGCCTGGGCCTCCCGGGTGGCGCAGTGGTTAAGGGATATCCTTGTCTCATCGCGTACCAGCGACTCCTGTGGTGGGCCGGCCGCAGTGCACGCTAACCAAGGTTGCCAGGCATGGTGTTTCCTCCGACACATTGGTGCGGCTGGCTTCCGGGTTGGATGCGCGCTGTGTTAAGAAGCAGTGCGGCTTGGTTGAGTTTCTCGTCTCTCCCGAGCCCGTGCGGGAGTTGTAGCGATGAGACAAGATAGTAGCTACTAACAATTGGATACCACGAAATTTGGGAGAAAAAAGGGGGTTAATTTTTATTTTTTTAAATGAAAAAATATATATATAAAAATACATCTGGTTGCCTCTACATGGAGCCTGAAACTTGGCTTCAAGTGTATCCCTCCCAATGTGTTCTCCAATCTCATAAAACATTTTATAAAAAGCCTAAGTGTTGTTATCTTTGCAAGGTGAGGTATCAAAATGTATTGAAAATAGGGACGCTACGTTTTTTATATATTTTTCTTATTGCTCTCTGAGCAGTTGTATTAGAATAAAATAAATAATTTTATATTTTTGGGAAGCATAACATTTAGCTCAGTATTTGTATTTATTTTATACAGTCTTTTAAAATCATTTTTATCAATGGTACATGATTGAAATTCTGCCCATCCCTGGCATATCCCTTATTGGTCGGTATAGGCCGATTCTGTCAAGCAAGTTGTTGCTTGTGTTCTGTGTTTTTTCCCCCAGTCTTTGTCTGTGGAGGACTCTAAAATAAGAAATCCCCCTTCTACAGATATAATTAATCACTGTGGGAGTAGAAACCATGTAATTATTTAGGTTACCTCGGAATGCTTCGAAGCCCTTCACTTTACATCCTAGAGCACCATTTCACCAGCTACAGTACATAGCCACTTAAGCTATCAATCCTGAAATAATTTTCTTCCCCATAATTTTTTGCTGCTACATGAATAGTTGCAGTCGGTGGAAGTTGCAATTTTTGAAAAGGTTGCTGTATCACCTTGGGTTACTACAGAGCTTGCAGTAATGTGTTTTGATTTGAAGAGACCTAATTTGATGGAAAGCACTCCATTGGTACAAGCAATGTAATGGAACCGAGTGATAGACCATTAACATACTCTCTGCTGCAAGCTAAACGTCAGTCATCTGTTTCAGTTCTGATGAAAGCCAATAGAAGTTCAAAGGGAAATAAGTTCAAGCACGCCTCTCTCTCTCTCTCTCTGTTGAGTAGTAAGGGCTGCAATGGGGAATATGATGGATTTGTCAGGCCTAGAATATGTTTAGACAAGAATATATTCAGCTTGAGACTTCTCTGCAGTACATTTCAGTGTAATTAATTGTTCATGCATCGTTTCACTGAGATCTGCACCAGAAGCATATCTCTTTGGTGTGATACTCTGTATTATACATTGCAATGACTGCTCTAACACAGAACCCAACCGGCTGTGCACGTGGGCCATCGTACACCATCGTGCATACATGTATTTTGTCCCCCCACACCAAATGCGATCACGACACGTAGGTTAAAATATCAAAACAAACTCTGAACCAATTACATTAATTTGGGGACAGGTAGAAAAGCATTAAACATTTATGGCAATTTAGCTAGCTAGCTTGCACTTGCTAGCTAATTTGTCCGATTTAGATAGCTTGCTGTTGCTAGCTAATTTGTCCTGGGATATAAACATTGAATTCTTATTTTACCTGAATTGCACAAGGTCCTCTACTCCGACAATTAATCCACACATAAAATGGTCAACCGAATCGTTTCTAGTCATCTCTCCTCCATCCAGGATTTTTCTTCTCTGGACTTTATATTGTGATTGGCAACTTTCATAAATTAGGTGCATTACCGCCACTGACCTTGTTCGTCTTTTAGTCACCCACGTGGGTATAACCAATGAGGAGATGGGCGTGGGTACCTGTTTCTATAAACCAATGAGGAGATGGGAGTGGCAGGACTTGCAGCTCGATCTGCATCACAAATAGAACTGACTTCTATTTTAGCCCTTGGCAACGCAGACACCCGTTGGCGCGAGCGAGCAGTGTGGGTGCAATTTTTGCAACGCGAGTGCACGTGATGTGAGAAGTGTAGTCAGCCTGTAATTATCCTGTATGCATATTTCTTCCATACCATTTCACATTTGCTAGATTCTATGACTCTAACCCCATTTTGAGGAATGGCTGAATGCTATATGTGTCACGTGTGCTCCCTCTCCGGCCTCTAGGTCACCAGGCTGCTCATTATGGTGCACACCTGTCACCATCGTTACGCGCATCAGCACATTATGACACTCACCTGGACTCCATTTCCTGCTCTTTATATGTCACTCCCTTTAGTTCCTTTCCCAGGTGTCATTGTTTCTGTGTCATGTCTGTACATTGTCCGTGTTTCTTATTTTATTTTGCAAATTTATTAAAACACTCACTCCCTGAACTTGCTTGCCGACTCTCCGCGCACATCGTTACAGAATGACACTCAACCAAAGGGAAGCATCAGGGCGTGTTTTTTGGTTGTTGTTTTTTGTTTTGGAGGTGATGTCCGGTCCGGGTGTCAGAACCGGAACAACCTGGGAGGCCTCAGCCGGTTTGACGGATTCCCAGGCCTCTGCGGGTTCGACGGGTTCCCCTGCCTCAGCTGGCTCGACGGGTTTTGATACCTCAGCGGGATCGACAAGCTGCCATGCCTCAGCTGGCTCGACAGGCTGCCATGCCTCAGCTGGCTCGACAGGCTGCCATGCCTCAGCTGGCTCGACAGGCTGCCATGCCTCAGCTGGCTCGACAGGCTGCCATGCCTCAGCTGGCTCAACAGGCTGCCATGCCTCAGCTGGCTCAACAGGCTGCTATTCCTCAGCGGGTTTGATAGGCTCCCTCAGCTGGGTGACCAGTTTCCCATGTCTCGACCAAGGTAACTGGTTCGACAGCTGGTTCGTCAGGCGACCGGTCCGCTCCTGAAACCCCGGGATCATCCCTGTGGTTGGTGTCCAAACGCGCCGCGGAGGTGGTACGGTCACGTATGCTCTCTCTCCAGTGCTCTAGGTTGCCATGCTCCCACGCTATAGCTGGATGGACAGGTTCCTGCGCCTTAGCAGAGGTGACCGGTCCGCTCCTGATCCCCGGGATCGTCATCTTGGATGGCATCCTGCGGCTGGAGCCTCGCATCGGGGAGGGGGTACTGTCACGTGTGCTCCTTCTCCGGCCTCTAGGTCACTAGGCTGCTCGTTATGGAGCACATCTGTCACCATTGTTACGCGCATCAGTGCATTATGACACTCACCTGGACTCCATCACCTCCTTGTGACAACCTGCTGTCATGACGTTGGCCTGGTGGTAGGTTTATGACAGTCATAAATACCTCTTCCCCCCTTTTCCTCTCTCTACCCTACTGATGTTACATTTGCAAACACCTTGGTTAACATAGAGATTCTGGGAACATCAGAAAGTGGGGGGAAATTAACTATATTCTGGTAATCCGACCAATTTAACATATGCTGTGGTACTAAATGAGTATGTTGTCAGTTCGGTTGTCATCTGAGACATTCTCATCAATGATAAGATGACATAAACTCTACAGTTGAAAGTCTACACATCAGAGTTATCGGATTCACATGGAATTGTTGTTCAATACAAATGTTTGAATATGAAATTATTTGTGATGGAATGAAATGTGATTTTAGCTTCTAAAATGTGAGATTTGGGTTTTCACGAGTGAATTAGGCCCGACTCAGTGGCCCGCCCACGTGAAGAGACATAGGTTGTAAACTATGAAACACACCCCTTTTCTCCCTTCCTATATAAAGCCTTGACGACAATATAACCTCCTGTTCCGAAGATGTGAGGACGACGGTCCGATGTCAGAATCGTTCAGATAATAACTACAGAACGAAGCCAACATCAGTGTGAGCTTTGGTTGCGAATGGTATGAACTTTGAACTCTTATTAACTACAGAAGTGATACCTCCTAGCCGTTGAGTTAGCAACAGCAGATGCAAACAAGGGTTAGGAAAGAACAGACAGAGTATCCTGTCTATCACACAACGACGCTATTACAACGTATCCAATTGACCACCAGAGACATTCTTCAAAGGACAAAGGACTTGGTTGGGCAACACGGCCTTCCATCTACCACCAACCTACCGAAGCGCAGTGCAGAGTAAATATTTATTGCATTTTCCTTTTCCAAATGGGTGGTAATTTAGAATGCATAAGATACTGAATTTACGATAGCACAGCTTCACCCTTTGTTCCTCAGTCTTCCCGCTCTTTCACTCAAACCCAGCCCCTTTTCTTTTGTGTAACAAGGTGCCATATCTGTTCCGCCCGCTAGGGACATTTTCCTTTATGACGTCATTTGTAATCAAGTTGATTAATTATGTGTATGTGTAATTTTGTGTGATTAGTTAGGTATTTAGTAAATAAATAATTAAACCCAATTTTGTATTGCTGATTCAACTTGTTAGCCAGGGTTCTTGAAGATAACCAATAATTTACAACTTTCAGATGAGACTGTATTAAGGTGACGATTAATAGTGACTGCTATTGATGTAAAATATTACTAGGTCTTTAAGAGTTTAGTCGGAAGATAACAGCTCTATAAATATTATTTCGTGGTGCCCCGACTCTCTAGTTAATTACATTTACATGATTAGCTCAATCAGGTGATATTAATTACGGAGACATTATTTTATAGAATAGCATGTCATATCACTTAATCCGGCATATCCAAAGACACGATACTGCCTTTCATATGTCACTCCCTTTGGTTCTTTCCCCAGGCGTCATTGTTTCTGTTCCTGTGTCATATCTGTGTGTTGTCCGTGTTTCTTTTTTTTGTTTTGTATTGTGTTGAGTTTATTTATTAAAACACTCACTCCCTGAACATGCTTCCTGACTCTCAGCGCACATCGCTCAATATGCAATCATCAACAAGAAAACAGATTTCTAAGAAGTAGGCTTTTTTTTTAGTAGGTGCTTGAAAAAGCAGTCAATAAACGAGACGTTTTTTGGAAATGTTCACGGTTATTCAGCTTACAGGTCTCCATGACCTACATAAAGACTGAAGTTTAAGTTTACTATTCCAACGTAGATTGGTGAAACACAAAGTACTGGATACAACACAAACCCTCTGAGAAATACATAATATTTGTTTAATTTAATGAGTATGACCGGTATTCTACAAACTGGCTCAAAACAGAAGGGCATAGCCTCGTCTTCCCCAGGTAATCATAAATTGAATTTACGAAAGGGTAGTAGAGGCGTTTTCACAGTTATTTTATTAACCACAGGCACAAATTGAGTTCCCTAAGTCCCAGTGCAATACAGTATATCTTAAATACAATGGGATGAATAAGGAGAGCACTGGCTCATTGGGATTTCTCATTATCATACTTGTATGGTGAATTGATTCAGTTTGAATAGATTGAAGTTAATTGCAAAGATTATACCTGCAGTGACTTTTTGTATTGAGTGGAATTTTGGTAACACTTTACAATTTACATAATGCTGATCTGTACAATGCCAATGCATTATGATGAAGTTATATTGCATTATGAGACTTGTCATGAGAATGTTTGTCTTTTGTCTGTTTGTTATTGTTTTAATGATGTTGTATTACTGTCTCACAATTATCAATTGTTATTTAACTTAAAGGGGCAAACTGGGATTCAAACAACAAAGTGTCACCTCACCACGTCATTGGTCACCAGTTAAGGAATTGAGTAAGACAGTTGAACTAAGTTCAAGAGGCATTTATAAGTCACATTCTTCAATAACCAATTGCTATATATCTATCATTCCTCTAAAAGTCCAAAAATGGTTGTAACAATCCCAGATTGTCCCTTTCACTCTTAAAGTGCACCAGTTGTGACATACATTTACGAAATGATGTCAAACATCATGGGAAGTCACAGTCGGAAAGGTATTCTGAGAGACAGTGAACAAATTATGCTGTGAAGCAGCAAGCACAAAATCCTCAAACCTCTCTCCACCAATTATGATTCACCCCTTTGCTGATAAAGGGTTCAACATCAGTTCAGCTAAAGATGAATACACCATAGTGAACACATCCTTTGGAGTGTTCCAGACCGATTCAGAATTAGAGCGATTAGAGACCTCCGTTGAAATCCCAGACTAGTCAGGCAAAGTTGCTATTGTGCAGCGTCAGCTGTTCACAACCAGTAATGTGATCCTTGCCCAATTGGGATAGTACTTGTGTCCAAATGAGAAGTGGCAGGCCTGTCATGATGGTGACAGACCCAGGCTTTTGGCACAGCCCATTGTCTCCAGTCCAGTAAACACAGTGGACACTGATGAGACCGCTATGTCAATTGGACATAGGATACATCAAAGTATTGGGCCGACACTTGAGTATCACATTTATTTAGACAATTTCACTATAATTCACATTACTTTTCACAGCTCTAGAACTTATTTCTGACGAAGTGTTTCAGATCTAGGACTGAGGCATCTTGAGATGTTTTCATTTTACTGTACCACTTAGTGAATTAAAAGGAAGAGCAACAGTATGAGCACCAGGTAGTTCCTTCTTTAAAAAACAACAACATGCAAACATATCAGTCTTCAATTATTTTTCTCATATCCCACAAAAGGATATGGTCGCAGGTGTCAAAATGTATTTACATTTATTTAAATAATTTATTTAATCTTTAAATGTATTTTTGAATGAATTATTATCATTGATGCAGGAGATGCAAAACATTGTCCAGAAAGGTCCAGACATTTTTTTATTTTAAGGAAGAGGAAGTGGTGAAGACCAATTGGAGCCAGGCACGTCCATTACATTGAAATGAAATGCAACCAGCACGTGTGTTGGGGAGAGAAAAGTCTGTCTATTGTGGAGAAATTCTATGGACTGGCTCACTGAATCAATCTAATCAGTGCATAGGAACTAGTAGATACTGTAGGCATCCGTTTCACAGAGTGGCTGTGTAAACCAAGCAGAAGACGTCCAGGTCACGGTGCAGCGGAGTTAGCTGAGCCAGAAACCAAGAGAGAGATGTTCAAGGACAGACAGTGAGATGACAGAGCAACACAGGAGAAAAGGAGTGTCATTTTACTGAGGGCAAAGAAAATAAAATAATAAAGGTTGTGGGTGGGTTGGGGAGGTGGAGTGAGGGACATAGATTTGAAGGCAGGGGTAATCCAAACCAAATATGGTGTGTTTTTCGGGAAAGGTACGATCATTCAATACCCACTGCTGGCTGTTATTCTTAAAATTTCTGTTCGGTATTGGTAGATTATTTCACAGGTACTATGACCAGCTGATGGAATGATGAGATGTGTTTCACGGTTAACAGAGGACATGCAGATTCGGGAAGACAGGGAGACAGAAATCTTACCCTTCTCCTTCATCTTGTGACTGAAACCAAAATGTATTTCAGGAAATAACCTAATGGGCTAGAGACTAAATAAGTCACTGTTAACAGTAACAGAAACAGGTATCCATGACACGAGTGAACATCATTAATTCATTTGGGTTTTTAAGTATTCTGAAACTTACTGACATTCAAGTAACCACCAACTATGATCACCTTGATTAATCAGGACAGTATGCTATAACCAAGCTTCCAGTATGCACCTGGCACATCCAGAGTTTTGGATAGAAATCCTGCTTAGGCTACAGTTTATGCCCACATCAAAGTGATGGCATGATTGAGACAGCATCAGCTTTGACATATTAAAGAAAATGGACATTGTCCCTTGTACGCTTCACTCCACCAATGTTGTGAAATGGCAGACAGATACTACACATTTGGTTGAAGTGGCTTTGTCAGTGACAGCTCACCAAAGGCTCTTTGGCATGTCCACTCATCCGTTTATGGAAGCATATTCAGACAGTTGGAAAACTGGGGTAGGAGGACCGTTATCGCACTCAGAAAAAGACCAAGTCAAATAGGATGAAAAGCTGAAACGGCATGCTATTTTCTTGAATTTTCTCAAAAAACAAATCTAATTGACTTTTTTATCATTAGTTGTTGCTCTTGACACAGTCAAATAATGCTGCTATGTTTTCCTGGATCTTAGTTGACCTGCAATAGGCATACATGGCACGCTGGTATGAATGATTCGTGAGACAGGCGCAGGAATGGGTAATAGGGCTTTTTATTTCTTACCCAGAAGACCAAACAAACACGTATACAACACACAGGATTGAAACCCAAACAAAAGAGCGAGGAGTACCTTGAATAAATAACACACGCGCACAATGATTAACACACGGGACGAGACTCGTAATCATCTGCGCAATCCATAATGGCACGAAAGCCAAAACACACAGCACAGCTACTCACACACACCAACGAACATGGTAAAAAATTATCAAAAGGACATTGGTAAACAAAGGGCACACTTATACAATTACTAATCAGTGAGAATAGGGGCCAGGTGTGCATAATGAAAGTTCCGGAGGGATCTGTGACAATACAAATGATCTGCAAAAACTTCAGGTGCTACAGTGGTATTTCATTTTTGGGGGTATATTTTCTGATGTGATTTAGCATGGAAAGGGATCCCAATAATAAGATGTCAACTTGCAGCAAGGTGCACAGAAGTGTTAGGGAGGATGGAAATTGAATTATCTCAAACCTCTGTGGGATTTCATAAAATTGGTCTGTTAGAGAGAGAGAGAGAGAGAGAGAGAGACGAAGAACAGAGAGAGTGGGAGTGGTAGAGAGAGGTAGAGAGAGAGCTTGAAAGAGAGAGAGAGAGAATGGGAGAAAGAGAGAGAAGTCATTATGGCAGAATAAAAAGCACTGTAGCCTTTGGACAGGTTTATCTCTCCTTTTGATAGCACTCCCTCTGAGTTTTCCCCACACAGTGGGCCAGTTCATTCAGCCAGCACACACATTATCCCAGGCACTCTGTGATCATCTTCATTTGGTTATCAATGCCTTCTATTCCAAATGGGAGCAGAGGTACAACAGAGCCACCCAAACATGTTAATGCCTCAAAAGAAGAGATTCAAGTTACATGCTAGCTAGGCAATGTTTCACATTTGTACACTAACACATTTAATTAATTTAGCTTAACAGCCAAGGGCAATATAAGTTAAAACACACTGATACTGAAACTCAACACTTGTGGTAATCATACACTTGACAGCATCCATTTTCCCCATCTACCAATTGACGATATGTCCCACCAACAGTAACCTATGTGGTTCAACTGTCCAGGGAATAGTCTAATTGTTTTTGACATTACAATTGCAGGTCTCAAGCCATCCACCAGTTGGTCCCAGGACAGGTCATTTCCAATGACAGTGTGGTAGTTGGGGAATCGCCTGACATTTGGTTCCCATGCTCAATGCCTGTTGATGTTCACTATACTATGACATTTTCTGATTCCGAAATGGTTCCCCTCACCACAAATGAAATATTCATCCTCAGTATGAAAGCACTAGTGGGCACCGCTGTAGGTGGGCCTGGCGGGTATCTAAACGGCATAGACAGTTCTTCATATCGTCATTCAGAGGACGTGGAGCTGAGCTGTTTAATTATAAATTGACCTAGGCAAATCCAAAGTTTCAAATCTAATACGGTCTCGGGAATTAATGCTTGCCTAGAGCAATAACAGTAAGTATTAAGGCACTTTCCTGGGCCTACTATCGAGCTCGAGGCTACGGCCCTGAGCCAGCTGGCAATACATTGGATACACAAAGCTCTGACGACTGAAGAGCTGGAAAGACAGTAGACCTACGTGATTTTGGAAGCCGTACGATGGAGATTTCCAAATTAGAAACAAGGTGAAGTTTTGATTGTTTTCGACATGTTGCTGTTTTATTCCATGTATACAATCATGTAATAAAAATGTCGTGTTACATACGAACAATTTAACAGGTACTCATCTTGAAATATTTGACACTAGAAAGACTTTTCAACTAAGTGCTGGCGAGCCTGCGATAACTTGCATGGTCGAAATGCCAGAGCACAGTTTCAAGTGCTCACAGGTGTGATCCCAGGCTCTCAGCTTCACTTGACAACTGAGACAAAGCAAGGGGTTCCTGACACGAATTTCTGCCCAATCGAAGTGCTCTCTGGGGCTCCGTGTTTGGCACATTTGGGCCCACCGGCGCTCCCTCTAGTATTTTCCTCTCAGTGTGTAGGAACAATGGCGGCCTGTAAAAAGGGTCCCCAGAGCCAACGCAGGTCATACAGTAGGCCCTGGCTGCCACTGCTCCAGTGGCGATATGGCTGGTGCAACTAGTCCCTCACCAGTTGAGACGGCATGAATGTATCATGTGTGGGTGAGGACATCTCCATCCGCAGAGAATTTAGTTGGTGTGACTGTATATCCATTGCTTTGTGACATGGATAAGGAGGTAGTGATTTTGGAACCTGGCAGTGCAGACCTTTGTCATGCCTCTACACATGATAATGGCTGTTTAGACTACAGGTGACATCCCAACATGTGACGTGAAGCTGTACCCATTTTTAACCACTGTATGAATATATTGATTATTTCGTTGTTGTGCTCTTAGAAGCTCTATGCTCGAGTGTTTGAATTCCTATTCTATTTTATCTGGGAAGGTATAAAGGAAACACTTGTATGATGAGTTCATATTACTCTCTTTTAATCTTATCTCAATCTTCTGAATCCTAGATTTTCTTTAAGGTAAGATGAGGCAATCTCTATGTTGATGGCCCAAGGCCGTCCTGTCTCACTGGCTGTATAGTTTCCACAGAGCTTTTTCATTGCATTATTGCTGCCTCTGGGTAAGCCCTGAGCAAAGTGGCCCCATTCAGTAAACATTACAATGTTCTCTATCTGGATAGAAGCTTCTAAATTCATATCCTGTACTGAAATGAATTACAACGTAAAAAGCCGATGAAAATAAGTTTACCGGAGAAGTAACCTTAGTAGTAAAAACAAAGAAGCAATCCACAGAATTCAGATATCTACTACATTCAATTTAGATTATTTTTATGGGGCTATAAACAAATAGATGAATTAGTATAGACGTTAATCACACATGCTATTTATTAGTTATATCAAAATTGGCTCTCAGTCCTGATTGTTTTTCATAACAGGAACAGTAGCAATAAGAATACTATAAAACATGCTATATTTATAAAGGGATAACGTATCAAACTAAAACATTCCATAATACATCATATTGAAATTAAATGGACCAAAAATGATATAGATGAATCAGATGCAGCCATTTTAGTTGGTTTTTGCCAACATGTCAGACGGTTCTCTGTGTTTTAATGTAACCTCTGTGACTAATGTAACTTTAATAGCTAATATCTCCTATGTAATTACTGCCACATCCAGTCAGACGCAGAAAAAAAGGACTGTCATCATTATAATCACTCCAAACATACCCCAGACATCTGTGCCTAAGTGCCTCTCGCACAATGTGTATATGTAATAAGTCTATGTTCAGAGCAGTAAAAGATAGCACTACTGTACATGGTGGGCTATTCAATATGCAAATGCACTGTAACAATAAGAGCAAACATCTATGGAAATGCATGCTTTACATCCCTTTGCGGCAAACCACCAACCCACTGAGTGATTCAACACTGGCAAAGTGGAATGTACATACTCACTAATGCTTGTATTATAGAAGGAAAATGTACTGAGTAAACTCATTGTGAGTGTAGTCTTAGACGAACTGCAGGTGCTTTCAAAGCCTTTTAAGCACGTCTCTGAAAACCTTTTCAAATATGTCTCTCTTTGCCAAGGCACACTTTTTAAATGGAGGACTTTTTTTTCTAGGAGGGGAAGCGACTGTCACATTTCCAAAGGGCCATATCTGGGCTGCCTGCTGTGATGTCTGTTTCTTTCCACAATCAGCCTTTACATTCTAAAGAGGCAATGTAATGAGAAAAGTGCATAGGCCTCCTGTCTCTTGGGAGTGGAAATAAATACATTGAACACACTAAAACACACTAATTAGCTTTTCTCCTTCCTCCACACTGAGGCTTCTAAAGAGAACAACTGTATTATCTGATAAGTTACATTTTTTGGGAAGTAAGTTCAAACTTGACGTATACGTCAATGGATTCACATTTAAATCAAATCAAATATTATTTGTCACATACACATGGTTAGCAGATGTTAATGCGAGTGTAGCGAAATGCTTGTGCTTCCAGTTCCGACAATGCAGTAATAACCAACGAGTAATCTAACCTAACAATTCCACAACTACTACCTTATACACACAAGTGTAAAGGGATAAAGAATATGTACATAAAGATATATGAATGAGTGATGGTACAGAACGGCATAGGCAAGATGCAGTAGACGGTATCGAGTACAGTACATACATATGAGATGAGTAATGTAGGGTATGTAAACAAAGTGGCATAGTTTAAAGTGGCTAGTGATACATGTATTACATAAAGATGGCAAGATGCAGTAGATGGTATAGAGTACAGTATATACATATGAGATGAGTAATGTAGGGTATGTAAACATTATATTAAGAGGCATTGTTTAAAGTGGCTAGTGATACATTTTTACATCAATTCCCATTATTAAAGTGTCTGAAGTTGAGTCAGTATGTTGGCAGCAGCCACTCAATGTTAGTGGTGGCTTAGTGGTGGCTGTTTAACAGTCTGATGGCCTTGAGATAGAAGCTGTTTTTCAGTCTCTCGGTCCCTGCTTTCATGCACCTGTACTGATCTCGCCTTCTGGATGATAGCGGGGTGAACAGGCATTGGCTCAGGTGGTTGTTGTCCTTGATGATCTTTATGGCCTTCCTGTGACATCGGGTGGGGTAGGTGTCTTGGAGGGCAGGTAGTTTGCCCCCCATGATGCGTTGTGCAGACCTCACTATCCTCTGGAGAGCCTTACGGTTGTGGGCGGAGCAGTTGCCGTACCAGGCGGTGATACAGCCTGACAGGATTCTCTCGATTGTGCATCTGTAAAAGTTTGTGAGTGCTTTTGGTGACAAGCCACATTTCTTTAGCCTCCTGAGGTTTAAGAGGCGCTGCTGCGCCTTCTTCATAATGCTGTCTGTGTAGGTGGACCTTGAATATGTGGACATCTATAAGTACCTAGGTGTCTGGCTAGACTCTAAACTCTCCTTCCAGACCCATATCAAACATCTCCAATCGAAAATCAAATCAAGAGTCGGCTTTCTATTCCGCAACAAAGCCTCCTTCACTCACGCCGCCAAACTTACCCTAGTAAAACTGACTATCCTACCGATCCTCGACTTCGGCGATGTCATCTACAAAATTGCTTCCAACACTCTACTCAGCAAACTGGATGCAGTTTATCACAGTGCCATCCGTTTTGTCACTAAAGCACCTTATACCACCCACCACTGCGACTTGTATGCTCTAGTCGGCTGGCCCTCGCTACATATTCGTCGCCAGACCCACTGGCTCCAGGTCATCTACAAGTCCATGCTAGGTAAAGCTCCGCCTTATCTCAGTTCACTGGTTACGATGGCAACACCCATCCGTAGCACGCGCTCCAGCAGGTGTATCTCACTGATCATCCCTAAAGCCAACACCTCATTTGGCCGCCTTTCGTTCCAGTTCTCTGCTGCCTGTGACTGGAACGAATTGCAAAAATCGCTGAAGTTGGAGACTTTTATCTCCCTCACCAACTTCAAACATCTGCTATCTGAGCAGCTAACCGATCGCTGCAGCTGTACATAGTCTATTGGTAAATAGCCCACCCATTTTCACCTACCTCATCCCCATACTGTTTTTATTTATTTATTTTTCTGCTCTTTTGCACACCAATATCTCTACCTGTACATAACCATCTGATCATTTATCACTCCAGTGTTAATCTGCATAATTGTAATTATTTGCCTACCTTCTCATGCCTTTTGCACACAATGTATATATAGACTCCCCTTTTTTCTACTGTGTTATTGACTTGTTAATTGTTTACTCCATGTGTAACTCTGTGTTGTCTGTTCACACTGCTATGCCTTATCTTGGCCAGGTCGCAGTTGCAAATGAGAACTTGTTCTCAACTAGCCTACCTGGTTAAATAAAGGTGAAATAAAAAAATAAAATAAAAATTCAGTTTGTCCATGATGTGTATGCCGAGGAACTTAAAACTTACTACCCTCTCCACTACTGTCCCGTCGATGTGGATAGGGGGGTGCTCCCTCTGCTGTTTCCTGAAGTCCACCATCCTCTCCTTTGTTTTGTTGACGTTGAGTGTGAGGTTATTTTCCTGACACCACACTCCGAGGGCACTCACCTCCTCCCTGTAGGCCGTCTCGTCATTGTTGGTAATCAAGCCTACCACTGTAGTGTCGTCCGCAAACTTGATGATTGAGTTGGAGGCGTGCATGACCACACAGTCGTGGGTAAACAGGGAGTACAGGAGAGGGCTCAGAACGCACCCTTGTGTTGAGGATCAGCGGGGTGGAGATGTTGTTACCTACCCTCACCACCTGGGGGTGGCCCGTCAGGAAGTCCAGTACCCAGTTGCACAGGGTGGGGTCGAGACCCAGGGCCTCGAGCTTGATGACAAGTTTGGAGGGTACTATGGTGTTAAATGCTGAGCTGTTGTCGATGAACAGCATTCTCACATAGGTATTCCTCTTGTCCAGATGGGTTAGGGCAGTGTGCAGTGTGCAGTGTGGTTGCGATTGCATCGTCTGTGGACCTGTTGGGGCGGTAAGCAAATTGGAGGGGGTCTAGGGTGTCAGGTAGGGTGGAGGTGATATGGTCCTTGACTAGTCTCTCAAAGCACTTCATGATGACGTAGTGCTAAGGGGCGGTAGTCGTTTAGCTCAGTTACCTTAGCTTTCTTGGGAACAGGAACAATGGTGGCCCTCTTGAAGCATGTGGGGACAGCAGACTGGGATAAGGATTGATTGAATGTCCATAACCACACCACCACACCACATTTCACGATTTGAGATTCATGTTTTTTTATAGATATATATATATATTATTTTGATATATTTATATATTTTTTATTATTTGACTTAATATTAAGAGTACCGTGTTTTGTGGTAAACTTAAACTAGATAGCACTGTCCAACAGATATCCATACAGACAGGTGGAAATAAGAAGCAAACTTGATCCATGTTATGTCCAGATCCAATGAGGTTATGTTGATCACACTGTGTATCCACTAACTAGTCAGTAGTTATAAAAGGGAAGTAAAGTGGCAAGGAAGGAAAGTGACAAGATACACGCAACTGCCAAAATAATGGAAACACTTCAGTAAATGGGGGATACAAAGTATATTGAAAGCAGGTGCTTCCACACAGGTGCAATTCCTGGGTTAATTAAACAATTAATATTCCATCATGCTTAGGGTCGTGTATAAGAATGACTGACAGGCAATTATTTTGGCAATTATTTTGCTACCATGGTTAGGATGAAATTGCCCCCATCCATGGGGCACGAGTGGTAACTGAATGGTTTGATGAACATGAAGATGATGTAAACCAAACGCCATGGCCGTATCAGTCACCAGATCTTAACCCAATTGAAAACTTATGGGAGATTCTGGAGCGGCGCCTGAGACAGTGTTTTCCACCACCATCAAACCACAAATGATGGAATCTCTCATGGAAGAATAATATCGCATCCCTCCAATAGAGTTACAGACACATGTAGAATCTATGCCAAGGTGCATTGAAGATGTTCTGGCTCATGGTGGCCCAACGCCCTATTAAGACACTTTATGTTGGTGTTTCCCTTATTTTGGCAGTTACCTATATGTAGCAACACTACCTAAATTGAAAGGGTAAAAACAATAACATAAAGTAAACTCCTCCGTAGCTCCATTTTGGATTGCTTTATGTTTTTCTATTAAACTGCACAGTCATTTATTGCCAGTGGATTTTATGTTACATTCCTATCTGGGAAAAGCTAGGAACAGCAATGGCAGGTCAAGCATAAGGTGCCCTTGCTAAGCAATATTCTAAAATTACAGTTCTTATACTGCCTCTGGCCCTCTGCCTGGACCAGGCTATTGTCCCTGCCATATAGCAGCAGTGACATTAAATAACAAGTAAATGAATTATTTTGCAGAGGAGCGAACCAGTGAAATTAATCTAAGGTGCCAGTCTGCTTTGTACCCATGCACTCCACTGATGACATTCTGCATTTTGAAAGGGTTCGAGAGAGGCCGGTTTCATTCTTACATCCTTGGAGTTTCTGGAACACAATGGCTTTTGGGCGATGCGTGTCGATAGATGAAATGAGAAGATGATAATTCCCGTTTCCATTTCTATATTAGCGGATCACATTCGGCATTCATCTTTGTTTACCGGAGACTGCCTCGGCCTCATGCATATTTAATGATGTGTCGGACTCAGGCAAGCCGCTGAAGCCTTTATTAGATAGATGGAGTTTTTATTCAATTCAAGACAGTTATGAAAAAGTACAATACCAAGATAGAAAACATTTTTTCCAGCCACAGAATCACTTCAATTAACACAACCCGGCGCCATTTTGTGCCAACCCTATTTCCTTTTTTGGGGCGGTTATGAACAATTGTCACATGCTTCCTAGGTTCTGGCCTTTCTAGGGAGTTTTTCCTAGCCACAGTGCTCCTACACCTGCATTGCTTGCTGTTTGGGGTTTTAGGCTGGGTTTCTTTACAGCACTTTGTGACATCAGCTGATGTAAGAAGGGCTTTATAAATACTTTTGATTTGATTTGATGATTTTCAAGCTGAAGGTTTTTTCCACTGAACAAATGTCATTGTATAAATACTTCCTGGTCTGTATTTTTAAATTGTCTCAGATTAAGAGTGCTGATTTAGGATCAGTTCGGCCTTTTATATTATAATGAATGAACAGGGGACCTGATCCTAGATCAGCACTCCTGCACTGAGACGCTTTATGAATATGGGCCCTGGTCTTAGAATATCAATATGATATTATCTTACTCCTTGAGAATAATCTGGCTAACATGGTTACTCATACTAACTGTGGGTTAGCAAACTGAATAGTACAATCCCTATCTATGGCATCTGACTGTTTGAATGAATGGACAACTCGCTAGTTATCCATTAATAAGGTTGATTAGTCGATTAGTACAGAGTGAACTCTCTCTTTAAAGGGCATTTTGCACATTTGCATTGACCCATTCCCCTTTGAACAGGCCCAGCGGGACATCTGGAGAAAGCACAAATTAGCAAATAGGAGCAGTAATTTGAACATGTTTGTGCCTGCATGAAATGAGTCAGGTGTTTGCACTGCATGGGGTATGTCGATGTTTCTCTCTCGTTCTGTCTATTTTTCTCTCTCTACCTCCCTCCCATTATCTGTATATCACTGTGTGGTGTGTGGTGTGTGTGTGTGTGTGTGTGTGTGTGTGTGTGTGTGTGTGTGTGTGTGTGTGTGTGTGTGTGTGTGTGTGATCGCTTGTGTGCTCGCGTATGGATGTGTGGTGTGTTCATTTCATACCATAGAGTGAACCACAACACCATCAATGCCTTGCAAACTCCTTCATACATCATTCTCAACACAATCACCTTTCAGATGGAAAACTATGTCCAGTTATCTAACTGCTCCACCAATTACACTGTGGAAAACAATCATGACATTGGAACATTGAAATAAATTCTAATCTACAGTATGTATCTACATAATGTGGAATCATCCATTAAAAGTCCCTGCGACCATAGCGAAGATGATATGTTAGCTACCTCATTATTGCAGAAAGGAAAGGCAGAAGTAGGGCATTCCCGAAGAGGTAGCTAGCATATGACTGGAGGACAGTCTGCAGAAAAGATGAAGCTTCTACTGAATGTCTTGATCATATCCCTCTGGGCGAGCAGGAAAACAGCCTTCGTTCCCTGTATCTGCCATCAAAGACCCTGTTACGTACCAGTGCTGCTTTTGCTATTGCAAAACATGCAGAGTTATGTTGTGCAAAAAAATATCCATTGCCACTATAGACTATGAAATGATGCACTTCGTCTATATTTTAGTTGAAATGTGTACTCATCATTAGGATGTCAATCCAGCGGATAATTGCAGAATCTTTTCATGATGCTTTGAGGACGTCTTGTTCTTATCTACTGAACTCAATGCTGCTTCTGACATTTGGGAACAACAAATCATTAGTACAGTAAGACAGAATATCTCTCTCTCTCTCTCTCTCTCTCTCTCTCTCTCTCTCTCTCTCTCTCTCTCTCTCTCTCTCTCTCTCTCTCTCTCTCTCTCTCTCTCTCTCTCTCTCTCTCTCTCTCTCTCTCTCTCTCTCTCTCTCTCTCTCTCTCTCTCTCTCTCTCTCTCTCTCTCTCTCTCTCTCTCTCTCTCTCTCTCTCTCTCTCTCTCTCTCTCTCTCTCTCTCTCTGTGTGTGTGTTGTCAGCTCAGCATTGCTTATGTTTGTCCCGGCTCACTCCCTGTCCTAGTAATTACCTCTTCACTCTGATCCCTTAATGCTGGAGTGTGGGCCTCGCCTCCTCTGGGGCTCCATGTGCTAGATAAATAACTATGAGTTAGAAATTGATTAGCCACCAGTTAAATCCTGGGTATTAAACTTATTATGAGAGTCCATGACCTGAGCGGAGTGTACGGAATATGGCTTTAGCTCATCATAGATTGACAGCATGTTACTAAGCCATATTGATTCTCCGTATGGAAGGAGGAGGATATGCAGTGTAGCATAGTATGGAGTAATGTTTGTGCCAACTCGGGTCTTTGTCATTTTCCGGGTAGTATTGCATTTGGGAGCAAAAGCAATCATTTTAGCTATTTTTTCATTCTCAAAATCACAGTTGAATGACTTGTGGAATTACAAGGGGTAGCCAAGGCAATGGTCGCCTTCTCCTTTAAGACTCATGAGCCACTAGAGCTGTAGCTAGGAAAATTACAGCTAAATACGGTAAAATCAGAGCCAAAGAGCTTTCCAGAAATTGCTCTAACGACAAGTCCAGGGTCGGGGCCCGGTTGCATAAAACATCTTAAGTGTTTCCTTTAAGGGTTTACCTAGGTAAGGGCATACTTAAGGGATTTGATGTTAGTTTGAAGGCAGGTACGGCAGAAAGAGTATCTGGTTACCACGTCTACTGTAGCTACCTATCTAGCTGGTTGATGTTTTCCTTTTGAAACCAAGGCAGAGGAAAGCAACATTCACTTCCACTATTGCTGTTAACATTGATATCCATATTAAATTAAGCAGTTAGGAACCCTTAAAATTAAACTTAATTTAAGGGGAAAATTCACCTTAACTTTTGTGCAACTGACTTAAAGTTAAGGAAACTTTAAGTGAAAATATATGGAGGTTAAGACAACAGAAGTCTAATATCCCATCATTGTTTGCAAAAATGGGACAAGCTGTGCTAGTTAGCAATGATTCTGGTAGTTAGCAACGGCACTAGTAGTTAGCAACGGCGCTGTTCCCAGATTTGTGATGACATTTTCTTACAAAGGGAACTGCCTCCCAGAGCAAACTTCTCTTGTTATACATTTCCTATATGAGCCAGAAACATTAATTCTATTGTCAAAATTGTCTACAAAATGTAAATATGATCATTTTTGTCCTAAACTCTGCATTGTCCAAAACCTGATTTGGAAGTGACTGCATCAAGTTGGGTATGGATTACTTACATGCCCACTTTTGCCAATGATGTCCAATTAACCCAGAGACAACAAAGTGTGGTCCACACCCAGCAGCCATATGTTGTAGATATATTGTCAAGTCTGCAATGCACGCACACTTCCTCAGCATAGGAGTGAAAATAAGCTTCCATAAAGTTGGTGCAAACTTCTAATGCATTAAACAATATTGTGCAAGATGGCAAGGAATGAATTACATACAACAAACATATGATATGATGGCTGTGACTGGTGTGTGGTGAGTAGCTAGCTAGCTAGCTATGATATTGTGACGTAACTAGCTAAATACATAGCCTATCCCTAATGTGTGATGTTATGTCATAGAGAGGAAGATTTGCAGAGCTAATGTTGCACCTGACGATAAAGGTTTGATATAGGATCTATTGTTATTCAGCTTACTATCGATAGGTAATGTTTCAACTCAAACTGACTAACTAATAAGATTCCTGCAAGCTAACGTTAGCTAGCTAGCCAATTAATTTAAACTCGGATCACTAACCCGGATTTGCAAGTTAGGTAGCTAGCTACTTTTATGAGAACAGGCATGTTGTTTGGGTTAGCACTAGCTCTCGATAACTTAGGCCCTGGCGCCACTCTGCCTTCATTGTAATGGAACTGGGAGTCATGATCAAGGGCTAGGTTAGAACTAGCTAGCTAGCATTCGGGGGCTTCGTCTGCTACTCGTGCTAAAACAACATGTCAGTTCTCATAAAAGTCTATTATTTATTTTCTAAGCACAAAATAAATTAAATATGGTACTTGAGTGCCGGTTTCTTTAGCTAACATGCTACAAATATGTGTCAGCAAGCATTCAGCAACACAACTTTACACAGTTGGTTTTATAGTTGTGATGTCAGGGTCACTGGCCTGAATCTATTCTGTACTTACAGTCACTCACTCATTTTTCTCACAATATGTTTATTGAGTGACTATATTACTCCATTCACAGGCTACTTACGAAACCTGGTGGATTTGTTATTCAGCAGTGTCATGGGACAGAAGGGTGAGGCAGTATGTGGACAGGCACCAGTCCCACTTCAGGTTGGTCACAATTGACCTGGTCATAGGTCAAAATACTATCACTTGCCTGCCCTGGAATTCACCTAACATCAATTAATTTAATCAGTGCTGTGTGTATCAACTCTACCAGGTTTTTCACAAGTTGGAGGACAGGAGAGATGGTTTGTCATGGAGTGTGGGGGGGGGGGGGGGGGTGGCTGGCCCTGTGTATTCCTTAAACTTGTCAACGAACTGTCTTATATGGGACACCATACGAAGGGATGACGACTAACATGTACCACCAGACAAAATGGTGGTATGAAAAGAGTGCAATCTTCCTGCATCTCACATCTGCCTGTATGTATTTTAACTCTGCCGGCTGGACCCATGGTTTGAGGTAAACTTTATCATATCCAGGACGAAGCGCCAAGCAATACACACCACCTGCCACCTGACTGCACCTGTCCATAACCTGTAATGCATTACATAGAAGGAAGGGACTTCATCACCCACGGGTGACTTGAAGACAGAACCTCACCTCACCCAGAGAGATGTGCATGTCAGTGTGTGGTTAGACAGCCAAATCCTTAGACTATAAAAATAGAATAGAATGCCATACTAGTTCTGGGACAGCTGACGTTGTACCAAAGATGTCCATGCTCATTGTTCTATCTGTGGCTGTGCTCTACACACATCTTAGGTAAAGTGTAGGCATACTGTCTTTACAAGCAAATCAATATGACAGCCTGTTTACAGCAAGCAAGGTTTTGTCTTTGTAACACACCCATTGATTTTTTTCTGTTGATAAATGTAACTACACTCAAGCTGGCCATGTTTGCACAATGTCCACATGTAGCCTGGACCTGTAGGGATATTAGTTCTGGGATTTGTCCCCCAGGATATAAGGATGGATGCGACAATGCGTTGGGGACAGTGCGTTGGGGACAGAGAATAAAAGGAGCAGATTTCTGGGTGTGGTAGAATAGATTCAGGGCATAATATGCAAACAGGGGTATGGTGGGGTGCGGGTACAGTGGAGGTAAGCCCAGGCACTGAGTGATGATAAGAGAGGTTGCATCTCTGGACACGCTGGTTATACTGGGTGAGGTCAACACATGTGTGGGAGGTGGGACAAAGGAGGTATCCGAGGCATGTACAGCTAAGACAACAACAACAGGTAAAATGGTGATGAATGGGCAGAGAGGGTCGGTTAACTACACACAGGACCTGGGTTCGCAGTAAACTAAATCAATGATTACTATCCTAAACAGTATACAAGACATAAATGTTATTTCGATTTAGAGCAATGGCGTTTAAATTTAACAGGCTGGGGTAAGTAGAAGCGTCTGCTCCGACGTCCGGCAAAGGCCGGTTGAAGACGCAGTCTACGGACCAGTCGTGGTGGTGCGGCGGGGCGCCGTGTCGACGAAGGGGCCGGGCCAGATGGCAAAAGAGGTAATGTAGTTGTGGTAATTTTGTTTGCTAGCCAGGAGATGCGCCTGGCTCAGGGCTAGCTTCGGGGCTGGGTCACTCAGTGGCAGCTAGCTAGCTGTGATGATCAGGAGTAATGGCCAGGGTTTATGGCAGGAATCCAGCGTTGTAGTGTAGAAAAACAGGTTATTGTCCTCCTGAAAGGTGAATTCATCTCCCAGTGTCTGGTAGAAAGCAGGCTGAACCAGATTTTCCTTTAAGATTTTGCTTGTGCTTAGCTCCATTAAATTTTTTTTATCCTTAAAAATTCTGCGGCCCTTAATAATTACAAGCATACCCAGTAATGGTACTCAGTAATGTGTTGTATTGAATTTTCCAAACATTTTCCCCCTGTATTCAGGACAAAAAGTGAATTGCTTTTACAAATTGTTTGCAGTCTTGCTTTAGATCCTTATTGCATGTTTTGGAATATTTTTATTCTGTACAAGCTTCCTTCTTTTCACTCTGTCATTTAGGTTAAAATTGTGGAGAAACTACAATACAATGTTGTTGATCCATCCTCAGTTTTCTCTAAACTCTGTAACTGTTTTAAAGTCACCATTGGCCTCATGGTGAAGTCCCTGAGCAGTTAACTTCCTCTCAGGCGACTGTATCTTTGTAGTGACTGCGTGTATTGATACACCATCTAAAGTGTAATTAATATCTTCACCATGCTCAAAGGGGTGTTCAATGTTTTTTTTCCATCTACCAATAGGTGTTGTTTTTTGTGAGGCATTGGAAAATCTCCTTGGTCTTTGTGGTTGAATCTGTTTTTGAAATTCACTGTTTGACTGAGCGACCTTAGAGATAATTGTATGTGTGTGGTACAGAGATGAGGTAGTCATTAAAAAATCATGTTAAACACTAATATTGCACACTAGTGGAGGCTCCTCAGAGGAGGAAGGGGAGGACCATCCTCAGTGAATTTCATACAAATAAAAACATTTAAACATTGAAAAAGTTATCCTTTTTAGATAAAACTATACTAAATATATTCACAACACCAAATAATTGATTAAAACACACTGTTTTGCAATGAAATTCTGCAGTAGCCTCAACAGCACTCTGTAGGGTAGCACCATGGTGTAGCCGGCTAGCTTCCTCCTCTTGGTACATTGACTTCAATACAAAACCTAGGAAGCTCTTGGTTCTCACCCCCTTCCATAGACTTACACAGTAACTTCCGGAGGACGTCCTCCAACCTATCAGAGATCTTGCAGCATGGACTGACATGTTGTCCACCCAATCAAAGGATCAGAAAATGTATCTAGTACTGAAAGCATAAGCTACAGCTAGCTAGCACTGCAGTGCATAACATGTGGTGAGTAGTTGACTTAAGGAAAGAGAAAGACAATAATTTAATTTTCACCAAATTAATTTCTTCAAATATTAAGGAGAATCAAGAGAGAGAGAGAGAGATTTTGTCATTTCTTTTCACTTTCAGTTTCATTTACTTAGATAGCAAATGCAGCTGGCTAGTTTCGTTACTCAAGTAAAAGTAAAGAGTAGAAGTAAATGACTGAAGTAAAAGTGAAAGTCACCCAATAAAGTATTATTTGAGTAAAAGTCTGAAAGTATTTGGTTTAAAATATACTTAAATATCAAAAGTAAATGGAATTGCTAAAATATAAAATATAAAGTATGTATTAATAATTTCAGATTCCTTATATTATGCAAACCAGACGGCACAATATTTATTCAATTTTTTATTTAAGGATAGCCTGGGGCACACCCCAACACTCAGACATAAATTTACAAATCAAGCATTTGGGTTTAGTGAGTCCGCCAGAACAGAGGCAGTAAGAATGACCGGGGATGTTCTCTTGATTAGTGCATGAATTGGACCATTTTCCTGTGAAAATGTAACGAGTACTTTTGGGTGTCAGGGAAAATGTATGGAGTAAAAAGTACTTTATTTTCTTTAGGAACATAATGAAGTGAAAATATAGATGTAAAGTACAGATACCCCATAAAAACGACTTAAGTAGTATGGAGTAAAAAGTACTTTATTTTCTTTAGGAACATAATGAAGTGAAAATATAGATGTAAAGTACAGATACCCCATAAAAACGACTTAAGTAGTATTTTAAAGTACTTTTACTTAAGTACTTTACACCACTGGCTGTGTGTAGCGGTTATTATATGGTTTGGTTTGGAAAGGATTTTTTGCCTGGTCACATACAACTGGTGTGTTGTTCATTGAAGTCCACAAATGTAGGGAAAATGTGAGAGGGAATACAACTGTCACGCCTGCTCCTGCTCTTCCCACCTGGCGCTCTAGGGTGCCAGGCTGCCCTGCATTACGCACACCTGCCTTCCCTTGTCACGCGCTTCAGCGATATTATACTCACCTGGACTCACTCAACTACCTGTTTATTACCTCCCCTATATTTGTTAGTTCCCCTGCTCTGTTCCCCACTGCTGCATTGTTTTTCATATTCTGATGTTACCCGTGTGCTGACGCTGTTCCTGTCTTGTTCTATGTCTGTTCTCTAATAAATATCTGACTCCCCATACCTGTTTCTCCTGTCCAGCTCTTACAGAATACAGCAGACATCACACATAGCATCGGGGAGTACTGGCGTTCCGGTTGGTGGTGACGTCGGTCCTTGTTCGCCGCCGATGGAACCGCGTTCATCTGTACAAACAATAGTACGCAAGTATAAACACCATGGGACCATGCAGCGATCATACCGCTCAGGAAGGAGAAGCATTCTGTCTCCTAGAGATGAACGTACTTTGGTGCGAAAAGTGCAAATCAATCCCAGAACAACAGCAAAGGACCTTGTGAAGATGCTGGAGGGAACAGGTATCTATATCAACAGTAAAACAAGTCCTATATCGACATAACCTGAAAAGCCGCTCAACAAGGAAGAAGTCACTGCTCAAAAACCGCCATAATAAAGCCAGACTACAGTTTGCAAATGCACATGGGGACAAATATAGTACTTTTTGGAGAAATGTCCTCTGATCTGATGAAACAAAAATATGATATATAATTAAAATAATTATGTTTGTAGGAAAAAGGGGGATGCTTACAAGCCAAAGAGCACCATTCCAACCGTGAAGCACGGGGGTGGCAGCATCATGTTGTGGGGGTGCTTTGCTGGCGGAGGGACTGGTAGCTTCATGAGGAGGGAAACATATGTGGAAGCAACATCTCAAGACATCAGTCAGGAAGTTAAAGCTTTGTCACAAATGGGTCTTCCAAATGGACAATGACCCCAAGCCAACTTCCAAAGTTGTGGCAAAATGGCTTAAGGACAACAAAGTCAAGGTATTGGAGTGGCCATCACAAAGCCCTGATCTCAATCCCACAAAAAAATTGTGGGCAGAACTGAAAAAGCGTGTGCGAACAAGGAGGCCTACAACCCTCAGTTACACCAGCTCTGTCAGGAGAAATGGGCTAAAATGTACCCAACTTATTGTGGGAAGCTTGTGGAAGGCTCCCGAAACATTTGACCCGTTAAACAATTTAAAGGCAATGCTACCAAATACTAATTGAGTGTATGTAAACTTCTGACCCACTGGGAATATGATGAAAGAAATAAAAGCTGTTTTAAATCACTCTCTCTACTATTATTCTGACATTTCACATTCTTAAAATAAAGTCATGATCCTAACTGACCTAAAATATGGAATTTTTACTTGGATTAAATGTCAGGAATTGTGAAAAACTGAGTTTAAATGTATTTGGCTAAGGTATATGTAAACTTCTGACATCAACTGTAGTTAATTAAAGTGACTACGCATAGATGACAAAATAGAGTGGCAGTGGTGTGTGTGTGGGGGGGGGGGGGGGGGGTAATGCAAATTGTCTGGGTAGCCATCTGACTAGATATTCAGGAGTATTTTAGCTTGGGGGTAGAAGCTGTTTGGGAGCCTCTTGGACCTAGACTTGGCGCTCCGGTACCGCTCCGGGAGAACCGTCTATGATTAGGGTGGCTGGAGTCTTTGACAATTTTTAGGGTCTTCCTCTGACACCGCCTGGTATAGAGGTCCTGGATGGCAGGAAGCTTGGCCCCAGTGATGTACTGGGCCATTCACACTACCATCTGTAGTGCCTTGAGGATAGAGGCCGAGCAGTTGCCATACTAGGCAGTGATGCTCTCGATGGTGCAGCTGTAGAACCTTTTGAGGATCTGAGTACCCATGCCAAATCTTTTTAGTCTCCTGAGGGGGAATAGGTTTTTTCGTGCCCACTTCACGACTGTCATGGTGTGCTTAGACCATGTTAGTTTGTTGGTGATGTGGACACCAAGGAACTTGAAGCTCTCAACCTGCTCCACAGCAGCCCCGTTGATGAGAATGGGGGCGTGCTTAGTCAGATTTTTCCTGTAGTCCACAATCCTCTCCTTTGACTTGATCACGTTGAGGGAGAGGATGTTGTCCTGGCACCACACGGCCAAGTCTCTGACCTCCTCCCTATAGGCTGTCTCATTGTTGTTGGTGATCAGGCTTACCACTGTTGTGTCATCGCTAAATTGAATGATGGTGATGGAGTCATGCCTGTCCATGCAGTCATGAGTGCACAGGGAGTACAGGAGGGGGCAGAGCACGCACTCTTGACAGGCCCCTGTGTTGAGGATCAGCGTGGCGGATGTGTTGTTACCTACCCTTACAACCTGGGTGTAGCCCGTCAGGAAGTCCAGGATCCAGTTGCAGAGGGAGGCATTTAGTCCCAGGGTCCTTAGCTTATTGATGAGCTTTGAGGGCACTATGGTGTTGAACGCTGAGCTGTAGTCAATGATTAGCATTCTCACATAGGTGTTCCTTTTGAGCAGTGTGGAGTGCAATAGAGACTGCATCATCTGTGGATCTGTTGTGGTGGTATGCAAATTGAAGTGGTCTCAGGTTTCTGGGATGATGGTGTTGATGTGAGTCATGACCAGCCTTTCAAAGCACTTCATTGCTACAGACATGAGTGCTACGGGTCGGTAGTCATTAAGGCAGGTTACCTTAGTGTTCTTGGGCACAGGCACTACTGTGGTCTGCTTAAAACATTTTGGTATTACAGACTCGGACAGGGAGAGGTTGAAAATGTCAGTGAAGACACTTGCCAGTTGGTCAGCTCATGCGCGCATTACACGTCCTGGTAATCTGTCTGGCCCTGCGGCCTTGTGAATGTTACCCTGTCTAAAGGTCTTACTCACATCGGCTGCGGAGAGCATGATCACATAGTCTTCTGGTACAGGTGGTGCTCTCATGCCTGTTTCAGTGTTATCTGCCTCGAAGCAAGCATAGAAGTAGTTTACCTCGTCCGGAAGGTTTGTGTCACTTGGCAGCTCTCGGCTGTGCTTCCCTTAGTAGTCTGTAATGGTTGCAGGCTCAGCCACATGATTAGAGTCAGAGCCGGTGTGGTACTACTCGATCTTAGTCCTGTATTGACGGTTTGCCTGTTTGTATACTCAGTGTATAGTAATGTACCGCATACTGGACAGTAGCTTTGCGGATTTAGAATAAAGTGAGTATGTTCTCAGAGCTGTATTGTGCTCGTCAGCAGGAATGCAGTAAATACGCAGACATCTGTAGTAACAGGTCCTAGAACAAACAGACATGGCTGTCACGTGGCTCCAGCCCTGGGTGGAGTCATCTGCCGCCGCCTCCTAAATCTGCAGCACCACAACTTGGAAGGTATGGTTCCAATTTCCCTGCCTCCCTGAGCTGTTCCACAAGCTCTGTGACAGAAAAAAAATGAAATTACCTGTTCCCTGTAAATGTCATGTGTTACAGAATCTGCTAATAATGAATTATGGATGTCAACCGCCATGCAATAATTTTGAATCATGAAGATTTGATAAAGCATTTACATTATATACTGAACAAAAATATTAACGAAACATGCAACAATTTAAACGATTTACTGAATTACAGTTCATATAAGGAAATCAGTCAACTGAAATAAATTCATTAGGCCCAAATCTATGGATTACACATAACTGGGCAGTGGTGCAGCCATTGGTGGGTCTGAGAGGGCATAGGCCCACCCACTTGGGAGCCAGCCCACTCACTGGAGAGCCAGGGCCAACCAATCAGAACCAATCAGAATTTTTCCCCACAAAAGGGCTTTATTACAGACAGAAATAGTCTTCAGTTTCATCAGCTGTCCGGATGTCTGGTCTCAGACGATCCTGCTGGTGAAGCTGATGGATGTGGAGGTCCTGGGCTGGCGTAGTTACACATGGTCTGAGGTTGTGAGGCCGGTTGGACGTACTACCAAATTCTCTAAAATTACGTTGGAGGCGGCTTATGGTAGAGAAATAAACATACAATTATCTGGCAACAGCTCTGTTGAACATTCCTGCAGTCAGCATGTCAATTGCACGCTCCCTCAAAACTTGAGACATCTCCACAGATGTTGTGTGACAAAATACATTTTAGAGTGCCCTTTTACTGTCCCCAGCACAAGGTGCACCTGTGTAATGATCATGCTGTTTAATCAGCTTCTTGATATGCCACACCTGTCAGGTGGATGGATTATCTTGGCAAAGGATAAATGCTCACTAACAGGGATGTAAAAAATAAATTTAAAAAACAACATTTGAGAGACATAAGCTTTTTGTGCATATAGAACATTTCTGGGATATTTTATTTCAGCCCATGAAACATGGGACCAACACTTTACATGTTGCATTTCTTTTTTTGTTCAGTATACAGTACAAGTCACAAGTTTGGACACACCTACTCATTCAAGGGTTTTTCTTTATTTTCACTATTTTCTACATCGTAGAATACAAGTGAAGATACGAAAACTGTGAAATAACACATAAGGAATCATGTAGTAACCAAAAGAGTGTTAAACAAATCAAAATATATTTTAGATTCTTCAAAGTATCCACCCTTTACCTCGATGACAGCTTTGCACACTCTTCTCTCAACCAGCTTCATGAGGAATGCTTTTCCAACAGTCTTGACGGAGTTCCCACATACAGGTATACTGAGCACTTGTTAGCTGCTTTTCCTTTACTCTGCGGTCCAACTCATCCCAAACCATCTCAATTGGTTTGAGATCAGGTGATTGTGGAGAACAGGTAATCTGACGCAGCACTCCATCACTCTCCTTGGTAAAATAGCCCTTACACAACCTGGAGGTGTGTTTTAGGTCATTGTCCTGTTGAAAAACAAATGATAGTCCCACTAAACCAGATGGGATGGCGTATCGCTGCAGAATTCTGTGGTGGCCATACTGGTTGTGTGCCTTGAATTCTAAATAAATCACTGACAGTGTCACCAGCAAAGAACCCCCACACCTTCACACCTTATCCTCCATGCTTCACGTTGTGAACCACATATGCGGAGATCGTCAGTTCACCTGACGATCTCTCTTCCATTCCTCTCAATAATTTTTGAAAAGGCTGTTGCGCAGCAACTCACTGCCTTCCTGAAGACAAACAATGTATACGAAATGCTTCAGTCTGGTTTTAGACCCCATCATAGCACTGAGACTGCACTTGTGAAGGTGGTAAATTACCTTTTAATGGCATCAGACCGAGGCTCTGCATCTGTCCTCGTGCTCCTAGACCTTAGTGCTGCTTTTGATACCATCGATCACCACATTCTTTTGGAGAGATTGGAAACCCAAATTGGTCTACACGGACAAGTTCTGGCCTGGTTTAGATCTTATCTGTCGGAAAGATATCAGTTTGTCTCTGTGAATGGTTTGTCCTCTATCAAATCAACTGTAAATGTCGGTGTTCCTCAAGGTTCCGTTTTAGGAACACTATTGTTTTCACTATATATGATTGAGTGTAGTCTGGCCCAGGAGTGGGAAGGTGAACGGAAAGGCTCTGGAGCAACGAACCTCCCTTGCTGTCTCTGCCTGGCCGGTTCCCCTCTTTCCAATGGGATTCTCTGCCTCTAACCCTATTACAGGGGCTGAGTCACTGGCTTACTGGGGCTCTTTCATACCGTCCCTGGGAGGGGTGCGTCACCTGAGTGGGTTGAGTCACTGATGTGATCTTCCTGTCTGGGTTTGCGCCCTCTCCCCCTTGGGTTGTGCCGTGGCGGAGATCTTTGTGGGCTATACTCGGACTTGTCTCAGGATGGTAAGTTGGTGGTTGAAGATATCCCTCTAGTGGTGTGGGGGCTGTGCTTTGGCAAAGTGGGTGGGGTTATATCCTTCCTGTTTGGCCCTGTCCGGGGGTGTCCTCAGATGGGGCCACAGTGTCACCTGACCCCTCCTATCTCAGCCTCCAGTATTTATGCTGCAGTAGTTTATGTGTCGGGGGGCTAGGGTCAGTTTGTTATATCTGGAGTACTTCTCCTGTCATATTCGGTGTCCTGTGTGAATTTAAGTGTGCTCTCTCTAATTCTTTCTTTCTCTCTCTCGGAGGACCTGAGCCCTAGAACCATGCCTCAGGACTACCTGACATGATGACTCCTTGCTGTCCCCAGTCCACCTGGCCGTGCTGCTGCTCCAGTTTCAACTGTTCTGCCTTATTATTATTGGACCATGCTGGTCATTTATGAACATTTGAACATCTTGGCCATGTTCTGTTATAATCTCCACCCGGCACAGCCAGAAGAGGACTGGCCACCCCACATAGCCTGGTTCCTCTCTAGGTTTCTTCCTAGGTTTTGGCCTTTCTAGGGAGTTTTTCTTAGCCACCGTGCTTCTACACCTGCATTGCTTGCTGTTTGGGGTTTTAGGCTGGGTTTCTGTACAGCACTTTGAGATATCAGCTGATGTACGAAGGGCTATATAAATAAATTTGATTTGATTTGACCTACCCTGCATCTCACAAAGACACGGCAGTTGAAACCAAAAATCTCAAATTTGGACTCATCAAATTAAAGGACAGATTTTCACAGGTCTAATGTCCATTGCTCATGTTTCTTGGCCTAAGCAAGTCTCTTCTTATTATTGGTGTCCTTTAGTAGTGGTTTCTTTGCAGCAATTTGACCAAGAAGGCCTGATTCTATGAACAGTTGATTTTGAGATGTGTCTGTTACTTGAACTGTGAAGTATTTAGTTGGGCTGCAATCTGAGATTTTTTTATTTTATTTTTTATTTCACCTTTATTTAACCAGGTAGGCAAGTTGAGAACAAGTTCTCATTTACAATTGCGACCTGGCCAAGATAAAGAAAAGCAGTTTGACACATACAACAACACAGAGTTACACGTGGAGTAAAACAAACATACAGTCAATAGTACAGTAGAAGTCTATATACAATGAGGGCAAATGAAGGGAGATAAGGGAGGTAAAGGCAAAAAAAAGTCCATGGTGGCGAAGGAAATACAATATAGCAAGTAAAACACTGGAATGGTAGATTTGCAGTGGAAGAATGTGCAAGGTAGAGATATAAATAATGGGGTGCAAAGGAGCAAAGTAAATAAATAAATACAGTAGGGGAGAGGTAGTTGTTTGGGCTAAATTATAGATGGGCTATGTACAGGTGCAGTAATCTGTGAGCTGCTCTGACAGCTGGTGCTTAAAGCTAGTGAGGGAGATAAGTGTTTCCAGTTTCAGAGAATTTTGTAGTTCGTTCCAGTCATTGTCAGCAGAGAACTGGAAGGAGAGGCGGCCAAAGGAATTGGTTTTGGGGGTGACCAGAGAGATATACCTGCTGGAGCGCGTGCTACAGGTGGGTGCTGCTATGGTGACCAGCGAGCTGAGATAAGCAGGGACTTTACCTAGAAGGGTCTTGTAGATGACCTGGAGCCAGTGGGTTTGGCGACGAGTATGAAGCGAAGCGAGGGCCAGCCAACGAGAGCGTACAGGTTGCAGTGTTGGGTAGTATTGTAACGGTCGTCGTATGAAGGAGAGGAGGACCAATGCGCAGTGTGGTAAGTGTCCATATTTAACAGAACAAACTGAACACGACAAAATACAAAAATAACAAAGTGAAATAACAAACCAAAACAGTTCTGTTTGGAACACACTGACACATAAAATAAGCACCCACAACTGAAAAGTGAAACCTGGCTACCTAAGTATGGTTCTCAATCAGGGACAACGATTGAAAGCTGCCTCTAATTGAGAACCATACCAGGCCAAACACAGAAATCCCAAATCATAGAAAAAGCAACATAGACAACCCACCCAACTCACGCCCTGACCATACTAAAACAAAGACATAACAAAAGAACTAAGGCCAGAACGTGACAAGTATATGGGGCTTTGGTGACAAAACGGATGGCACTGTGATAGACTGCATCCAATTTATTGAGTAGGCTATTGGAGGCTATTTTGTAAATGACATCGCCGAAGTCGAGGATCGGTAGGATGGTCAGTTTTACAAGGGTATGTTTGGCAGCATGAGAGAAGGATGCTTTGTTGCGAAATAGGAAGCCAATTCTAGATTTAACTTTGGATTGGAGATGTTTGATGTGAGTCTGGAAGGAGAGTTTACAGTCTAACCAGACACCTAAGTATTTGTAGTTGTCCACATATTCTAAGTCAGAACCGTCCAGAGTAGTGATGTTGGACAGGCGGGCAGGTGCAGGCAGCGATCGGTTGAAGAGCATGCATTTAGTTTTACTTGTATTTAAGAGCAATTGGAGGCCATGGAACGAGAGTTGTATGGCATTGAAGCTCGCCTGGAGGGTTGTTAACACAGTGTCCAAAGAAGGGCCAGAAGTATACAGAATGGTGTCGTCTGCGTAGAGTTGGATCAGAGACTCACCAGCAGCAAGAGCGACATCATTGATGTATACAGAGAAGAGAGTCGGTCCAAGAATTGAAACCTGTGGCACCCCCATAGAGACTGCCAGTGGCCCGGACATCAGGCCCTCCGATTTGACACACTGAACTCTATCAGAGAAGTAGTTGGTGAACCAGGCGAGTTAATCGTTTGAGAAACCAAGGCTATCGAGTCTGCAGATGAGGATGTGGTGATTGACAGAGTCGAAAGCCTTGGCCAGGTCAATGAATACGGCTGCACAGTATTGTTTCTTATCGATGGCGGTTAAGATATTGTTTAGGACCTTGATCGTGGCTGAGGTACACCCATGACCAGCTCTGAAACCAGATTGCATAGCGGAGAAGGTATGGTGGGATTCAAAATGGTTGGTATCTGTTTGTTGACTTGGCTTTCGAAGACCTTAGAAAGGCAGGGTAGGATAGATATAGGTCTGTAGCAGTTTGGGTCAAGAGCGTCCCCCCCTTTGAAGAGGGGGATGACTGCAGCTGCTGTCCAATCTTTAGGAATCTCAGACGACATGAAAGAGAGGTTGAACAGGCTAGTAATAGGGGTGGCAACAATTTCGGCAGATCATTTTTGAAATAAAGGGTCCAGATTGTCTAGCCCGGCTGATTTGTAGGGGTCCAGATTTTGCAGCTCTTTCAGAACATCAGCTGACTGGATTTGGGAGAAGGAGAAATGGAGAAGGCTTGGGCGAGTTGCTGTGGGGGGTGCAGTGCTTTTGACCGGGGTATGGGTAGCCAGGTGGAAAGCATGGCCAGCCGTAGAAAAATGCTTATTGAAATTCTCAATTATAGTGGATTTATTGGGGGTGACAGTGTTTCCTATCTTCAGTGCAGTGGGCAGCTGGGAGGAGGTGTTCTTATTCTCCATGGACTTTACAGTGTCCCAGAACTTTTTTGAGTTTGTGTTGCAGGAAACAAATTTCTGCTTGAAAAAGCTAGCCTTGGCTTTTCAAACTGCAGTTAACTCTAATGAACTTGTCCTCTGCAGCAGAGGTAACTCTGGGTCCTCCATCCCTGTGGCGGTCCTCATGAGAGCCAGTTTCATCATAGCGCTTGATTGTTTTTGCGACTGCACTTGAATAAACTTTCAAAGTTCTTGAAATGTTCCGATTGACTGACCTTTGTCTCTTAAAGTAATGATGGACTGTTATTTCTCTTTGCTTATTTGAACTGTTACTACATGATTCTATATGTGTTATGTCATAGTTGTGATGTCTTCACTATTATTCTACAATGTAGAAAATAGCAAAAAATAAAGTAAAACCCTTGAATGAGTAGGTGTGTCCAAACTTTTAACTGGTACTGTATATATTTTTGTAAATAACTGTCATCAGGCATTTAGACAGCATCCCAGAGATCAGATCAAAACTAGGATATGTCCTTTTACAAGGAGAAACAACGCATCGGACTAAGCAGCCAGAGCTTGTTACAGAGCAGAAGCGGTCCCGGCTGCCTCACAGATTGAGGGTATAATTCTATATTTGATCTGACAGCTGAAGGCAACTAAAAAACTGTCATTGGTTATTTTTGCCATCCCTTCTAGGAGCCTAGGGGGTCTACTGTGGAGTGGTTATGATGTGATGTATGCAGTGGTGATTTGTAACTGGACTTGGAAATACAGCCATGAGCAATATTTCTTATGACAGTACGTAAATATCATAATATGATTCATTTTGGGTCTGTGTGTGTGTGTGTGTACTGTACATGCGTGTGTGTGCACGCGCATGTTTGCATGCATGTGTGTACATGTGTCCATTTTCAAGTGTCTGTCTGTGATTATAGGGTGAGATAAGACACAATACAACTAGCATTGCTGCTAGTGAAAACTGTGGTTTATCTGCAGCAATCTAAATGCAAATTGAGTAACAAAAAAACGTGCACAGTTTAAGTTGAGACATCTCAAGATTTTCCCATCAAACATCAATAACAAGCCTTTTAGGTCATCCTTGAGTGATACAGTACATGTGTTAATATTATCCCTAATATTATCCCTGTCTCTACATATTTACACTCCCATAATGTATGATGCTTTTGTTATATATACTCTCTAAATAGAGCACAGAGAACGCCATTTCCTCAGCAGCAATACTATGGTTTACATAGGCAATGGAGACATTGACGGGGTTGCTGGGAGTAACGGCAAAAACAAGAGTTTCCGGTACATGGCCAGGCAGAACCAGTGACTGCTATGCTTTGGCAGACAAAGTTGAACGCCTGTCTCTTCCAGTGTGGTCCCCCTTACCAAGACTGATGCAGTCGCTGATTGTCTGGGAACTTCCTCTGTCATCGTTAGTGAGGAAGGAGGCACTTGTCAGAGGCTGCATTAAGAGTTCCTTATGAGCTCAGACACTTCGGCAGTCACAGATAAATACAGAGTGGGCTCTAGTGAAGTCCTCTTATCCAGGGAGAGAGGATGGCAGACTGCTAGAGGATGCCAAAATAGAGGGAATGAGAGATTATTCTGTAGGGTAGAAAAGCTGCATTGTAGTGGTTGAGTGGCACCATGACTCAGGTATTGTATTGCAGCTGGGTTTAGGAGTAGTGCTCAAGCATGAGTCGTCATTTCAAGCTGTTGTAATAACCTTAGTCTCCAGGTATGATGCTTGTTTTTAGTGGACACAGTGGTAGCTCTAGTAAGCCTATAGATAGACATTTTATAAAACCAACACATCTGAAGCAACGGCAGAGGAGTGATATGCCATTAATACGGCATTGGCTATTACATTTCTAGTAGAAACAACCTTAATACCAATTGGACATGGATTTCAGGGAATAGCGTTCAACTGTATTTGTGCTCGCATTGTGTTGGGCTACGTACAGTATAATCCCCCCCCCCCCAAAAAAATGCAGTCACTTACACTCATTATCATACTGTATGATTCTTACATGTGGCCAAAGCAATTCATGTACTGTATACCCATATAATTTTGATGTTCAAAGTATAACAACTTCATATTTACAGCACTGTAATCTAAAGCAGTAGAGCCATCCTGCAAACCTAATTTTGAACAAAACAGAATTGTCTTTAAACCTCACCATCTGTCTTCCAACTGTGATCGTCTTGAGGGGGGGGGGGGCATTGCTGCTTCTAATAGAATGTCTGTTCCCAGATATCTGCTCTTCGCGACAAACAGGAAATGGGGATCAATTCCACTGATAAAAAGGCTGGTTGAATAAATCAGGTATAAATCAGGCCCGGGACTAGCTCTGGAAAAAGGCTTCAGCGTAGAGAACAGTATGTTAAGCTTCACCTACTTGTCTGTAAGATTAATGTGGCGCTATTGTCTCCGGCTCTCATCACAACACTTTTATCTTCAGAAATGACAAAGCTTGCACTTCTCATTATGTATGTTTGTAGCAAGCTACATTCTCCTCAGCAGCCCTTGCTTACTTCAATGAGGTCGTTTTGGTGGTGTTGCTTGTGTGTGTGTGTGTGTGTTGTGTGTTTCTGTGCAACCTTGTAGGTGCTATACTGTATGTGTTCTCTAACAATTTGGACAAATGATAACAAAGTCATTTCATGTTTTGTCCGACAACACGGTGGTGTGGAGTATTGATTACTTTCAAGGCAACATTGATTGGAGAAAATGTGTTGGATTTTTTTTTAAAGACTAGTGTCGCCCCGTGAATTGGCTGGCTGTGAATCAATACTATTTCTGATAGCAGAGATTAAAGAAACATGAAACACAAGTGGTATAAAGCATCATATGATAGTGATATGCAAAATGAGATTGCCAATTCAATCCCTTTCTCCCAATGGCAGTGACACATGCCAGTGAGAAAAACATGGCCCTGGGCTACAGCACCTTAAAGTACTAGAACATCAGAGAGATGAAGGTCTATGATGTCCTTGTCATTAGCATTGCTTTAACAGAAATGAATAGAGGTCAATACAGTTCCAAGATGGCATCGTCTCTCAAGGCACACCATGAGTAAGAACAATGTGATGTAAAAATGTCAATAATATTCATGTGTCAAATTCAATCTATGAATAAAAGATGGGAGATGGGAGCAACATGTCCCATATTTATGCCATGGGCTTGGAACAAAGCCATAAACTAAGTGATAGCAGAAACATTAACTCTGAGTGTAGGTTGTGAGTGCTGATTCTCACCAGGTGCACAAAAAAACCTAGGGCAAAGAAATATACATACGCTACATGGCTAAAAGTATATGGACACCCGTTCAAATTAGTGGATTTGACTATTTTAGCCACACCGGTTGCTGACAGGTGTATAAAATCGAGCACACATCCATGCAATCTTCATGGACAAACATTGGCAGTAGAACAGCCTTATTGACGAGATCAGTGACTTTTAACTTTGCACCATCATAGGATGCCACCTTTCCAACAAGTCAGTTCATCAAATGTCTGCCCTCCTAGAGCTGCCCAGGTCAACTGTAAGTGCTGTTATTGTGAAAAGGAAACGTCTAGGACCAACAACGGCTCAGCTGCGAAGTGATAGGCCACACAAGCTCACAGAACGGGACCACCAAGTCCTGAAGCACGCAGCACGTAAACATCTTCTGTCCTCGGTTGCAACACTCACTACCGAGTTCCAAACTGCCTCTGGAAGAAACTTCAGCAACTTTTGTGAGATGAGATGTTCGACAAGCTTTTGGCCATGTAGTGTATCATATCTCCAATCCCATTGACTTTTCTCACCAGCCTCACAGCATGTGCATTGTTCCTACAATGACAGGAAGGTGCAATCCAAGCATTGCAGTGATTTCAGCATTGCAGTGATTTCCGACATTGCTAAAGTTAATCTAAGCACTGCGGTGATTTCAGCCGCTGCTTTAAAAAATCATATTGCTGTCCCTCGTGTGACAACACCTGCAACAGCAGTATGCAGCACTTTCCCAGGACACTTGCCAACTCAGTTAATGTTTTTCTGTGCCAGAGCGCTTAATACATTCATTTAAGTAATTATTTGGAAAGTAGAAGCTAAAATAGCTTAGGTTTCTTGGGGTGTAAATCTGTTGATAATTACATGTTAACTCCAAATCCTGTAGGACTGCAGCAATCCAGAACAGAGAACAAATGGTGCTAAGAAGTCTCTAAAGAGAACCAGTCACGCGCCCACCATCTTGAATACAAACAAGCACAGGAGGACATGCCCGGGAAGGCACTTGATTAGATTTGCCGTTGACAATGCATACGTCTTCTCCTCTGTCTGTAGGAGCTTGTATAAGGCCAGGGAAATTGAATCGGTTAAGAGTGTAGTTATTGACAAGGGTTCTCTGTGGCGATGAATGTAATAAGGTATTCCTCGAGAGGGTTAATATATGTGTGCGTTGTCAAAACACAGTGTGCTGCGGCAAGGACTGTATGTCAACACCCTGTTTTCCAAGAAACCATAAGGTGTACTTAGACTATTCCATTGACTCTTTCTCCTGATGTCTGAGTGTTATAGTGCCACATCTGCATAACTGGAGGCCCCTTGTAACCAACCACTACTCTGCATTGTTGATGCATTATTCCCTGCTCTATGAACGTCATATGGCCTTGCAATTATTTGTCAGCCCTTAGTTGTATTTTAAAAGCAGACATGGATTACTGTACATATCGACCAGCCTTTAGGTCTTTGTGAATTGTCTTGTTTTTATTTTTACCTATAGCTCCTCAGAGGGCTTCTGTTCAAGGACTTGTCAGCGTATAGACTTCCGTACAGATTTTGGATCTTAATTCGACCAGTGTTGTCGCAGCAGAATAATCTGCAGCAACCGGATTTGACCGTTTAGTCCATAATGTTGCTTAATCAGTGGTGAGGCTATTAGCTGGCCAAAATTAGGCTACATGAAATGTGCAAAACCGTTAATATGACAGTGTGTTAATGTAGGGTTTCAGTGAATTTATGTAAATCATTAAGCTCATCTGCATGTCCTGTGGTGCAGGAAAATTCTCAGCAACAAAAGAGCGATCAAATTAAGATCCTACATCTGTAGACTCGGATGGATGTATTGATCAACACGCCATCAACAGGCCGACTTACCTCATAAAACAACAATACATTGCAGTAGCGTCATAGAAAGTAGAGTGTATATCTGGCTCGGTGGAGGTCAGGGCCATTATCCATTAATCAAATATATAGTTATCTTTTTATGAAATGCCATTTTACTCTATATACTGTAGACTTTGATCAGAGTGAAACTAATTTCATCTATTTGCACAAGCGAAACTAGACTGACACATACTGGCGCATTTCGTAATGGTGGTAATTGAAATAGGGAAATTGATTCGATAGACAAGTTTTACGAGGGCATACATTACAGCTGCCTGGATGAGTGGCTCCAGAAAGGCCAGTGAACCCTGAAATGGAATTTCTCCATCGAACATTTCAGATACTCGCTGAACAATGTTCTAATGCATAAGTAACATCCATCGCTACATTAAAGATATTTTTGATCCTTTTGGAAAATTCCCTCAGTTAATCTGCATTTATATGCAGTGGCATTAGTTATCTCCCTTCCCAACACATGATTGTATGATTCACTTTGACTGTTGGTTTACAGTATTCAGGGAACAGACCCCAGAGATAAGCATTTTTAAATGAGGATGCATTTGAAGGGATTATGTCTGTCTCCTCACTTTTACAGCAGCATATGTCGTAGGCCCTCTACTTGCATTCTATTTGTGTTTGAGCTGTACATGAGTGGGTGTGTGTTGTGGTGTCTGGCTCTGTTTGTGAATATGGCATTGGTAATCTGAGCAAGTAAGTAAAAAAAAATCAAATGTAATTGTGTCTTGTCCTGCATGAAATATATTTGCATAAATACTCAGCAATTTGATCATTTGAGTGCTATTGGAATAATCCTGATATTACAAAAAATATGTTAGGGTTGAAACACTGGGAACTCAAAATGAGTTGGAGCAAAAATAACAAACCTCATTAAAGAAAAAAAAAAACCTCTATGATGACATAATACTTATTTATAGACGTGTGTCTTATCCCATGGACCTGGGCACCGCTGTGGATTGAATTGAGCCCCTCGAGAGTGCTATTGCTAATTGTATGACGGTTTCTCCCCGTGAAAATCAAATAATACCTATGTATTATTACCTTTGTGCGAACGAAGGCCACGGTTTCAGAGTGATCTCTCTTCTGCAGTGTGCCACTGACAACAGAAATCTCTTGGGGCTTCAGAAATGGGTCAATGGGACTCCAAGGAAAATGATTAGAATAAATGTCTTCGTTTTCATCTAAAAATGACATCTTAATGGATAATGTTAAGACTCCTTTGGGGTGAAAGATGGGATGTGAAGATACTTTTTTTTATAAGCGATTAAGGGTCCCATTTTCGGTCAGTGAAAAAGCTCTCACAATTGACTGTTACCTGGACAAAGTATGTTTGACCTGAGTACTCAATATCCAAAAAGAGAGTAATGAAATCATCAACCTGCAAAGTTTTGGGAAGTGCGTCAAAGATACAAACACAGGCAAGAAGAACATTTGGGTACTCAATGTTCATTTTCATAATGAATTCACCATACTCTGTCTCATCAAGCAGGCTTATTCTGTGGCCCGTGGCTGTAAGATCCATCTACATCAGTGGAATCTAGAATTAATCAGTCTACTGTAATTAGTAATTGTTCACACAGTCGGAGATGTACCACCCAAACTCCTACCTGATCTCACACTGTGCTCTGAGAATTCCCATTACAAATTAGAGCCTAGCTCTCTGATATCTGCTGCATCTTATCACCGATTCACTGATTTTTCCATTGACTTTTAAGATGTTGCCTCAAAGCATTGACAAGGAACCCTCCCGAGGGGCACGATACACCCATGCACATGGAATACAATGTGATAGTTCATGAAACGGAATAAAATTGCCTCTCCAATATAGTCAATATGCAAAAATCACCACATTACTCATTTTCAATGTAATGCATACTGGACAAAAATACTGACTTGGGGATCCTACTCTTCCATATGCAAATGTCAAAGGTATGATTTTAGCATTTCATCTTCTGAAAAGCTTTTACATTTTAGTAGACCCTCATCTCCAGAGAGACTTACAGTAGTGAGTGCATACATTTTCAAACTTCTTCGTACTGGTCCCCCGAAGGGAATCGAACCCACAACTCTGGCATTGCCAGCTCCATGCTCTACTAACTGAGCCACACGGGAAATGCTTATATTATTCGTTGTATTTATTTTCTCAGAACCTTTCCATGTGTCAATCTATCACCAAGTTGCAATTCGATGCTGACCTCTTCTCCGCACAGCAGGGCCAAAACTTTACTCCTCTCATCCCAGCGTTATTACCAAGCTTTAAATAAATCCTAGTTTCTATGGCAACCCAAGTCAAGTTCCTATGTGGAGGGAGCTAATGGTTGAAACTTCAGCAGCGGCTAAGTGTTCCTACGGAGTGACACCAAGTCAGCCAGAGATCAATCACCCTGACCAATCATTCCAATAACCTGTCTCGGCGGTACTGGTCTCAGCGGTACCAGTGTTTTCTACCAGGGTATGAATTATTTCACAATACAGATAATTAAGTCGCAATACAACATATCCTCAACCAATCATTTGCATGTCATTTGATGCCATTCACATGGCATCTACTGAATGGTTTCCTCAGACAAAATGTATAGGCATGTATACATATGCATGGGGTTACATGGTTATTTTGGTGAGCTCACAGGAAGACAAGAGAGGATAATACAATCTGCCTGAGGCTCTTCGGGTATAGACAGTTATTGCTGATGCTGCTGACTACCAGTGCATTATCTACATCAATTATCTTACTTTTCGTCTTCTTCTAGTGATCTAAAAAGTTGTACCCGTCCCTCTGAGCATGTAGTGAAGGTTACACATTCACTCATCTCTGGTGGAATCATTGATATACCTTGGCCTTTTGTGGAGTATTGAGAAAAGATTTCTATTTTGGTCTGTTTTAATCCTAAAAAGGCACATACTGCGCTCTCTTCATATATATTCCACTATTTAACACGGGTTGCGGCAGGGTAGCCTAGTGGTTAGAGCGTTGGACTAGCAACCAGAAGGTTGTCGTTCTGCCCCTGAACAGGCAGTTAACCCACTGTTCCTAGGCCGTCATTGAAAACAAGAATTTGTTCTTAACTGACTTGCCTAGTTAAATAAAGGTAAAAAAAAATGGAACAGTTTTAACAAAACAGTGTATTATCCCGAACGTGATGGGACACGCCTTTAGCCTGGGGTGACACATCTATTAAATAGTAAATACATTTGACAGTCTAAGTCTGGTTAATTTGAAATACATTATTTCAAACAAACACTAAATCCTGTGTGTCCTTAGCAATGGAAGTTGTGTAATACATTGCCACGTAAATATAGAGATGTCTTTTTGGGTTCTAATCCTCTAGGTAAAGCATGTATCAAATGAAATCCGTGTCAGTAACATGCAGCAATGTTGATATCTAATCGTGGACCATCGCATTAGGTTGCAGTGTCGTTATCATATTAATTTGCCCATCGATTCCTTATGAGCACAGGTGACATTTAGAAAAATTGCATTTGGATAGCTGAGAGAATCTCTTCGTCACTACAGCAAGAACACCAGTTGGTCAAATAAACCTTAAAAAGTACCCTTTGAATAGAAGAGAGGCCCAGGGTTTTGTGAAAACAGTTACACTCAGTTACACTCTTGTGGTACCCTTAATGGTGGACTTAATGAACATAGATGATGCATAAGAAAAGACTGTCCTTGTCCTGGGGATCCAAATGTGCCAGACGACAAAGGATAGTGTGGGTAGATAAAGTGAAATATGGTTACAAAGGCTTGCCTCCTAAATTGGACAGTTTTAGAATTCCATGTAGGTTACACTTTACTTAAAGGGGCGATCTGCAGTCCCAACAATAACAAAGAGGCACCACGCCGCTGATTTGGTAAACAGCTGAGGGACGGGTCTGGGAAAAATATAACCACTCTCAAACTCATGGACAGAGCTATGGATACAAGGACTGACCATTCATTATATAACAATTCTAGTTTTAACCATGTTTTGAGGCTATACAGTGTTTGTTTACGTATACAGCGTTTACAAACAAAGGCATAACCCAAGCTTATATTTTGGGTTCTGATGGGGTACGACAGTTGAACTACAAGCTTATGAGGCTTCTATAAGTCATATAGTTCAAGAATCAATGGGTATATATCATTGATTTAAAAGTAAAAAAATAGGTATTTAGCAACTGTACCATGCCCCTTTAAGGCCGACAGGTATAATATGGCAATAATGAAATGCGAGACACTGCATAAATTACAGCCAATTCGTTGCATTACAATTCCTCCTCAAAGAGCTGGAACTATTCATTGTTATGTATTTGAGCCACGTTTTAAGGTCCTCCAAGCGGTTCCTATCTAGCTTCCTTATCTCTTTGTCGTGCATTTCCTTTTGAAATACTAAAATAATTTCCTCTTATCTCTCCCTTTCATAATAAATGGTCAAAGTAAACATGTGCTCATCTGCTTTTTAACAATGTGGAGAGAATATTTAGAGTGCAACTTAGGCATGCAATGTTGTCACTTAGGTAGCAGAACAATACCTCTAAATGTTAACAGAACACAACATCAGACAGCTTGAACAACTGAAATCACCACATGAAAAGAAAGCCCACAGTTATCACAAACTACAAAGACCCCTATGGGGGAATTAATTCACTAGTTTAATTCTAGGACTGTTGATCCTAAACCTTTGATGGGGGTGGGGGAGGGGGATTCTACTAAGCAAAAAATAATAATAAAAGATTATAAAATATTGAATTTGGCCTTCACTACTACAGCCCATAGAAACACATTGAATAACACATTCATAAATGGCAAAACAGACAGTCAAAAAAAAGATAAGAAAGCCCAGGAATTTCTTTCGTTTTTTTTTTTTTTTTTTACACATATTTAACTATTTCTTTCATTGGCACAAATCTACCTCCATACTTCCATATTTTTTTTTAACCGGGTCACCCTCAGATGAATCCCATGACAGTTGTGACACATTTTGTTTGTGAAAATCTCATCTTTCCCTAAAGTGATCATATTAGTTTGTGGACCAAACTGTTTGGACGCTACAGATGTTTTCATGAGAAGACCGATTTTCTGGTCTGACAAACACAGCTGTAGCTTTTACACTTTCCACGGCAGATGCAGAAGGCCGACATAGGCAGATGCAGAAGGCCGACATAGGCAGATGCAGAAGGCCGACATAGGCAGATGCAGAAGGCCGACAGAGGCAGATGAAGAAGGCCGACATAGGCAGATGCGGTGGATTGAGATGCAGCCCATGCAAAAAAATATATCTCTTGCTTAAACTGACAGATTTTGACGAGGACTATATTGCCACTCCTATGTGCCACATCTTGAATTTAATTTAGTTTCAGAGTAGGCGGCAAGGAATAAGTTAGTCCTAAATATGTCAAAAACTAAAAGCATTGTATTTGTTACAAATCGTTCACTAAGTCTTCATTAAATATTGGAATGAATAATGTGAACATTTTGCAAATTGAGGTGACTAAACTGCTTGAGGCAAAAGTAGATGTAAACTTTCATTGTCAAAACATATTGATACAACAGTAGCTAATATGGGGAGAAGTCCGTCCATAATAAAGCACTGTTCTGCCTTCTTAACAACACTATCAACAAGGCAGGTTCTACAGGCCCTAGTTTTGTCGCACTTGGACTACTGTTCAGTCCTGTGGTCAGATGCCACAAAGAAGGACTTACAATTGGCTCAGAAAAGGGCACCACGGCTGGCCCTTAAAAGTACACAGGGAGCAAACATTAATGATATGCATGTCAATTTCTCATGGCTCAAAGTGGAAGAGATACTGACTTCATCACTTGTTTTTGTAAGAAGTGTTGACAGGTTGTGTGTACTGTCTGTTTAAACTACAAGCACACAGTTCCCATGCATACCCTACAAGACATGCCAACAGGGGTCTTTTTCACAGTCCCCAAGTCCAGAACAGACCATTGGAGGCGCACAGTACTACATAGAGCCACGACTACATGGAACTCTATTCCACATCAGGTAACTGATGCAAACAGTATGATCAGATTAAAAAACATGGAAAAATACGCATTGTGTAACAGTGGGGACTGTAAAGAGACACACACAAAGGTACAGACACACGCATACGCACACAGGCGCTTGAACATTCACTCTACACACACGTACATTGTAATATTTTTGAATGGTGGTATTATACATTTTGTACTGTAGATATGTAGTGGTGTAATAATGTTATATGGTGTACTGTTTTATCTTTTGTTTTATGTGTAATGTAAGTTCCTTAATGTGTTTGGAACCCAGGAAGAATAGCTACTGCCTTGGCAACAGCTAATGGGGATCTCTAATAAATACAAATGCATACAAATACTCTTAAGGATTATTAAACAATTCTCACATCAATTTATTTGAAAATAATCCACAGTATATCTGACTTCCATCTCTGCCAGACGACACCTGGCAATGTGAGTCAACCTCTGAGGAACCGCAGTGTTGAACTGACATCCTGCCATATAATAACATAAAAAAGGTCCTCAGAAAGATTAATGGAAACATTATGCAGACCAGAAAAATTGTGATTTCAATACTTCAGCTGCACACAGAATTGTACCCTCATTGCCAGTGCGTTAGATTATATGAATTAAGAGGATAATGACTTTTTACAGATGTGTTTTCGATAAAAGAGGTCACTCAAAATTATTGGACCATTTGAAATCTGGTTAACTGGTTGATGTTGGGATCATCTTCATACCCAGAACACAGTATACTCAAGCTGTTGGACTCCCCAGGTATCTTGCAGGGACACGTTAAATTTGCATGAGGTGGCGATAGCTTTTGTTGTGGGGCTAACAGAACCAAGGGTTACTCGAGCTTTTAATCTTCACAGTAAATTCTAATCCGCTTTCCTGACAATTGTAACTGTAGCTAATACTCTAAGTAGTTTAAATATCTATTCACTGACCATGTCCAGTGATCCAGCGAAGGAAAGTGCTTAGTAATCATGAGAAGAGCTCTCCACATTTAAGCCATTGATATTAATCACTTTGCAACAATCGGAGGATAACTTTCCAAACAGATGTACTATACTGTTGGAGAATGGGGATTCAAGTTATTGTAAGAGAGAGAGATAGTTAGCTGAAGCATGGGCTATAGTGAATGTAATTTCCAAATATCTACATGATTTTACTATAATAAAAGTAAAATCCAGAATAAACTCTATAGAAACAAGACCATGACAGATTAAATCTAAGCTAGAAAAATAAACACCTTCAACTAATGTATACAACTTACGTATACTGTAAGGATCACCGGTGTATAGTAAATGAAACGGGAATATCATCTGTTTAGTCGCTTGTTGTCACCGAAACAGTTCTCAGAATGTCACGGCTCGAATCTCCACCATATTTCCCCAAATGGAACAACATCTTAGCGAGTGAGTTAGCACTCTCTCCCCAAACTCCAACATCAACAAACGCTCCGTGTCCTACATAAAAACAAAGCGACATGAAACCATATGCCTCCCGGGGGGGAAAACAACAACAAGGAAGCAACTAGTGAAGGCAGCAAGCCCCCTAAAGGAGTCCTCCTTATTCTTTTAGTCAAAGCCTTGGATCACATGAGTCACACTGTGTGTGGAAGGGGCTGCCTCACGGGCCTTAGATGCACCAGCGCACACTCACCGCCTTGTCTCCTTCAGTCAGTCTCAATCTAATGGGAGGCCTGCTGATCTGGGGAGAAGCCCAGAAAGAAGCCACTATTGCACAGATACCCCAAGAGATTCTGACATGGGTACTATGAGAGTACAAATGTGTGTGTGTGTGTGTTTCAGATATGGTGATGCTCCAAGGTGGACATGAATGTCTGGGAAAATATCAAACACTTGTGGATATGTTTGCAGCAGTGGAGGCTGCAAATGAATGGCCGGAATGGAGACAATGGAATGGTACCAAGCACCTTTTTTGTTTTTGTTTTCATGTGTTTGATACCATTCCTTTCACTCCGTTTCAGCCATAATACTCCATTCCAGCCATTATTATGAGCTGTCCTCCCCTCAGCAGCCTCCATCGGAGACAGACTGTATACCCACAGAAAAGGTGAATTATCCATCACTGTAGCCTAGAATTGAGTGTGTAGGTGGTTGAGAGGGGCTCACAAATTAAACTGACCTCACTGATCTCCATGGTGACAGCCTTATCTTTTGTGCAGGGATCTAGACGTTGTGGCAACTTTGTGATTTGCCTTTCTCTGTCTGTATTTTGTCACGGGAGCCGACAGTCTGATAAGTGCTTTGGTACCTGTCTTCAAGGTTGACTTTGCCTTGGGGTCTGTTCATCTGGCTGCCACATCAATTCCTGTTTTAGAGAGAATATATTTTTGTGAAGCCATTCCAATAAAACATTCAGTTTCAAATAAATATCATAAAACTTGTCAACAATCAATGTATAAAGATAACACGACTAACACGAATTGCAATAGCAATTCGTAGAGTCCATTGTGTTAAAGTTCAAATTGAGACATCTAGACCAAACTTCATCTGCACTGCGTTAAGAATGACAGATCACCTGTCATAAAGTCTGTTGGCAGTTCAAACCAACCAGCACTAATACAGTATTCACTACTGTAAAGTGTGAGACATTTGAATGTTAGTTGAGCATGAAGGAGGAGCGAGTCTGAAACAGTAAGGGCAATGCCTGCATTCCTAAACAACTGCAGTGGTTCATATTGAATGCAGGGGCAAGGTGAAGGATCTGTTATTTAGTGTTTGGTACAACATAAATAGACCTTACAGCCATTGGTGCTAACCTCTGGTTGAACTAACATCCTACTGTTTGCTTTTTGGCTCATGTTTACTCTTTAGGTCACAGGAGTGAAAGTGGCTGATTGGCCCACATGGGAAAGTGGTTAGGAAATATAGGCCAATAGGTGAGAGGAGACATCTCTGAGACTGGGAGGAGTGGGAGGGTCAGTGCTTTGTGCCAGATCTTTCTACCTTACATTTTATTTGAAAGATCTCATTACAGTTCCTTCCCCCGCTTGGGTGACCGTTGGCATGGTTGACTGGATGTATTTATCATGTGGGTATAGGTTAAAGCCATAACGCAGTTAATACCGTATCTATTTCATGTCGTATGGATAGCAACAGCAGATACCGCCCTCTCTACTCTGAATCAATTTAGTCCTGGACATCCATCTTCCCAAAATTCTTATAGAAAAATGCTAGCAAAGTTTGTCCACAAAAGTGAGTAAAGTTCATATCCACACCCATTCCATGACTTGACTTGTTCGTTAAAGGAAATACAGATAAGCATAGCATGGACTGATAAGCCAGTGTCCAGTATGTGATTGAAGACAGTGTACAAGCGAAGTAAAGACTCACCGGCTCCATGGCAATCGGTCAACAACATAGCGCTTCCTTCAATATGAGACTGCCAAAAAGTTGTGGCCAGAGAGAAGTTACACACTCAGCAGTTGCAAGTGGACTTTCAGAACAAGAGGAAAATGCCTCTGTTAACTTTGATCTAGCTGTAACATTAAGCGTGAATGTGCTGAGCTTTAGATCAAGTGTGGAAAAGTGTCATCATTTATATCATTGTATTAATCCACTGGCATCTCGAAAGGTATAACACATTGGCTGTGCAGATGATTTCAATGCATCCAACGTTTCCGGGAGACTAAATGAGATTACAAAATTACACAAGGATCAAATACCATAAAACATTACCTAGGTCAAAGGTTGTCCCATTTCTCAGAATACCTCAGACAAGTTGTACTTAATAGGCTGAATTTGACACTAACCAACCAAATTCAACTACATTTTAACATATCCTAAGACAGGCTGACATGGAATAGACAGGTTGGAACAAGATTACAAATCAATTATTTACTAGTCTACTCAGAATGTACAGACTTTTCAAGGAAAGACTTACAAGGCACAACTTTGTTCTCCAGACAGAACCTTTAGTGATGTTTAACACGGCAGCACACTACAGACAATGATTGATATTGCAGACGCAGCAACACCTGTCTGACACGTAATGGCGTTTCAGTTGAATCCCTTTGTTGATGTCCAATAAATTCCCCTGCAAGGCAAGCCTGTAAAAGTTTGTTGTTATCTATAACAAAGACCATCAAAGGGAACAGACCCAGCGTTTTTGTTCCTCTACCTTGTGCATTGGTTATTTAGAATGCTTGTTCTGCACCACATGTTGGCACATCTGTGAAAAGTACAGCACAGCTGCCATAGCATACTGGCGGGACCATTGATGTAGCTGGTTCCAGGGTAATAATGAGATGGATATGAGGACTGGTCCAGAAGGTGGTATCAGTGGGCTCCTCCATTACCAGGAAACTGGAAGCATCGGACAGAGGTAATGCTGACCTGGACAAGGACAAGCAAGTGGTGCCAATTAGGGTCTTTGGTTGGTGCCTGGATCTCACAAATATACAAATCGAAACGATGTCCTGGAACACACTGTCCATGTGAACCCTGACAGCATACCATGTGTGTTGTATAGGGCACTAACCATCTTTAGTAGGGACTTTTGGTTCCCCGAGATGGCAAAGACTGGTGTGTGTATCTGAAGAAAAAAAGAAAAATCAATTATTGTCAACAACTCACGCAACACAATTTTGCACAGAGAACTGTGCAAACAGATAAATGCAATTATCTGTTTGTGGGAACTGACATAATTAAAGATAGTGCTGTGTATAATGTAACTATGTTTGACAGATGAAAATGAAGGTACATGGCTATTTTTTGTGCAGCTATCCATCCATTATAAATGGTTGTTTAGTATTCTGAGGCGTTATGTCATCATAGTGTCCATCTTAGTTTGAAAGTTAAAGCAGTTCTGCTCTGAGGTTGGAAGGTTCGAGCAATGATAACTGATTAGAACACAGCAAACTGCATAATGTAAATACCATTCATGTATAGCAAACTTACCAGGGATATGAGTTTCAAAAGTTTTGATTACTTAGCTTAATGAATGTTCCATGGAATCGTCAATCTGTCCAAATGCAATTTATCGCATGCCAGTCATACGTGTTTATCATGACAAGTAAGTTAATAACTTTGATGTGTCCTTATTTTGTGCCTTCATTCATTTCAGGTTTTTCTTTTAAAGAAAGAGACTCACTATGTCTTCAAAATTCCAATATGCTTTCACTGATACACTGCATGAGACTATCCAAAGACTATAACCATAGTATGCATAATACACTAAGGCAATCTTCGCAATCAAATGAATGAAACAGAAAGGTTAACCTTGCTTGTATTTATTCTTGAAAGGTTTGAAATAATCACTCTATTGTATGAGTGTCAAGAAATGGACAGGCTTTATATCCCGAGAATACTGTATTTCTCCCCATTTAGCCTAATCATGACAGCAGTTATTGACCAAATGTCAAATACTCCCAGCTCTACCTTAACGAGTGGCACAATTAGGCAGGAATTCACACACTACGGGCTTACTCATTGACGTGTAGCACAGGTCTGGCCTCGATGATCTGTGTTGTGCAAAGGGGGCCTTTTTCATACCATGCACTAATGCACCGTCATTTGCTGACGACACAACGGTGGTAGGCCTGATCATCAACGGCGATGAGACAGCCTACAGGGAGAAGGTCAGAGACTTAGCAGTGTGGTGCCAGGACAACAACCTTTCCCTCAACGTCAGTATGACCAAGGAGCTGATCGTGGACAATAGGAGAAAGAGGGGACAGCATGCCCACGTCCACATCAACGGGGCTGTAGTGGAGCGGGTCAAGTTCCTTGGTGTCCACATCACTAAGGAATTAACAGGAGGCTGAAAGGATTTGGGCCTTAGGATCCTCAAAATGTTCTACAGCTGCACCATTGAGAGCATCTTGACTGGCTGCATCACCGCTTGGTATGGCAAATGCACCACCCTCGACCGCAAACCACTACAGAGGCTGGTGCGAACAGCCCAGTACATCACTGGGGCCGAGCTCCCTGTCATCCAGGACCTCTATACCAGGCGGGGTCAGAGGAAGGCCCGTAAAATTGCCAAAGACTCCAGCCATCCAAGTCATAGACTGTTCACTCTCTTACCGCCTGACAAACGGTACAGGAGCATTGTCTCTCAGACCATCAGGCTCCGAGACAGCTTCCACCCCCAAATCATAAGATTTAAATAGCCATAAATAGTTCATTAAATGGTTACCCGGACTATCAGCACCGACGCTATGTTGCACTGACTCTATGCACACTCACAAGACTATATACATGTATACACACTACAGTATCTACACACTCACACAACACAAAAACACATTCACACACATACCATTTTACGCTCAGCATATGCTGCTGCTACTCTGTTCTTTTATTTAATTTTTTCACCTTTATTTAATCAGGTAGGCCAGTTGAGAACAAGTTCTCATTTACAACTGCGATTTGGCCAAGATAAAGCAAAGCAGTGCGACACAAACAACACAGAGTTACACATGGGATAAACAAACGTACAGTCAATAACACAATAGAAAAGTCTATATACAGTGTGTGCAAATGCAATAAGATTAGGGAGGTAAGGCAATAAATAGGCCATAGTGGCGAAATAATTGCAATTTAGCAATTAAACACTGGGGTGATAGATGTGCAGAAGATGTATTTTACTCATATTATTATCTATCCTGATGCCTATTCACTTTACATTTCTACCTCGTACCCCTGCAAATTGATCTGCTACTGGTACTCCTGTATATAGCTCAACATTGATCTGCTGTTGGTACTCCTGTATATAGCTCCACATTGATCTGCTGCTGGTACTCCTGTATATAGCTCCACATTGATATGTTACTGATACTCATGTATATAGCTCCACATTGATATGTTACTGATACTCATGTATCTAGCTCCACATTGATCTGTTACTGATACTCATGTATCTAGCTCCACATTGATCTGTTACTGATACTCATGTATCTAGCTCCACATTGATCTGTTACTGATACTCATGTATCTAGCTCCACACTGATCTGTTACTGATAGTCATGTATCTAGCTCCACATGGATCTGTTACTGATACTCATGTATCTAGCTCCACATTGATCTGTTACTGATACTCATGTATCTAGCTCCACACTGATCTGTTACTGATAGTCATGTATCTAGCTCCACATTGATCTGTTACTGATACTCATGTATCTAGCTCCACACTGATCTGTTACTGATAGTCATGTATCTAGCTCCACATTGATCTGTTACTGATACTCATGTATATAGCTCCACATTGATCTGTTACTGATACTCATGTATACAGCTCCATTCTTGTGTACTTTAATACTCGTGTGTTACTATTCTTCTTATATTATCTTATAACTCTGCATCATTGGGAAGGGCACGGAAGCAAAAATGTCACGGTAAAACCAACACCCGTTGCATTCGGCGCATGTGACAAATACAATTTGAATTAGCACAACAGCCTCGTCTCTATGTTCCTTGATGTAATTGTCTTTCATATGAAAATTCAGCATATAATGAAAAGATATTGAACCAAATGGGAAAAGGAGCGAACAGGGAAGGTTGATGTTGGGTAAAGAGAGTGAGTACAGCCAGAACTGCCTAGTTGGAGATTGATATGCACATGCATACTGGAGTGTTATTGGCTGTTCATTAGTATGTGCCTAGGGCTCTAACAGTATGGAGTCTACAGTACCTGGAAAGGACTCATCACGCATCTATAAAGTCTGAGGTGACTCATACAGTGTTCATTAGGTGCTTCTAGAGGTCTGCTAACTGGTGAAATGGGAGAAAATGGCGTATATTGTGTTGATGTGGACGTGTACCAAAGTAACAAAGTGAGATACGGACGGATCAACAAGACAATACAGACCAGACTAAAACAAGATGGACAGACAGACACTAAGGCACAGCCAGAGAGTTATTTTCTGGCCTCTATCCCAATGTCTGCCACTGCTGCATAACAAGCAACATGATCAAACTCTAATGATTGAGGTTGGAAGTGTTCTCTGAGTTGAAGGCACTGACTGAGTTGAAGGTTTCTGTTAGAAGTGCCAGTTACGTCTAATTATAGTTAATCATCCATTGTTTGGTCTACAATGTAATCATCAATGCAGAATGCAAGAAAACAAATGTATTAAAACACAGCCACATCCTGTCATTAGCCACACATATGCATTGAGAGGAACCTAGCTTTGCACAAAAAGGATTTGTGATGAGGTAAACTCTAACCAAAACTCTGTTCCCTGTTCTCCCATCATTCATTTCTCCAAAGAGGCCTGTCAGCCATGATAATACATTATCCATTCATCTACACGTCATTTCTACCTCGGCACATAATGGAAAAACAAAAAGGTCAAACAACAGAATTTTGTGTTTTCTACCTAAAGTGTGCCATTCAGCATTTTAATTAACTAGCGAGCCTACGAAGAATGAATGAGCTGCAAACAGTAAAAGCCTTGTTTCGCCCTGAGTCATACACTAGAGAGGCAGGCAAGACGGCGTGGTTACATTAACAAAATGGTGAAGCCGAAGAACAATGATCCCCGATCCCTAGGCGGAGGGGAGGACGTTACAAACACTGAGCCATAGTGAATATACACTTATTACCATGCCCCTCCCTCAAGATGGATGATAGTTAGGTTGCTCTCGATTCCCTTTGAGGGTTTATTTCCACCCACTGATATTAGCTAGGATGCGACCCCTCTGGCGAAAATAGAAATCGTACATCATATGTCATGTCACACACAGCAGATGCATGAAACATACTACACTACTACAGCCTGCTTTCTCTTGGTTCCTGTCTGGCTGAACTGAATCTCCTGTGTCTGTTGTTGAAGCATCACAATGGCTTTTAAACAAAGGCAGACTCTGAAGGGAGGTGTTAGCCAAAGTGGGGCTTTGTGAATAATTGCTGATACCATGGAGCAGCTAGAGACAGCATGCTGGCAGGGAGGCACTCATGGTTGACTAATGATCAGCCTGGCTTCTACCCCAAATGAGAAGTGACAAGAATCCAGATGAGTGGCAACCAGCTGATGGACTACAATACCCATGCAAATGCAGGAAGAGTTCCATGCGTGGAATCAAGGGAACTGTAGTGCCACACCATCATTGTGTATATTTTATGCCCTAGTCATCAGCTGTACCTCCCATGGATGGATAACAAGCTGACTGGAGAATGAAATTGGGGTTCAACGTGAGCTAGTCAGGGCCAACATAGTTTAAAGTAGCTGTCCAGTGTTTCCAGATTTCTATGAAATGTGATCTATAATGAATTACATACACTTCTTCAATTTTTTTATTTGATTAACAATGTTAAAAAGCAACTTTACTGTGTTTGAATAGTGTGGGCATACCCCAACAACAGAATGGTGTGGGTGTATATGGCTCAGTAAAAATATTAATGAAGAGTAAACAGCTGATTGGCCATCTCAGTCTTGACCAAAACCTATCATCATCCTCTATGACAAAATAGCAAGCATTTTTTAAATGGTCTGTTTGAGATACAAGTTTGAGGCGGTGGTTTTCTACGTGTTTTTTTTCTTTAATTTATGCTTTGGCCACAAATACAAGTATAGCACATTATTCGGGTATGAGTAATCAGCCAGCCTGATAGAGGTTACAGAGTAATGTGTGGTTTGACTCACACACTTCCTAGAATATGTTAATGTAAACGTAATAACAATTTTTCCTTGACTAGTTTTGTTTAGTGCATCTTGTACACTTTCTATGAAGTGAGTGAGTCAAATCACAAATAAACTTGGCTCTAAGGCGTACTTTCAATCAGAACAAGCGTTAACTGGCAATAGCATACACCTGCATAGTGGATGGTTTGGAGGGTGGAACTGCATTGGAGCTGTTAAATCGGCAAACAGCTGCTCTTGTCATTGTAACAAAGCCACACCCGCCACACTCGTGTTTGAAGTTCAGAAATAATGACGCTCAAATTGGCAAATCATTAAACAAAATAATGAGGGTTTCTATCATCCTAACGGAGGTTAGGATTACATCTCACATTCCAGTGTTCAAACTTGTAAACACGGCTGCATGGGTTTTCTGTTATTGCGACTCCATGCAGCCAATGGCAATGTCCGCTGAAGATATAATGTCGGGAGCCAATTGTGGATTTGACAGCCACTAACAAAGTTCCACCTACAACACAGTCGAAACAACCGCCATGCTGATGTCGGCTAAAGCAGATCTGATTGAATAGAGCCCTTAGTCTTGTTTATAAATACGGACACTAAAACAGAAAGTCTGCAGAGAATCAAGAGCCTCAATTTTGCTCACAGAAAACAGAACTGGAACTCTGCACACACAAAAGTCACACGCAAATGGGGAGATAATTATTTAAGTACTAAAATGTAACTCAAGTGCATTACAACTGTGTGGGCTAATTCTTTAGAATCCTTTGTCGCTAAATTGTCGCCACATTTTATATATTTATTTTTTACTATTTTAAAGTAAAATGGTGTGGGATCACTAACTGAAAGCACCCTTCGTGGAATTTAAAATATTTATTTTAGCTTGATGTTAAAAAGTTTTTTTGATAAAGAATCATTTAGAAGAAATGTATCTAGAAAGTCTCACGATGTGCATCGACTTCAATATGAGTTTAAAAGGTAAAAAGGTCCACCACTTTAAATTGACCTCGTAAGAATTTATTCTGACAATGTCTTTTTCATTGAAATTGGTAAAGTACATCCATACATAAATCATTTGAATATTTGTACCGTGCAATGAAAAACTAGAACAGCTTTGAAATGGGATAATGTGAAAGCCACTTTAGTGGCAAATTAAGTTCATGGAATATAAGATGACAGCCCTAGGCAACATATAGGCCTACTGAGATATACCTCAAGATTAAAGCAAAGGTGAATTTTTCTCCAGAGTGGATGAATAGCGCATTGTTTATGTGCATTAAGACATCGATTTGGCCATTAGCTTTTTTTATGTTGGATATTTCATGATGCAACTTAGTACTGTCATGATGTGGAATGGAAGAACCTGCAACAATTAAAAAATACATATCCTATAACCCTGACATTGCTAAAAGCTCTAGGCATTGTGCGCTGATCTAAAATCAGCTAACATAACCCTAACCTTCACTAATAGAGGTTAAAAAGCAGAACTGACCCTGGATCATTGCTTAGGGCTAAATTTAAATCTACACCAGGGGGAGGGGGCGGAGGGGACCTAGGGTTGGGAATATAATATGATCCAACCAATGAAAGACTACTTGAAGTACTTTGGGGACCATACAAAGATACATGGCTTTGAGATTAGAACCCTAGCCCTTATTTTTGAACCTCGGTTAATTTGAACTATCTGACCCTTCGACCTCCAGTTAATGATATCCTTTGAATTACCCCCCTAGTTTTAGAAAAGTGCTTGGTAATTGAAACCATAACAGCTCTCTTAGCTGGCCAATTCATAACAGCACTGCATCTAGGCTACAGTTAGCTAGCCATTGACAACTTTAAATAAAGAGCTTTAAATAAAGAGTTATCTCAAAATTCAATATGCATTATTTATATAGTTATGGATCATAAAAATACACCTATATATATATATATATATATATATATATCATATTCAACATTAATAACAATCCATAGGGAAGTCTAACATGGTAATATATTTGGAAGGACCAGTAATTATAAAACTAGGCCATATACCAATGGGAGATAATTAACAGCAGCAAATCCCTATGAGGTTTTTAGGAAAAAGAGTCTTTGACAAAGCCATTCAATTATGTCCGTCCCACTGGGTCTGGGTATATAGAATATAGAATGTCTATATTAGGTAAATGACAAATGGAAGGTTCCAATCGGAATGAGCCATGTGAGGGTATAACGGACTGTGGTGGACATTGAACCCCCAATGAATAGGTAGCCATTAGGCCGTTGTCTTTGCCACTTTCTTTGCATCTTGTCAATCTTACATTGACATAAAGTGAACATGTTGATTTATAAGAAAACACAGCTACAACACAATTTAGTAATTAGTATAGAGTTAAAGGAAAAGTCCACTTCCCCCAAAATACATTGTTGGTCATTTTTATACTTTTGAAGTCGAATTGTGTCCATATTCCACATTGTCTCTCACAGATTGAGTTCATTTGTTTTCTTCGAAAAGTGTGTATTGACCTGTATACAGTACCCTGCATCATGCTCATCTGTTTAATTAGGAATTGTATTAGTTAAGAAGTCAAGCTGATAAAGAGTGACTTGGCCCACTATATACAGACTAGACCTCAATGTCTAGTTGACCTTACATTCTCTCAGAAAGAAAACTAACTGTAAAAATGATACATACTGTAAATGCATCACAATTTCATTTATAAGCAAATGTCACAATGTATAAGCGTAATATAACAGGAGCTTTCACTCTTACACACAGGCATGTGCACACACACACTTTTTTTGGCGGGTGCCCTGGCGTCACCAAAGATGGTGGATAAATGAAGATGACCCACTCAGGCCGATTACTATTGGAAAAATTGGTCAGTTCCGACCTGCATGGCTCTACCTTAAGGCACCAATGCATTAGCAGCTGGGTCTGGTCTGATTAGTTAATTGACTGTATATGAACCAGACATTTTTATTTTTACATTTATTCATCCATTTTTCAATCAGCTTTTTTTTTGGATTGCTTTTGTATAAGTAGTAATTAATTGGTCATCTTGAAAATTGAAAATTGGCTCCGGAGAGGACAGTAGGCATTTTACGTGCCACCAGCCGATTGTGTTTTTTTGTTTGTTTATTTGCGTTGTTTTTGGAATTTATTTTTTAAACTTATTTTGTACATAATGTTGCCACTACTGTCTCTTATGACGAAAAAAAACGTATAGACATCAGGACTATGATTACTCACCACGGACTAGCAGAATCCTCCTTTTCCTTTCACGACACGAAGAATACACTGCTTCCTCGGGAACAGGCCCCGAACCCCGTGATCTGCATGAAGAGGAGGCGGTGAAAGAGAGGGCGAAGGTCAGGCTGCCTTCTGAGAATTTCTTAGGTGATTGAATAAACCCCCACATCCCTCCATTCTGCTAGCAAACGTGCAATCTTTGGACAATAAAATCGACGAGTTTATCGGAAGATTAAACTACAAACGGGACATTAATAACTGTAACATCTTATGCTTTACGGAGTCATGGCTGAATGACGACAACATCAACATACAGTTGGCTGGTTATACGATGTACCAGCAGGATAGAACAGCGGCGCCTGGTAAGACAAGGGGCGGTAGTCTATGAATATTTGTAAACAACAGCTGGTGCATGATATCTAAGGAAGTCTCGAGCTATTGCTCAACTGAGGTAGAATATCTCATGATAAGTTGTAGACCACACTACCTACCGAGAGTTTTCATCTGTATTCTTTGTAGCTGTTTACATACCACCTCTGTCAGAGGCTGGCACTAAGACAGCATTGAATGAGCTGTATTCCGCCATAAGCAAACAAGAAAACGCTTTAATGCAGGGAAACTTAAATCCGTTTTACCAAAGTTCTATCAGCATGTTAAATGTGCACCCAGAGGGAAAATAACTCTGGACCACCTATACTCCACACACAGAGACACATACAAAGCTCTCCCTCAACCTCCATTTGGCAAATCTGACCATAATTATATTCTCCTGATTCCTGCTTACAAACTAAAATTAAAGCAGGAAGCACCAGTGACTAGATCAATAAAAAAGTGGTCAGAGAAAGCAGATGCTAAGCTACAGGACTGTTTTGCTAGCACAGACTGGAATATGTTTCGGGATTCCTCCATTGGCATTGAGGAGTACAATACATCAGTCATTGGCTTCATCAATAAGTTAATTGATGACGTCGTCCACACAGTGACTGTATGTACATACCCCAACCAGAAGCCATAGATTACAAGCAGCATCCGCACTGAGCTAAAGGCTAGAGCTGCCGCTTTCAAGGAGTGGGACTCTAACCCGGAAGCTTATAAGAAATCCCGCTATGCCCTCTGACGAACCACCAAACAGGCAAAGCTTCAATACAGGACTAAGATCGAATTGTACCACACCGGATCTGACGCTCATCAGATGGCTGGGCTTGCAAACCATTACAGACTACAAAGGGAAGCATAGCCGAGAGCTGCCCAGAGACACGAGCCTAGCAGATTATCTAAATTACTTCTACGCTCGCTTCGAGACAAATAAAACTGAAACATGCATGAGAGCACCAGCTGTTTCGGAAGACTGTGTGATCACGCTCTCCGCAGCTGATGTAAGACTTTTAAGCAGGTCAACATTCACAAGGATGCAGGGTCAGACGGATAACCAGGACATGTACTGCAAGCATGCGCTGACCAACTGGCAAGTGTCTTCACTGACATTTTCAACCTCTCCCTGTCCGATTTGGTAATGCCAAAATGTTTTAAGCTGACCACCATAGTCCCTGTGCCCAAGAACACTAAGGTAACCTGCCTAAATGACTACCAACCGGTAACATTGGTCATGGCTCACATCAACACCATCATCACAGAAACCCTAGACTCATTCCAATTTGCATACTCCCCAAAAGATCCACAGATGATGCAATCTCCATTGCACTCCACACTGCCCTTTCCCACCTGGACAAAAATAACACCTATGTGAGAATGCTATTCATTGACTACAGCTCAGTGTTCAACACCATAGTGCCCTCAAAGCTCATCACTAAGCTAAGGTCCCTGGGACTAAACACCTCCCTCTGCAACTGGATCCTGGACTTCTTTACGGTCCACCCCCAGGTGGTATCAACACATCCACCACACTGATCCTCAACACAGAGGCCCCTCAGGGGTGTGTGCGCAGTCCTCTTCTGTGCTCCCTGTTCACTCATGACTGCACGGCCAGGCACGACTCCAACACCATCATGAAATTTGCCGATGACACAACAGTGGCCTGATCACCGACAACGACGAGACAGCCTATAGGGAGGAGATCAGTAACCTGGCCATGTGGTGCCAGGACAACAACATCTCCCTCAATGTGATCAAGAGAAATGAGATGATTGTGGACTACAGGAAAAAGAGGACCGAACACACCCCCATTCTCATCAACAGGGCTGCGGTGGAGCAGGTTGAGAGATTCAAGTTCCTGGGTGTCCACATCACCAACAAACTAACGTGGTCCAAGCACACCAAGACAGTTGTGAAGAGGGCACAAAAACATATTCCCCCTCAGGAGACTGAAAAGATTTGGCATGGGTCCTCAGATCATCAAAAGATTCTGCAGCTGCACCATCAAGAGCATCCTGACAGATTGCATCACTGCCTGGTATGGCAACTGCTCGGCCATCCGACTGCAAGGCAGTACATCACTGCCTTGCGGTTGGAGTACATCACTGGGGCCAAGCTTTCTGCCATCCAGGACCTATAAACCAGGCGGTGTCAGAGGAAAGACCTAAAAATTGTCAAGGACTCCAGCCACCCTAGTCATAGACTGTTCTCTCTGCTACAGCACGGCAAGCAGTACCTGAGCGCCAAGTCTAGGTCCAAGAGGCTTCTACACAGCTTTTACCCCCAAGCCATAAGATTCCTGAACATCTAGTTAAATGGCTACCCAGACTATTTGCAGTGTCCCCCCCACTCACTCTTTACACCACTGCTACTCTCTGTTGTCATCTATGCATAGTGACTTTAATAACTCTACCTACATGTACATACTACCTCAAATAACCGGTGCCCCCGCACATTGACTCTTTATCGGTATCCCCCTGTATATAGTCTAACTATTGCTATTTTACTGCTGCTCTTTTATTACGTGTTACTTTTATCTCATATTCTTATCTGTATTTCTTTTAACTGCATTGTTGGTTAGGGGCTCGTAAGTAAGCATTTCACTGTAAGGTCTGCACCTGTTGTATTCAGCACATGTGACTAATACAATTTGATTTGATTTGAATGAGTTTAAGACACATTTTGACCGTTAATGGCTAGCTAGCTTGGGGACTGTTTGGATTCAAGTGAATTAGAATGCAACTGGCTTGGAGAGAGAAGCAGAAAAAGTGATAAGACTGCATGCAGAGATGGCTCGGTCTAGTGGATAAACTACTACTCTGACTGTTAATATTGTATGGTGAGCTTCCAGCGCCATTGTGGCAGCATAGTTTAGCATCACCCAAGTGGGTGCTACATGGTGTTAGTGGAGAGAGGAGTGGCTAGCCAGCTAGCTAACTGAACATCTACATCCTGGAGCACAGAGGACGTGAGCGGACAGCTAGATGCGGTGCTCAGGCTCCAGATCTGACTGTCTTTCTACTCTGACCGGCTCCCTTCTCCAGTCATCCATCAATCAATGCTTCCTCCGCTCCAAATGTCATCACATCTGCTTCAACTCTATCATCCATCATCTGTTCCAGTACCATTGCTCTCAACAATGTATCCATTTGTTGTTGTTTGTTTGCTTGTACTTGTATACACAATTCAGCTTTTAGCTGCCACGTATGCAAATAAAAAGTAAACATGCACACGCACGCATACACACACTGTCTGTTGTCATCCAATCCATATGCAATTTCACTCAGCATGCGCATGGTTCCAGTGTACTAAACGGGAGGGATGGGGATAATAACTGTGTCTTCCTAATGGGCGGGAGTGACAAAGAGTTGTCATGAAATCAACAAGCCATGTCGAACTATGAAGCAACTATAATCTATACCTACTGTAATGTGTTGATCTATTTCTTTGGGGGGAAAAGGGTCTGCTAATGGCATATATTCTATTACACAGAGGCACATGACTAGCTGCCATGACCTCTTTCCTGTGCTTGAATTACAAGCTTATTAAATAGCAAGAAAATGCTGCTTATAAAATTGGGAGGATCATCAATCTTGGACTTCATATCAACCTCAATGTCTTCTTTGAAAGGGACACAGTTCAGAAGCGTGCAGGTTGTTATGGTACAGAATTTCATTGGCCGACAACAAATTTTCACCAAACCAGAAAATAAGTTGTTGAACACACAAAGGTTTGATTGGCTCAGTGCACGCAGTGATTTGAGATCCAATTGGGGAGAGAGGCAACGGATGTTCGGGTTCATGCTATGCTATTAACATTCAGTATGGGTGATAAATTCCTAAACACATGGTCCTGGGGCTTGCAATCGAGACCGAAGTGTTGCAGTGGATTTTAATTAGCCATTCTACTGTTCTAGCTCTTGTGGCAAATTAAGCCCTGCATGGTTTCAGAAGAACAGTGAGAGATCAGCTCAGGTACATGCACTGAGTCTGTATCTAGCACACCAGAGAGACAAAGAAATGGGTCAGAGGGAGAGAAATGGGAACATAATGCTACCATGTTTGACCAGAGTCCCTGTATACCTGCCCCCTTCAATACTTGCTAAAAAAAAACACATGTTGCCTGGCTAAAAATAAGCTTGCCACAAGGACGCGGAGACGTGTCCAAGGCAGATAGATGTTGGCCAGGCCGGTTGGACTTATGACAGGATTTTCAGAGATGTACACTATCCTTGTTAACATTTACAAGCTGTTTGTTTTTTTCCTAATATGAGAAGTCAACAATGACCTTCCCAACATAGTCTCTCACTATCAGTTTCAAAGTTGGAAAGGAACCGAAACCAAGACAGTACTGGTAATAACGATGCTTTAGTAATTGGGATAACAACCATGATTTTGCAATATCACAATTTCTTTTACGTGCAAAATATTGGTGCTTATACAGTGGGGCAAAAAATGATTTAGTCAGCCACCAATTGTGCAAGTTCTCCCACTTAAAAAGATGAGATAGGCCTGTAATTTTCATCATAGGTACACTTCAACTATGACAGACAAAATGAGAAGAAGAAAATCCAGAAAAGCACATTGTAGGATTTTTAATGAATGTATTTGCAAATTATGGTGGTAAATAAGTATTTGGTCAACAACAAAAGTTTATCTCAAAACTTTGTTATATACCCTTTGTTGGCAATGACAGAGGTCAAACGTTTTCTGTAAGTCTTCACAAGGTTTTCACACACTGTTGCTGGTATTTTGGTCCATTCCTCCATGCAGATCTCCTCTAGAGCAGTGATGTTTTGGGGCTGTTGCTGGGCAACCCTGACTTTTAACTCCCTCCAAAGATTTTCTATGGGGTTGAGATCTGGAGACTGGCTAGGCCACTCCAGGACCTTGAAATGCTTCTTACGAAGCCACTCCTTCGTTGCCCGGGCGGTGTATTTGGGATCATTGTCATGCTGAAAGAACCAGCCACGTTTCATCTTCAATGCCCTTGCTGATGGAAGGTTTTCACTCAGAATCTCACGATACATGGCCCCATTCATTCTTTCCATTACACGGATCAGTCGTCCTGGTCCCTTTGCAGAAAAACAGCCCCAAAGCCTGATGTTTCCACCCCCATGCTTCACAGTAGGTATGGTGTTCTTTGGATGAAACTCAGCATTCTTTGTACTCCAAACACGACGAGTTGAGTTTTTACCAAAAAGTTCTATTTTGGTTTCATCTGACCACATGACATTCTCCCAATCTTCTTCTGGATCATCCAAATGCTCTCTAGCAAACCTCAGACGGGCCTGGACATGTACTGGCTTAAGCAGGGGGACACGTCTGGCACTGCAGGATTTGAGTCCCTGGCGGCGTAGTGTGGATTCTGGGATTTTTGCTCACCGTTCTTGTGATCATTTTGACCCAACGGGGTGAGATCTTGCGTGGAGCCCAAGATCGAGGGAGATTATCAGTGGTCTTGTATGTCTTCCATTTCCTAATAATTGCTCCCACAGTTGATTTCTTCAAAACAAGCTGCTTACCTATTGCAGATTCAGTCTTCCCAGCCTGGTGCAGGTCTACAATTTTGTTTCTGGTGTCCTTTGGCAGCTCTTTGGTCTTGGCCATAGTGGAGTTTGGAGTGTGACTGTTTGAGGTTGTGGACAGGTGTCTTTTACACTGATAACAAGTTCAAACAGGTGCCTCTTAAAGAAGAAGTTACAGGTCTGTGAGAGCCAGAAATCTTGCTTGTTCGTAGGTGACCAAATACTTATTTTCCACCATCATTTGCAAATAAAATTATTAAAAATCCTACAATGTGATTTTCTGGATTTTTTTTCTCTCATTTTGTCTGTCATAGTTGAAGTGTACCTATGATGAAAATTACAGGCCTCTCTCATCTTTTTAAGTGGGAGATCTTGCACAATTGGTGGCTGACTAAATACTTTTTTGCCCAACTGTACATGGCAGTAGACATTCACTTTGTATGCTGGGTGAGCACACACAAAAAGTCACCCAGAAGTACTGTAGCAGCAGGGAAATTATTGGTTTTACTATGACATATTTCAGTGGTGCATGACTGCTTTATTTTCCTCATTAATCTTCTTACTTTAGCCATTATTTCTGTTGGTCCCCATCTAAACGTAATCTTCTAAAAGGCGAGATTTATCCTCACACCATGGGGCCATTATCCCCAGCGTGAATTGAGCAAAGAGACATGTATTTAATGTATTTGACACAATATACTAAAGACCCTTAATTAAAAGCTGTGTATCTGCTAGTCACCCCGACATACCGATACACAACTGATAATGCAAAAGAATGGGTGCTAAGTTGAGGAAAGCGTATACTGTACCAGTGAAAAGTTTGGACACACCTACTCGTTTTGTCACATTGGTATGAATGGATTTGGGAGACAGGCGCAGGAATGCGTAATAGTTTTTTTATTAAGCCCAAAGTACAGCGTGCCGTGTAAAGGCACGGGGACAAAGACCAAACAAACACGTAACAAAAACACAGAGTTGAAACCCAAGCAAAAGAGCGAAGAGTACCTCAAATAAATAACACACGCGCAGAATGAATAACACACGGGACGAGACCCATAATCATCTGCGCAATCCACAAGGGCACGAAAGCCCAAAACACACAGCACAGGTATTCACACGAACCAATGGACATAGTAACAATAATCGACAGCCCAATGGAAACCAAAGGGCACACTTATACAAGTACTAATCAGTGGAAAAAGGGGAAAGGTGCACCTAATGACAGTTCCGGAGGGATCCGTGACACATTTTTACTACATCGTAGAATAATAATGAAGACATCAAAACAAGGAAGTAACACATATGGAATCATGTAAACAAAAAAGTGTTAAACAAATTAGAATACATTTAATATTTTAGATTCTTCTAAGTAGCCACCCTTTGTCTTGTTGACAGCATCGATAACTCTTGCCATTCTCTCAACCAGCGTCACCTGGAATGCTTTTCCAACAGTCTTGAAGGAGTTCCCACATATGCTGAGCAGTTGTTGGCTGCTTTTCCTTCACACTGTGATCCAACTCATCCCAAACCATCTCAATTGGGTTGAGGTCGGGTGATTGTGGAGGCCAGGTGATCTGATGCAGCACTCCATCACTCTCCTTCTTGGTCAAATAGCCCTTACACAACCTGGAGGTGTGTTGGGTCAATGTCCTGTTGAAAAACAAATGATAGTCCCACTAAGCACAAAACAGATGGGATGACATATCGCTGCAGAATTCTGTGGTAGCCATGCTGGTTAAGTGTGTCTTGAATTCTAAATAAATCACTGACAGTGTCACCAGCAAAGCACCCCCACACCATCACACCTCCTCCTCCATGCTTCATAGTGGGAACCACACATGCGGATATCATCCGTTCACCTACTCTGCGTCTCACAAAGACATGGCGGTTTGAAGCAAAAATCTCAGATTTGGACTCATCAGACTAAAGGACAGATTTCCACCAGTCTAATGTCCATTGCTCGTGTTTCTTGGCCCAAGCAAGTCTATTCTTCTTATTGGTGTCCTTTAGTAGTGGTTTCTTTGCAGCAGTTCGACCATGAAGGCCTGATTCACACATTCTCCTCTGAACAGTTGATGTTGAGATGTGTCTGTTACTTGAACTCTGTGAAGCATTTATTTAGGCTGCAATTTCTGAGGCTGGTAACTCTAATGAACTTATCCTCTGCAGCAGATGTAACTCTGGGTCTTCCTTTCCTGTGGCGGTCCTCATGAAAGCCAGTTTCATCATAGTCCTTGATGGTTTTTGAGACTGCACTTGAAGAAACTTTCAAAGTTCTTAAAATGTTCCATATTGACTGACCTTCATGTCTTAAAGTAATGCTGGACTGTCATTTCACTTTGCTTATTTGAGCTGGTATTGCCATAATATAGACTAGGTCTTTTACCAAATAGGCTATCTTCTGTATACCAACCCTACCTTGTCACAACACAACTGATTGGCTGAAACGCATTAAGAAGAAAATAAATTCCACAACATAACTTTTAATAAGGCACACCTGTTAATTGAAATGCATTCCAGGACCTCATCAAGCTGGTTGAGAGTATGCCAAGTGTGTACAAAGCTGGCATCAAGGCAAAGGGTGGCTACTTCTAAGAATCTCAAATATGAAATATATTTTGATGTGTTTAACACTTTTTGGTTACTACATGATTCCATATGTGTTATTTCATAGTGTTGATGTCTTCACTACTATTCTATAATGTAGAAAATAGTACAAAATAAAGAAAAACCCTGGAATGAGTAGGTTTGTCCAAACTTTTGACTGGTACAGTATGCATTGGAAAATAACATACAAACAATAGTGTTTCCTGTGTTTCCATTGTGCATCCTCTAGTCACCCAGTCCCACCAAGACACACCTGCTAATGAAAAATTATGGGTCTAAGAAGCTGAAGAAAGCATACAAGAAGTATAACCAAACACTACTGTTTTCACCCATTGAGGTATGCTCCTTCATGACAACATCAAATACTGTATGTGTCTCTGAAAAGAGAAGTTTAACTGAGGAGGACTTTACATTAGACTTCACCATGTGACCCTTGGATACCACCGTGCATAAGTATTCAAACTGTACAGTAGCAGGACTCCCATCTGGACAGTGAATAGACATCCAGCCGGGGAGAAGCTGTGGCAGGAAAAACAGGCATAAGGGCACGGCTTTACAGTGTGTGTGTGCTGTTGGGGTGGATGTGCATGGCTGCATGTCCCTCTATGACAGCTCCCTGCCTGTGAATCATTCCGAGCCCTTTGGGCACCATCCACAGGCTGAAGAGAGAGAGAGAGAGAGAGAGAGAGGGAGAGAGATCCACCCACCATGGCCAAGGCTAACTCCTGTCCTCATCCCACAGCATGCCTTACAGAGGAGCCCTGGGATGACACTGTTCATGATATACAATACTGGCAAATGAGAACATTAAGTTCCCCCTCAGCGAGGCACAGCTGATAATCACTGTGATATGCTCAATAGGGGACTATATATACACACAGACACAGACACAGACACAGACACACACAGACAGACACAGACAGACACACACACACACACACATTGCTGGTGGATGCTACATCAATCCAATGTTACATGCTCCCCTCAATGACATTGCATAATAGTCCATGTCTTGATACAGTGTGTGGGCAGGAGTTAAAATAGGACAAATCAACAGAAAAACTGAAGACAAAACAACAACGTAACATGGCAGAGCTTTGTTTTAATCTAATTCTGCCTCTGCTGCTGCATGCAAGGAATGACATAACCATCTCATTTGGTTACTTCTCTGTTGTCTCAATCTTTCAATGCCCCCATGCTGTTACTTGTGATACTACAGCCTCACCCTAAACTTTGTATTCAAGCACAGTTCATTGTGAGATAATTTCCATCATTGGATGGATTGGTTAGAATGATCTAGAACATTCTGGTCCTTTAAGGCTATTGTGATTGTGATTGACAGATATGAGTATATACCTTTGATTGTGTTGCTGGTGATATTCATTCCTCTTTGATCATAATACACTATATGTGTGGACACCTGTGGACACCTGCTCATCGAACATCTCATTCCAAAATCAGCATTAATATGGAGTTGCTCCCCCCCTTTGCTGCTATAACAGCCTCCACTCTTCTGGGAAGTCTTTCCGCTAGATGTTGGAACATTGCTGGAGGGACATGCTTCCATTCAGCCACTAGAGCATTAGTGAGGTCGGGCACTGATGCTGAGCGATAGGCCTGGCTCGCAGTCGGCGTTCCAATTCATCCCAAAGGTGTTAGATGGGGTTAAGATCAGGGCTCTGTGCAGGCCAGTCAAGTTCTTCCACACCGATCTCGACAAATCATTTATGTATGGACTTAACTTTGTGCACAGGGTCATTGTCATGCTGAAACAGGAAAGGGCCTTCCTCAAACTGTTGCCACAAAGTTGGATAGAATCATCTAGAATGTCGTTGTATGCTGCTGCGTTTAGATTTCCCTTCACTAGAACTAAGTGGCCTAGCCTGAACCATAAAAACTAGCCTCAGACCACTATTCCTCCTTCACCAAACTTTACAGTTGGCACTATGCATTTGGGCAGGTAGCGTTCTCCTGGCATCCGCCAAACCCAGATTCGTCCGTCGGACTGCCAAATGGTGAAACGTGATTCATCACTCCAGAGAATACGTTTCTACAGCTCTAGATTCCAATGGCGGTGAGCTTTACACCACTCCAGCCAACACTTGGCATTACACATGATGATCTTAGGTTTGTGTGTGGCTGCTCAATCATGGAAACCCATTTCATGAAGCTCCGGACCAACAGTTCTTGTGCTGACGTTGCTTCCAGAGGCAGTTTGGGGCTCGGTAGTAAGTGTTGCAACCGAGGACAGACTATTTTTTACACGCTACGAGCATCAGCACTCGGCAGTCCCGTTCTGTGAGCTTGTTTGGCCTACCACTTTGCGGCTGAGCCGTTGTTGCTCCTAGACGTTTCCACTTCACAATAACAACACTTTCAGTTGACCTGGGCAGCTCTGGCAGGGCAGATATTTGACGAACTGACTTGTTGGAAAGGTGGCATCCTATGACAGAGCCACGTTGAAAGTCATTGAGATTGCATGGCTGTGTGCTTTATTTTATACACCTGTCAGAAACGGGTGTGGCTGAAATAGCAGAATCCACTCATTTGAAGTGGTGTCCACATACTATAGCTAGCTGTATGTTGAGTTCAGATTGACTCAAGGTTAATGAGAGGTCAATGCATACTCGACTTTGGCATTAGACATCAAGTGGAGCACTACGTACTTTGGGTAATAATGGATTTTCCATTTGTGTTTTCCATTTTTAATACGCTAGGATATTCAAGGATTATTTCTCTGCATAATAGGTCTTTGGATATCAGTCTCCTCTGGTCTTCTTCCTTTGTAAACAGCCGTGTGTCCTTGTGTTGTGCTAAGGGGGGAATAAACAGTCCACTTAATGCAGGGCGGGATTTTTATTATTTATTTCCTGTCTTTCTTTGTCCTTACTTTTTCCCCTTTTCTTTTAGAAACTTTTAATGCAGTTATACTTTTGTGTATGCCTGTTTCCAGTTCAAGTAGGGTAAAACTGTGTGGTTGTGGTAAACAACTGCTATGGTCAATGTTAGACCAGACAAAAAAATGACCATGCTAATTTGGAGAGATCAAACACAACACGGATGTCAACAAAAGCCCATAGAAAGGCCAATAGGATATAATTCTACCATACAGTCCTTGAAGAGGAGTGAGGAAGGCTGTCTGATAATGGTGGATAACTGACGTCAGATGTCGATTACTCTGTCCAGGGTTGTAGGGAGTCACTGAATGGGAGAGGATGAATGATAGAGACTTCAGAGTTAAGTAACTGCCATGATTAGAGTGCTCTGCATATTACTGGGGGAAGTCTGAAAGGAAGTGGGGACTATTTGCAGAGATTTCTGTCAAGCTATGTATTTTTTACTGATTGAAGACAATTTGAAAACCATAGAATCTTTTTTTGTACAATGACATTTAGCAAAAACATTAGCTGTTTTCCAGATTTTGCATAGCAATGTATTGATTAATAAAAAAAAAAGTGGTATGCAAATAATTAAAATTGAATTGGGCCTTAGGCTAGGGGCAGAGGAAGGCAGGACAAAATGCATGGGTTTCTGGAGCTAGCATGTTCTCCAAAAGCCACACAGTAACTCATGGTTCTGTAGCACAGCAGGTGTACCATCAACTCCCATGCTCCTCTTCTGGTTCTGTAACAACTTGGCATGTTTAGGACTTGAGTCATGCTTTTGCTTGTTGTTGTAAAGGCTGGGAGCTATAGTAGTGTACATACGATTTATTGCCCCTGTCGCCTGAAGGGGGCGCCATGGAATACACTAAAATGTCTATTGCTTTATGGAAACGACACTGGGAACAGCTACATACAGCCATAACAAGATTGTGTTTACACATTTTTACAACATTTTTTACAAGCTATAGCAAGTTCATGCATTTTTAAAGCAGATAAACTTAATCTGCGGTAGCCCAGAGAATATTAGTATGGGTTCAGCATCAACATAACCTGTGGCGTTATCGCTAGGGCTCACATGTTGTCCTTGAAACAGTACAAAACTCCTGTAAACACTCGTAATCCCTAGAAAAATAGGTGGTTAAGATGTGCACAATGATGTCCCCTCTAGATAACACCGTAGAATTCCATAGAGATAAATAACCCTGTGCAACATTGCTACAGAAAATGTTGTTATTTGCTCTAAGAAGATGAACTAACTAATGAAAGGAATTTATATGCAGGATTTGCTCCATAACTCTTTCTAAATGAGTGTTTCATCATTCTTATAGAGGATAACTGCTATCCAATTGCACACCTCAAAATCCCAGTGCGGAGCATTGGGACTATAGCATGACTTCCATAATATTTTACTGTATAATTTCCGACGTAATTGACCTAAGGGCCCGCAGGGGTCATTAGAAACATACTTTCCCAGTATGTGTTTTATTGCGGCTGTTAATTTTATGACGGTAGTTAAGTAAAGTAGAGGTGCTACTGCCAGCTAGCATGCCGCTTGGATCAGCGTTTCATCCTCCCAAAAATATTTGTTTTTCTACCTTGTCTGAGCCTCTGACGCTGCTTCCGTATTTCAAGTGCTATTTAGGACTGTGGGGTATGATTAAAATGCATGTGCCTCTGCAGGGACATCTCATCCAGGGGACACAATGCACTCAGTGTTTCCTGGACATGTGAACGGCATGTTTATGCCCCATGAATGGAGGAAGGGATCTGAGAGTCAATGCAGGTGGTCGTTGGGATATACGACCCGAGCCACTGGCAATCTGCCAAAATGAACCTTGCCCAAAGAGGTCCCGCATTTAACCAATACTGCTGATGGAATTTTGATCCACGAAACGTGATGCATATCAAGGCATTACCAAATCGTATGTTATATGCAATGACTGCAATGACGTATATGTATAGTCAGTCATACCACTACGGACTGTGATGTCATTGACATTTTAACAGCAGTCTAACATCGCTAAATTCTAACAATTGATGGTTAATGTAACCAATCACATCCTAAATTGATGGAGAGTTTTGTATGTTTTATAAGTAGAACCCTTACAGAGGTGAAGGTGACACTTAACATATAAACCTTCTCTATTTATCTGGGGTGAAAACACAAAATCTCTTGGGCTTTTCATTGTCATTTCAGCAGTTAAGCTGGACATAGACCACGCACTTCTAAACACTAAGCATTACCATATCACACCCGGGGAGATAATCAATAATGCCTCGAGGTCATGCACTGTCTGTTACATAAATGTGCCTTCCATCACTAAAACAATTAACAACAGGAAGAATCTGTCAGTCAACCTTCACCCTTCCCTTGCCTCAGCCCCCTCCACCTCCCAACGCAATGCCCACACAATTGGGTAATGGTGGGTGTGCTAGCCAATCCCCTTCAATAGTCCCAGCCCCTGCATCGCCCTCAAATGATTGCTGTGGCGCTAAGCCTCTGTTTGCCCCCACAGCTTAGCCATTAATAATGGGAAGGGATCCACCCCGCGGTGACCTGGGAGATGCAGTCTGTTCCGTCACAGTGGTGTTGCCAACTAAGTGCGGCTAATTGAGAGGGACGGAGGGGGGTATCGCTGTGTCTGGGTGTGGGGAGAAGGAGTGAGTGTCTTGCTGCATTATGTGCTATGACGATCCTGGGAGCACTCGAAAGATGGAAAAATAATGATGATATTGTAGTACATTTTGGGGGGGGGGGGTTGCCCCAACTGGGACTCCAACCCGGATCTAGCAACTGTCAAGCCAACACCTTAACCATTATGCCACGATGTCTGAACCAGGTCACTAGGTGTTGGGTTAAGGTTGCTACATTGGTGTCAGAAGTGGGAAGGCTCCCATGATGCCATCGGAGAGGTGTACACAAGGGAGGGACTTGGTGTTGAGAAGCACAGGGAAACGCTCTCTTGAAGGAAGAAGATAATGTCCTTCCTTCAAGAGAGCGTGTCCCCATACCTCTATGTACCAAGTCCCTCTCGTGTACATGCCTCTCCGATGACCTCACGGGAGCCTTCCCACTTTTGACAACAATGTAACAAATTTTGGCGGTAGCCCTGACAGGGACTCAAAACTGGGTCCAGCGACCGTCAAGTCATCACCTTAACCATTACGCCAAGACGTCAAAACCTCTTCACGAGGTCGCTAGGAGTTGGGTTAAAGCTGCAATATGGACCTTTATGGAAGACCTGACCAAATTAGGCAAACTATTCTAATTTTAGCAACTAGGAAATGGCTGAACGAAGAAGCTACAACATACAGATTTACGAATGCGCACACACACGCACAAATACCCCTCACAAACACACTCCACCCCACACACACTCACAAAAAGCCTCCACCCCACACACACACAAACATCCTCCACCACACACACACAAACACCCTCCACCCCACACACACACAAACACGAACATCCTCCACCCCACCCAAACACCCTCCACCCCACCCACCCACTCACACACACACAAACACACTTCACCCCACACACACACACACACACGCACGCACACACACACACAAACATGTACATCCTCTAAATGCATGTACTTAGAGTATTTATATTCTCCACAGCCACATGGTAAGTGCTTTGAGCACAGCCACTACAGTGACTGATGTATTTATGCATTCCCTGACCAGGGTGCAAAGACAGGAGATGAGCAGCTATCCAGGGGAGCCCAGGCTCCAATGTACGTCCCACTTCCTCCCATCATTCACTCTGCTGCCTCTCTCATCGCTATGTGTTCACTCATCTGGGCACTCTACTTACAGCTGTACTCAGGCCAGTCACCATGAGCCACCAACGACTTCTATAACATCCGTTTTGAGCAGTGCCTTCATCCGAAAGCTACAGTAACCATGATAAGGATGGCTGTATTTGTTTCTGTTGATGTTGTTTGTCATTGAAGGATATCCTGCTTACTACGTGAATGTGGCTTTACAGGTTACAGTGTGGAATAGACTTGTATATGTGTTGTGTTATCAACTAACTAATCATTGTGCAGGTCCTTTGTCATCTAGAGGGAAAACAAATGCAAACATCCAATCTGGCAATGCGGTAGGCTACTATATTTTATTATTCCTCACTCCATGGTCCCCACAGCATGACATACAGGGTTCCTTTTCAACTGCCGTGTGTCAGCAAACAGCTATGGGCATCTTAAGTCTCCAAACACCCTGGAGAGCCTAATAGCTGTCCGTCATCAACCAGGAGTGTGTCAGCTCTCAGCACTTAATCAAAGTGATGAAATCAAACTGGCTCTGGCCTGACAAGGCTTATGCCTCAAGGGGAGGATGGTAACTGTCCTATAGATGCTCCTCAATGTCACCAGTGATGTGAAACTCAATTGTTGGATGTGTTCGATTTAAAACGCCGTCAGTAAAATTGGGGGAATTAAAAACGAATTCTAATTTTGTTTAGTTGAGAAAGGAAGATGACAGGGGGGGGGGGGGTGTGTGTGCTCATATGTGTGTACATAACATGTGTAGGGGAGGGATTTAATCCTCTATGAATTAATTATTTCAAATATTTTGGGAAATTCAACAGTGCCCTCTCCTGTACACTGATGGTATCCTCTCCAAAATGACCTTTTCCAGGACAGTAAAATCACCCAACACATATTCGCTTAGGGTTTTGCTCAAGTGAGAAGAATACAAACAAATCACATGAATGTAGCCCTGTAAATCTTCTAGTCTTAGGAAAGAACATTGAGGACTGAACAAGTGGGTCTTGTGTTACTGGTTGACCTGAACGAGTTGATCTTTAAAGCTCCATTTCCACCAGATGTAGCTGAGTACACTTCCAAGTTCCCCCGTTGACATTGTTCTATTGAGCCACCTATTATCCGACAATGCAAATGTAGAAGATTGAAAGGATTCAAAGCCGCACAAAGGCAGAGTGTGCTCTGAAATGGATACACTCAATATACACTCAAGTACATGTCCTTGTCGACTATACAATTTAAATACATACTGGTAAGACAGTGTACCATAAAATATGGATACATCTATGCAGACAAACCAAAAAAAGACAACAACAATCCCTCGATTTGTCCTGAAAAAGCTCATCCACAATCTACTCTGTCCCATGTTCAAGACAAAACAGATCACACCCACTGGACACAGACGTCAGTTTTGATTAACATTTGGTTGAGTTGTCAACTAACCGTGAAATCAACAACAAATGTCACCATGTCATTAGAGTTAGGTTAAAAGTTACGTGAAAAAAAAATACGAAATGCCCTCACTTTGATGACTTTTTGCAAATCCAATCAGTTTTCCACGTTGATACAACATCATCACATAGATTTTGGGGTTTGAAATAACTTGGAAACAACATTGATTCAACCAGTTTTTGCACAGTGGGCAGTGTCTCAAACTACAGAATATTAGATGAGGTAATTGACAATCCCTAAACCAGCATGTATCCAATTTGAATACAGTGTGAAAAAACAAGACATGAACTGTAGTGTTGTAGACAAACAGATACCGCTGTTGTCAGCCTGATCTGCTCCAGGCCCCAAACGCCACGTTTTACATAATGTTTTCCTGGTGTTCGCCTGTAATTAGGTGACAGATATCGGGCGTTTGAAGAGGCTGGGCAAATCACCTTCATTACCAATGCTGCTCATTATCGTAATGAGCCGATTTCATTATCGTTTGTTTGGACTTTTTTTTTTATCTCTGCCACCAAACGAGGCTTGTTGTTCAGCTCTCCAGGGGACCTACTTGAGTTGACTCACAAGGGGGTTCGGGTCGTGGTGATGACAGGTGTTGTGAGGAGTTTCTGACTGCAAATAACTAACTATAATCCCCTCCTGTTGGACTCTAGTGACGACTGTACTGCTTTCAGCAGCAATAGTCCTACTACATTGGGCCCCGTTGAGCTCTCTGAGTCTCTCTGATAAGTAGTCCATCTGTTTTATGACCTTTAATGGCAGATCAAACTGCTCAACATTGAACAATTTTCAAACCCCACCACACATGCCTCCAAACCAAATCTTTGGCTTAATCTCCTCTCCCCGACGACCTTTTCTCTTTGTTTGCCTCGTCTGTCGCTAATTGTCCTCAAAACGCTCTCCATTAGCATCACAAACAACTCACAGCCGACGCCAGGTCTTATCTTTTGGACTGATCTTTTCTCCCTGTGTTCTCATTCACTGGCTGGCTCTAAAGAGCAAGGCCTCAGCTGGAGTGACCCGCTCAGTCGTGCAGGGAACGCTAGGTACCAAAGCCGCTGAGGTGCATTTAGGAGGATTTAACATTTGATGGGGGCTCAGAGGAAGTGATGGGAAGCTATGGTAGACGACCTCTAAAGCCAGAACAGCCTGAGCCGGATATTAGCATTCAACAGTGTGCCAGTCAGGGTCCCTGGGGATGACTTCCTGGTCACAGTCGGCAGATGAAGGTCATTGGTAATAGGAGGTGGAGGTGTACCTGCAGCAGAGGCCCTGTGTGTGTGGATGGAGGGGTAAAGAAGGGCTACAGGAGCTGGGACTCATTGGGCAGGTTTTGCAGCACAAGAATCTGAGACAAGGTACACACGCACACACAGACAGAGAGATTGAGAGAGCGAGAGAAAGAGAAAATCTAGCAACATCAAAATCAAATAGCGGACGGACGTCCGTCCGCTATTTGATTTTGATGTTGCTAGTCAAACAAAAACAAGGGTTGGATGTGAAGAAATACATTTTATATAACTTATATAACACAATACCGTATATCATGTGACAATTTGCTAATCTTAAAATTAAAAGTCAGTAGAGCCTTCAAATCCATACTATTTACATTCAAATACATTATATGTGTGTAGGGGACCCGTAGTGAGAGGAAATACACACTTTTGACAGCTCTGTCAACTGTACAGCTTAATCACAGCAATTACATGTGTATACACTGCACAGTGCACACTGTGGACGAGTGCTGGAAATACTGCATGTTCTCAGGCATGGTGATTTTGTGCAGAACCATTTCTGGATGTATTTGCCCTCATCTAAAATACATACAGTATATGTACACAGTAGGGGGCTGCTTCTGTTTGGTAAAGCTCTTGAATCAGACAGACAGACAGACAGACAGACAGACAGACAGACAGACAGACAGACAGACAGACATAATTAAATGGCAGGCTTGAATTATTGGAATATATTAATAAGTGCATATGTAGTTCAGACACAAAGTTGTAAAAGCTCAAATGCTATCCCAAATAAACAGTTCTCTGCTATGCTTTGTTTTATACACTGTTTGAGTAGATACGGTTCAATCAGTAGGTGCAAGCAGCCAATGTAGTTTTGGATCCCTCACCCCCAAAACTGCTCTCTGTTTGAATTTGTACGGCAAATCACCAGAAGGGGGCAATGCAAACCAATGGAAATACCATGCTTCCTGTGAATTTGATTTAGAAATGTCAAGCTTTATAGAAGGGAGCATTAATCAAATCATCTGTGTCGTTGAGAAAGCAACTACCATACTATTGGAGACATGTGCCTATTGTGCAAGCTGACAAAAACGTTGAAAAATAAATGTTTGTCCATAATGTCACCCACTGAACCTACAGTAGATGTACCTTTAGATAAGCAAGGTTTGTCTGATGTGGTCAACCACGGCAGGCTCTCAAGACTATGGTGATTCAGTTGCAACCCAAGCCCCTTTAATTAACACACAACCTGTCTACTTGCGGGACCGATGGACCGCGCCACCCCGCCCATTACACAATGACCTAAATGGGACTGGAGAGGAGTCTATTACGAGAAGGGAGGACAGGCCAGGACCAACTGAGATCGAGAAGCATGTGGTGTGAGTCCTTACCCTGAGGCTGTCCAGTCCTTCTACACGACCAATACAAGCTGTCCACTCTCACTGATCTGCTTCTGTCCACAATAGGCCACTTCCTGTCTAGAAACAGGAAGAGGGTGATGGGGGACACAAAAGTCAGTAAACAACGTAAAGTACACACAAAGGGCTTTCATTCACGTACAATAGAACACCAATTGTATTGGCGACCTTGGACCATAAAGAGGTGTTTATTTTTAATTAAACAAGCCTCAGTGGGACAATAAACAGGATATTGCCAGGTAGTCCTCTTTTGTCCTCGTCGGTGGAAGGGGAGATATTGCCAGGTACTCAAACTTTTGTTCTATTCAGTGAAAGGGGAGGTACAGTCTGTCACACGACTATTAGTGAGCAGCGTATCAAGTGAACGTCTCTGGGGTAATAAGTGTGTAGACAGGTGTCTCGTTGTCCAATCTTCTGGAAAATGACCACAAAAAAGCAACATCAATCTTACTGTGCATGCTGTTCTTATTGTTCGCATAGTATGATTCAGCACATAGAAAGCCTATATGTGAGCTTGCTAAGTCAATAATAGGTTCATATTCAGCAGTGTGTAGCAGAGGTAATTTGGCGAACGAGGCCTGAATGATGACTATCCTCAAACCTGGAGCCTGGAGACTTTTGTTCACTTCCAGTCAGAGTTAGTCTGGAGTCGCCTGGGTGACTCTCGTTTGATATTCGGTCAGTCTCGTTGGTGCATGTGACTCAGATCACACAAGTGATATCTGTCAGCTGCTGCAGAGAGGGGGAAGAGATGAAAGAGGGTTTAAGTGTAGCACGGGGTGCTTCCAAGGCATAGGCATTAGCTCTGGGAGCTAAGAAGAGTCTTCAGTCCTCATGCAAGGTTACCCACCACAAATCTCAATTCTCTTTCCTTGATTCCACAAGTCCTCTCTCCACGCCTCCTTCTCAAATCGCATTGGAGGTTCCTTCCGTCTGGCCTTCTCCGACGCGATTTGCGAAGGAGATGAGGAGAGAGGACAGGAAGAATAAAGGAAATACAATTGAGATTTACCCATATACTTGTGTGGTGGCAGCTTTGCATGAGACCTGAAGACTCGTGTTAGCTGCCAGGGCTAATGCTTACGTCTTAAATTGTTCAGGGTTCAATACATGCCACAGGTTTGATTAGTCACATTAAGCAGTAAACAAGAGCTCAACAGATCCAATACTGATCAGCTGATGTGCAACAATATCCTGAAATAAGTCCTAACAGCCAAACTACTGTTTTGCACCATTGCAGCCTGAACATGACCTGAAAATATCACATTGTGTCCTAGTGTCAGTGGGCCTGTGTAATCGTGCCTATCTATCCCTGTTGATGGAACAATTTTACCCAACTTCCTCTTTATCCCCCTTGCCCGTTAATGGTATTCTACAAAATGCTTAATTTATTTCAAATGTTGCACTTCTGGGGATGTTGCTGTGTTTATCCATTTTGTCTTTAATGTTGTCATTTCCCAGTAGTGTCCTGCAATTTGTGTATGCTTTGGGCAATCATATTATTTGAGTGTTTTTCTACCTTGTGCTTTCCCAAATGAAAGCAGAGCTAACTTGGTCACACGCTGTGACGCTCATGGAGAACTTTAGTTCTCACAGGTCACCTACCCAAAGCTTTTCTGGACACAAAGATTGTTTTCCCCATAATTTCCCTTTATCTCTGTTCTCTATTTGCAGATAACATATTTGTTCTGCCAACAATTCCTCTCACTGAAGATTACATCCCAACAGATTCGCAGCCACTGCAATGACCCAGACTGCAAGTGCAGTCGAGCTGATAGACCAGCCACACACACGTCCAGGACAAATGTAGATGTTTTTGCATCATAGTATTATAAACACTATTTTCTCACAGCAGGTTTTCAAATTAATTGTGTAATTCCGTACAATAAAGACAACAAAATCCTCTTAGAGTGCTATATTTTATCCACTCTATTATCTATTAGTAATGTCTATATGATGCTGCCTATATAAAACAAGGGAAATGTGCAAGGGGTTCCACAATGAATTGATGCTCAAAGGTAATAGTGCATCAATGAGTGGCACCTCAAAACGTATTGAATTACGACATCTAGACTTCCTTAACATCTGCATCTACTTCAAATGTTCAATGGGAATACTATACCAGATAAATCAAATAAAGTGTAACTACAAACAATCATGATACAAAGAAGGAGAAAGATAACATCTCTAAAGGTTATTTGCTATTGGGCAGGAAACATAACTCACTATGCCAAACCTTCACGTTCACTTCCCTCGTCATTGGTAGCCTTTGAGCTCATTTGAACTTTGACACAAGCAACATCAAAAAGAGACAGCATGCTACAGCCTAGTGTTTTGTTGATGTGCATCATAGTATAGTTAAATGCTTGTTATTTGGAAAACAATCAGAAAGCAGCAAAGTCAAATTTGACCTACTCTGTTGTAACTTTTATGGATTTAAGAATAGATCACAGAACAATCTGTTTTGTCTCATTTACAATCTTTCAGAAAAACGTTTTGTTTGATGCGGAGATGTTCCACTGTTTTATTCCAAATGGTCCTCAACTGATGCTTCAGAAAAACCAATCAAACAAATCAAAACAAATCAACCATATCAATGACAAGGCAGCAGTAGGCCTGGGGTATATTCACTAGGGACCAAACTGAAGCAATGTGGCCGAAACGAGAAGGGAACTTTCTGACCTTTGTTGTCCAATAACAATAATAACGCTTTTTTTGTTTGTTTTTCTGTTGCAAAACATTTGTTACGACGCAAAGACAAATGAATAAACACATGGGCCGGCAGAATCCCTTTCTTGAGATGTACACTGAGTGTGCAAAACATTAAGGATACCCCCCACCCCACTTTTGCCCTCAGAACAGCCTCAATTCGTCAGGGCATTGACTCTACAAGGTGTCAAAAGCATTCCACAGGGATGCTGGCCCATGCTGACTCCAATGCTTCCCATCAGTTATGTCAAGTTGTCTGGATGTCCTTTGGGCGGTGGACCCTTCCTGATACACACAGCAAACTGTTGAGTGGCACCTACTACCATACCCCGTTCAAAGGCACTTCAATTTTTTTGTATTGCTTAAATCTTTTGTCTTGCCCATTCCCCCTCTGAAAGGCGCACATACACAATCCATGTCTCAATTCTATTAAAGCTTAAAAGTCCTTCTTTAACCTGTCGTCTCCCCTTCATCTACACTGATTGAAGTGGATGTAACAAGTGACATCAATAGGGGATCATAGCTTTCACCTGTATTCACCTCATCAGTCTGTCATTGAAAGAGCAGGTGTCCTTAATGTTTTGTACACTCAGTGTTGGTCTGCAACACATCTCCCATTAATATTGACATTGGGATTTACAATACAATTATGTGGAAGTCTGAGTCACATAATCACATCTTAAGTCAGTATCCACAAAGTGTCTCAGAGTAGAAAATTGGTTGTAAGTGCGGAAAATAGAGACATTGTACTCCCACCTCTTATAGGTGAAAATAAAAGCTATGCATGAAGCCTCTTTCTTCATAAGACCCATTCGACAGATATTCAGGAGCCCTCTTGACCTGGCCTAACCAGTTAAGAGTTAGCAGCAAGTGTCTTGATAATCGAAAAAGGGAGTGAGGCAGTGGCTCCTGCGGTATATGCAATTGCTTTGGAGTTGTTGACAGAATGTTTTGATATTTCTATATGATCAACCCATAAGTCATCTAGACCTACACGCAACACTTGTCTCTTGCACTTGACAATGATCACACACGAGGCCTGTTCCACAAGATAGGCCTACATACCTAGAACCGCTAGGCTAATACATGAACAGGTAGATTATTTTTCTTCAGATTATTGCACTTCATACGTTATGTTAATTCAAGCTATACCTCGAGCGCAATATCACGTTGTTATAAAATATGCATAAGTTGAGCATGCCAACTGAAGCCATCTATGGCTTATCTTAACCTTGATTCTGTTTGATGAATATGATTAGACCTTTCAAACGTTGTGTGCAACATTATCGGCTTGTTACTCGACGCCTAGTGTGCCAAAGCGATTTTAGAGTTATTCAATGGTGTGATGTTTGAAGAGCGTCTTGTTGTATCGGTGATATTGTCAAGATTTCGCTTTTGACTACCATCAGAATTGGTACGGAAAAAGGTTATGCATGCCAACATATCAGGCAAGAAAAAAAGGGCAGGCAAAGTGATCAACCAACATTATTGACCCCTTTAATGAAAATAAATGTTAGACATTATAGACTAAATGTTTAAATCCTGTTGATACTGGATCATTTTTGCTGTGACAATACAGGGCAAATTAAGATCCTGTCACCGTGGTAACTTTGTGGTGCCTCAAACTGTCATGAGAGAGATGAGAGTCGACTTTACTGTCTGAGCAGTGTCTTAACATCCTCCTAAAACCTACTCTGAGCTGGGAGTTTTTTTGGTCTTAAAACAGGTTTTAACAGGATTCCTAGGACCTTTTTTTGAAACCCTTTTGTGGATGTGGCCCCTGGATTTATAGGACCTGTATGTCACATTGTTAGTGCCTGCCTCTGATGATTGAAACTGAAAAGGTCAGAATTTCAGGACATGTCTTTCCGGATTGCTGTGTGCTGAGAATCTGGTATTGCACCGTCAATGCACAGTAATACCCATAACCCATATATTTTGTTGTAATATTTGCTAGTGGTGGGTGCATGATTTCTATGCGATTGTTATTAACATTTGTATCAAATATTACGGTAATATAATACCATTATGATTTTCTCAAATGTTTACATTTTGATGACAAATTCCATCTAATTCCTACAATAAATCAAATGTTCCCACACTTCTGGCATCGGAGAGAAGTAAAGGAATGTTTCTTTATCTTTTCCTACTCTACTGTAGGACCATCAACTACATAGAAAACAATCCTCTGTCAGTGTGGCTAATGCATTACTGGACTGTGAAACTCTGCCAGGACAGGTTATTCTGCTAGTTACTGAGAATGTGACAAGTTGGGACCTGCTTCCTGTGCATTTGTCTTTTATCATGGGAAATTATGTGCTCACCTCACTAACCTCACTCATCTCACATCCCTCATCGTCATAATTTCATGTTTGATGAAGGCTGGTTCTTGAAACCAGTTACGTAGATAGGCTCTCCGTCGTGTCACCAATATGTCTCTGTAAACGAAACAGAGAAAATAAATAATGGAACTGTCAGAAGAAGCTGTCATCTAAAGCTTTGAATTGACATATATAATACTTCATGTATATAGGCATCAGTTGATACCATTTTTCATCACAAATAAAGACAGGCGACCACCTTGACTGTCCCCTAAAGATACATATATTAGTGCACATTCGGTACATACTGTAATTGATTGTCTGTGATCTCTACTATCAAAATGTTATTTACAATATCAGTGTGTTAGGGCATAAGTTTAACATGCATACCCTGAATATGATCTCTGAACTCATTTGGGGGGGTGGGGGGTCAGGGTTGACGTCATACCAGTTTACAGACACCTGTGTTGCCTACTCAGATTAAAATCCCAGTTTGTCTTATTTCTACAGGGTAAACTTGGGTTCTCATGTAAAATGGCCAGTAGTGACATGCCTACGAGGAAGACAAAGAAGATCAGTGTGGGGTAACACGGTTGAGTCAGACTGTGACAGTGTGTGGGGAGAGTCAACAAAAACAATGAGGCACATCGTGCCTTCAGGTCAAAACAAACAAACTCTCAACAAATGTATAACTTCCAGTGAGATTCAGTTTGCTCAAAGGTGCTATATTTGCATCACCATAAGAAAACACTGAAGCTAGACAGCTGGGCTCTAAACTTTCTGTGATACCTGCATATTGATATTTTGTCAGATATTTACCTGAAAGACTGAAATTCAATCAATAGCGGATAATGCCTCAAACCACAGAAAACATTAACGTGCGTTAATGCACACAAACGTAAACAGTCCACATCTGTGATTCAAATGACAAGCCCCAAAAGCTTACCGTGCAACTTTGATTGAATTCTAGCTATATCTTCAAATATTGAACCAGTCTCATTCAAAAACCTCCAAGACCTCTACTTTCGAAAGCTTTTCATGAGGATTCGGATAACTGTAATTTACTTAACTTGGGGACCAATTCTGAATCAAATGAGATGTTTACGAAGCAGTAAACCAAATGAACAAATGTTGGACTAAATCATTTAACTACAGATGGATTATTCCAGGTGTTATCTAAATATCTTACCCCATGAGAGTATAATATTGTAAGTGAAGCCCAATGCATCTTCAGATCAGAGAATCATTCTTTGAGCATCTTCAGATCAGAGAATCATTCTTTGAACGGTTTACAAATGCGCCTGACACAATCAGACAGAGATATACAGTGCCTTGCGAAAGTATTCGGCCCCCTTGAACTTTGCAACCTTTTGCCACATTTCAGGCTTCAAACTCTTTTTTTGTGAAGAATCAACAACAAGTGGGACACAATCATGAAGTGGAACGACATTTATTGGATATTTCAAACTTTTTTAACAAATCAAAAACTGAAAAATTGGGCGTGCAAAATTATTCAGCCCCCTTAAGTTAATACTTTGTAGCGCCACCTTTTGCTGCGATTACAGTTGTAAGTCGCTTGGGGTATGTCTCTATCAGTTTTGCACATCGAGAGACTGACATTTTTTCCCATTCCTCCTTGCAAAACAGCTCGAGCTCAGTGAGGTTGGATGGAGAGCATTTGCGAACAGCAGTTTTCAGTTCTTTCCACAGATTCTCGATTGGATTCAGGTCTGGACTTTGACTTGGCCATTCTAACACCTGGATATGTTTATTATTGAACCATTCCATTGTAGATTTTGCTTTATGTTTTGGATCATTGTCTTGTTGGAAGACAAATCTCCGTCCCAGTCTCAGGTCTTTTGCAGACTCCATCAGGTTTTCTTCCAGAATGGTCCTGTATTTGGCTCCACCCATCTTCCCATCAATTTTAACCATCTTCCCTGTCCCTGCTGAAGAAAAGCAGGCCCAAACCATGATGCTGACACCACCATGTTTGACAGTGGGGATGGTGTGAGCTGTGTTGCTTTTACGCCAAACATAACGTTTTGCATTGTTGCCAAAAAGTTCAATTTTGGTTTCATCTGACCAGAGCACCTTCTTCCACATGTTTGGTGTGTCTCCCAGGTGGCTTGTGGCAAACTTTAAACGACACTTTTTATGGATATCTTTAAGAAATGGCTTTCTTCTTGCCACTCTTCCATAAAGGCCAGATTTGTGCAATATACGACTGTTGTCCTATGGACAGAGTCTCCCACCTCAGCTGTAGATCTCTGCAGTTCATCCAGAGTGATCATGGGCCTCTTGGTTGCATCTCTGATCAGTCTTCTCCTTGTATGAGCTGAAAGTTTAGAGGGACGGCCAGGTCTTGGTAGATTTGCAGTGGTCTGATACTCCTTCCATTTCAATATTATCGCTTGCACAGTGCTCCTTGGGATGTTTAAAGCTTGGGAAATCTTTTTGTATCCAAATCCGGCTTTAAACTTCTTCACAACAGTATCTCGGACCTGCCTGGTGTGTTCCTTGTTCTTCATGATGCTCTCTGCGCTTTTAACGGACCTCTGAGACTATCACAGTGCAGGCGCATTTATACGGAGACTTGATTACACACAGGTGGATTGTATTTATCATCATTAGTCATTTAGGTCAACATTGGATCATTCAGAGATCCTCACTGAACTTCTGGAGAGAGTTTGCTGCACTGAAAGTAAAGGGGCTGAATAATTTTGCACGCCCAATTTTTCAGTTTTTGATTTGTTAAAAAAGTTTGAAATATCCAATAAATGTCGTTCCACTTCATGAGTGTGTCCCACTTGTTGTTGATTCTTCACAAAAAAATACAGTTTTATATCTTTATTTTTGAAGCCTGAAATGTGGCAAAAGGTCGCAAAGTTCAAGGGGGCCGAATACTTTCGCAAGGCACTGTAGTAATGGTATAGAAATATGAGGTTCAATTAGAGTCAGATCCCATCCAAGCTCAGGCACTACTGACCAGAAAATGCAACCATTGATCTTTCACTTAGGATGAAGTATGCACAGAGTTCAATCTGTTTGTATGTATAGGCCATTGTATCATAGACTGTGTACGGACAGTCGTTTTAAGGATGATTCCTTAGCTGTCTTAGCTTCACACCTTCACACATAACTTCTTATGGTATGAGGCCTCAGTGAGTGACAGGTATAATTGTAATGGAAAGAATACACTAACTGCTAGTGTTGATGGAATGTAAATAACCAATAATGTGTATCTTTGTGCTTTCAGGATGAGAACACATTGTCAATGCGGGTGTCCTAAACACATTTACATTGCATTATTCATGACAACTGTCAAACATGTCAACTGTCTTTAATATCTAGTGGGTGAAACCATATCCATTGTCTCCTGTTATTTTGAGCATGAATAAAATATGATGTGTTGAACACCTAGCATACTGCTAGCTTCCCTGATAGGAACTGTAAAAAGCCAGCCAAGGTGAGGCTTTATTTTACTGTAAAACAGAGAGTTCAAGAGACCAGGAAACATATGTAAACACCTTTACAAGGTAACCCCTGCACAGTAAACATTCCTTGTAGTTCACTTGAAATATTAGGTTTCATGCTTACCACACATAGCCATAAAGCACACGTCTGCACACGCCTACACACACACACACACACACACACACACCATTTAAATACTTTAGAATCTGCGATTTCTGACAGTTGCATGACCCAAAGTGATATTCACTGTTTCCCCAAAACAGTCATCTTCACGCAAACAAAAACATAAATAAAGCAGATCAATAAGTTACATTACAGATGCAGGTGAATCTCTAATGAATCTATATATACACATGATAAATAATTATATTATATCAACATTCGTAGGGTTACTGTGGGCAATCTGACCTTCAGTACCAGATTCCTTCTCCTAAACGCGTTCCACCACACCATGCAATGCCATAAAAGTCAGTGAGTCTCGGGGGGAGGAGCCCAGAACAACTACAATACTTCGGAGCTTTCCACCGCTCAAAAGCATGCAAATTCTAAGGCTCAGTATTCCAAAAAGGCGCTACAGTTACACTCACCCTTTAGTGGCTGGTAACTTAGCACAGAAGAAGTTAACAGAGAGGACTGACCAGGGAGACTAAAAAGGATCTACATGAATCAATTAATTAATCAAAGATAAAGTGGAAAGGCCAACACATCCCAAATTGCTTCGGACGGGTCGTGTCGGGTTGAACACTTTGCAATACCGGATTGTAAACGCCGACAGTCTAATATTAAAACAAGAGGTGACAAAAGTAAACGTTATTTACACCAGTATGCCTAGCCTATTCTCTAAAGAAGATGCTGTAAAATTTAAATAAACGGTTTGAGGGGACTTTTGATGCCTCGCATCCTTACGTCTCCACATGGATCAACCTATCTAACCTAAGCATCATTTGGATTAGCCACAGTCTTTCTCACTCTGCACAACGGGTAAGTAGCCTATCATATCATCCGAACGAGAAGTCTCACAACTGTTATAAATTCGTTACTTTTTATAATTAGTTTGTTGACAACCTTTCTTTAGACTGGTAGGACATATAGTCACTTTAACTTCCTGCATCTATCTTGTGTGGTATCCAGGTGTCCGTTCGATATGTCGAGGTTTGATCGGACTAGCTGAGGCTGTGAGCACGCTTTCCTCCAAATAACCTACAGATATATCAATTTTTATTATATTTGTATTTAAACGTCCGGAAGTGTTCTGGCCAAAGCGCTTGTGTTTTTAGAGATTGCAGTTGGAAAGACAACTTCAACAATTGTTAACCTCCATTTGCAAATTGGATGGTCTGATTCAATAATTATTTAGCTTGTGAGGGCAGTTGAATTAGTCGAAATAAAATTGCTAAAGTAACGTTACACCTGGGTCGACAGACACATTCAGGTATTTTACGCGCACCTGGCGCACCGCCATGCATTAAATTCAGCTGCACGTACTACAAATCTCCAGCAACGCGTTGATTTAGCCTATTACAATCAATCGTCCTTGGAACATGATTCAGCATATGCTCACCTAAAATGTTCCCGAAAAATGTCTATTGGTAATAGTAGCACACACGAGTCTTACCAGCTTACTTGACTCAAAATGTATTTGTGCAGACGTTCTAATTTCAACATGTTTTGTGTGTAAATCAGTTAAGTTAGGCTACCTCATAACTGGGGGCATTTATAAGGTCGCTCTAACATGGAAGGTACCTCCATGCAACCAGAATGCAATTACTCAGCTGTGCACTGTAACTGCAGATGAAATATTGTTTGAGAATGTGTCAAATAAAATACACAGGCCTAGGTTTTAAATTTAATGAAATTTTAGTCATATGCGTAGAATAATATAATACATTGGGAACAGAATAAAATGTGACTATGGATTCCATGTAAGTGCATGGTCTTTGAGCTAAAGGATGACCAAGTTGAGTTGGTCATCACATTTATGCACTCACTGTGCATTGAAATCTAACTTAAAGCATGAAGAAAGTGGTTACAATATATGGTCATTGTGCTAGATTGTTATTCCTGCTCTGGTAGGATCATGTAAATACCCATTTGGACTTATCACCCGTGAACACCCACTAACTGTATTCCTGATTCGGCAAGTCATTGAGTATTAATTAATGGAGGTGCAAATCATTTCCCCCCCCCTCCCCCCCTCCAAGAACAGGAAAAAAACAAACAAACAATCAAACACACACACATGCAGACCTTATGAAATAGTTGCAATGGGACACAGTGAGTGACCTTTCGTCAGTCTTGAATGATCGAATGTAAATATCATCCGTGGACTGAGGACCATGGTGACGTCTCTATAGATGTTAGTGGGAGTAGTGGTTTCCCTGTAGGGCAAGCACATCACTTCCAATACACTGGAATAGGGAACTGTCCTTCCATTAATTGGCCTGGGAACATTGCGCAGAGGTCCTCCACCGGGTGCATTTTCATGCACTGCACAATATAGTGTGCAGAAGCTCCTAATTTGCTCTCATGGCTTTTGAGTTGAGTTTCTCTCTGCCTTGCCTCCCTTAGAGTCTTTCAGCCATGAGCGTAGCATCCGGTGTGCAGCAGTAACAACCTATAGTCTAGCCTCCAGTCTGCTGGCTAATCTACTTCTGTACAGAGACACTGTGGTCCTTAGCTTTCAACACTATGGCTCCATAATATAACTAAATAAGCAATTAGAGGTCATATTGCAAATGGTGAACATACACTGAGTATGCCAAACATTAGGAACACCTTCCTAATACTGAGTTGTGTCCCCCTTTGCCCTTAGAACCGCCTCATTTCATTGCGGGCATAGACTCTACAAGGTATCGAAAGCGTTCCACAGGGATGCTGGGATGCTCCAATGCTTGGCACCTACTACCATACCTGTTCAAAGGCACTTAAATATGTTGTCATGCCCATTCACCCTCTGGATGACATGTATACACAATCCATGTCTCAATTGTCTCTAGTCTTAAAACTCCTTCTTTAACCTGTCGCGTCCCCTTCATCTACACTGAATAAAGTGGATTTAACAAGTGACCGGTCAGTCGAAGACTGACCAGATGAAGACTATGTCATGGAAAGAGCAGGTGTCCTTAATGCTTTGTCCACTCGGTGTGTATGTCAATACACAAATACCATACAACATGCAGAAATACATTAACATAAACTAAAAGCACGTATCTATCCAGAGGGGTCATTTGAATCATGGTGTTGATTTGAGACTGGCAAGGTGGTGTATGTGACTTGAACATGTCATGTTTATGTTGTACAAAGTGATTATACTGAAATCACAGCCTTTTGTTTTGGGTTGGGTTTAAGTGTTCTAATCTTGGCTTGTGTAATGGATCTACACAGATTAAAAGGATACCAACGACTAGGCTACGTTAGGATATTTCAACATCACGTCATTTTGGATGATGCTTCTGTAGAAAACAAAATGTGTTGTTGAGACTTTTACTGTCCCTACTTTGTGTGGTGAGGAAAGATAGTCACTTGTCAAAGTTATTTATCATGAGTCATTTAAAGTTGACTAGTTTTACAAGATCTCCCAGGTTTGGGCATGTCTGTGGTTTTGGTCATGCAGCTCAGTGCTATTATGGAAGATCTTCTTTCCTTTTACCTTAATGACTTGAGTAAAGACAACTCTTAAACAAATCACGGGCCCTATATAACCCAATGACGGCTTCTGTCAGTGTGTGTGATATTCTCAAATGGCCTCATCCAAAGTCTCCTTTAAAACAGAATAATAATACATTTCTGGTCTAACTAGGGAGTAAGGGTATTCCTTTTGTCCAGATTCTGCTGTGTACTGTTTTACATTACTGCAGAGCCAAGTGCCTTGATTGTGACAATGTTTTGCACGTCTGCACATGTCTATCTTGCTTGGTACATCTGACTGATAATCCTTGTGAAAAACAATTGCACCAAATTAGTTAACAGACCTTTTGAAATGCATACCTGCTAAATCGTCTTTATCAGGGGAACTGGTGTCGTGCTGCTATTATTAGCATATCACGCATATGCTCGCTATCAACGAGGTGGGGCGCACCAGCCGAGCACACTGTATAGGTATGTGCTGCATTGTTTATTGTGGCAAGCCCTGTGCACGGTGGCGTCTATCGATCAGGCACCAATTATAGCTATCTCATCGGGGGATCAGCTGTGTGTGTGTGTGTGTGCCGCAAGATTGGCCACCTGAGTGGAGCTGGGGTTTGCAGCATCATGGACGCCTGCTATCGCTCAGCCGCTGTGTGTCCGTTATCAATGCTGTGGTGGGGCATCAGTGTTTGGTTGTATAATGGATGACATTGCTTTGGAAGACCACCTGCTCTGGAAGAAATGCCAAAATGTGGAATATATTGGGTATATTTCTGTGAAAGTCAAAGCCTCTGTTCATAGTGATTTAAGAGAAATCTTGGCCATTCCATTATTATGTAAAATACAGAAGCCTTTCATAACCACCCATAATTATACACTGAGTGTACAAAACAGTAGGAACACCTTCCTAATATTGAGTTGCACACTCTTTTGCCCTCAGAACAGCCTCAATTCGTTGGGGCATAGACTCTACAAGATGTTGAAAGCGTTCCACAGGGATCCTGGTCCTTGTTGACTCCAATGCTTCCCACAGTTGTGTCATGTTGGCTGGATATCCTTTGGGAGGTGTACTATTCTTGATACACACGGGGAGCTGTTGAGCATGAAAAACCCAGCAGCGCTGCAGTTCTTGACACACTCAAATCGGTGCGCCTGGCACCTACTACCATATGCGGTTCAAAGGCACTCCACAATCCATGTCTCAATTGTCTCAAGGGTTAAACATCCTTCTTTAACCTGTCTCTTCCCCTTCATCTACACTGATTTTAAAGTGGATTTAACAGATGACATCAATAAGGGATCATAGCTTTCACCTGGTCAGTCTGTCATGGAAAGAGCATGTTTTGTACACTTAGGGAGTACAATAGTAGTCTTGTTAGTGTTGTTGATGGTGTTATTAGTAGAAGTAACAGTAGCAGTAGAAGTAACAGTAGCGGTAGCAGTAGAAGTAACAGTAGCGCTAGTGGTAGAAGTAACGGTAGTGGTAGGAGTAGTGGTAGAAGTAACAGTAGTGGTAGCGCTAGTGGTAGAAGTAACGGTAGTGGTAGAAGTAGCAGTAGTGGTTGCAGTAGTGGTTGCAGTAGTGGTAGCGGTAGCGGTAGCAGTAGTGGTAGCGGTAGCAGTAGTGGTAGCGGTAGCAGTAGTGGTAGCAGTAACAGTAGTGGTAGCAGTAACAGTAGTGGTAGCAGTAGCAGTAACAGTAGTGGTAGCAGTAGCAGTAACAGTAGTGGTAGCAGTAGCAGTAACAGTAGTGGTAGCAGTAGAAGTAACGGTGGTGGTAGAAGTAACGGTGGTGGTAGAAGTAACGGTGGTGGTAGAAGTAACGGTGGTGGTAGAAGTAACGGTGGTGGTAGCCATAGAAGTAGCGGTAACGTTTGTATCCTGCGTCTACAATGCTTATAGGCAGAAAAGAGCAGCTATATGAGATAATGATTAACGCTTTAGCATGTATGTCATTCCCCTTTACCGAGGATGAGTCTTCAAGGCTATATCAATGCCATGTAAACTGCTCTGCTCGGGCAGAGGAGAAGTATTAGGAGCATCAGTCACCGCAAATCAATTTAAATGGACAAACAAGGGTCTCAAATGGCAATAGCTGTATTTTCCGAAAGCTATGATTGGCTATGACTTACTAACAGGGTTGATATACTACATTGTGAATATTCCACACCACTGTGACATTTACATTCAAGTAATTTAGCAGACACGCTTATCTACATCGACTTACAGGGGCAATTCGGGTTAAGTGCCTTGCTCAACGACACTTTGACAGATTTTTCACCTAGTCAGCTCAGGGATTCGAACCAACTACCTTCTGGTTACTGGCCCAACACCCTTAACCGCTAGGCTACCTGCTGCAGTTGTTAAAACACAATCAGTGATGCAGGATAAGGGTGCTATGGAATCATCAAGCAGGAACCACATTTTGGTGCGAGCACTCTGCCTAACAGATTGCAATTGAGAGCAATATGAAGTACATGGAACAAACCGTGTGAATGACCTATTTGTCTGGCGATATATGGACAAGGATCATTGTGTATATTACAAGGGCTGCAGGGGACGAGTGATACACGTTTTATTTCCGAGGTATTTCGCTCTTTTTTTTTTCCTTTGTTCAGAGTGCACTATTTTCCCAGTACATTTTTTTATGACCTCCCACTAGCAGAGTAACTGCTTGGTGATGAGTTGGCCTTGCTTACATGCATGAGAAGGCATTATAAGGCTTCACTGGCCTCCAATGGATCTGTGTAGTTGCTTCACCACAAGCTATACACATTTGATTCTGAAAATAGATGTGGGGCTGTTTTTTTCCACTCTCCTGACCCTGTTGTCATCCATGTATAATACACCCAGTCACTTTACAAAAGTATATATTTTATTTTTTTATCTTGTAATTTTTTTTACCCCATCCACATAAAGCATTTAGTGATAAAGCATTCAGTCTTTGATCGGTGAATTTTTTTTTTATTCCACCAATGCAGTGCAGCGCTGTCATCCAACAGTGTGAGGCCTGTCATACCTCACAATACACCCAACCTACAGTATCAAGCTAGTTCGGCATCTAGGGAGAATCAATGAAATCGCATCGCTTCGTGTGATGATCACACATTGCTGTGTGAACGATTTCGAAAAGGAAAATCGCGTGGGTGAGAAAATACATGTTTGCTCATTTGAGGAAAAAAAACATTTTATTTGATGCTGGCTCTTCTTGGGTTAAAAACATGGATCAAATCTATTCTAGGCCATACCCAAGTGTATTATTTAAACATGACGTTTTCGACATTACCTTGTATATGAGGTAGTGTGGCCATGTAAACAAGATTCCAATGTTCACTAGGCCATGCATGTTTTAAAGAATATGAATTCCTCACATTCCTTCAAAGATAACTGTGTGCTCCCTTCATGCATATGATACATCAATGCATAATTCATTTAAAATTGACTGTGTATTCAGTTTCAACTTAATTTTCTATACTGTGAGAATTACATTGATCTTATGATCCAGGATTAAAAGTATATATGCATAGTTCGGAAATAATGGGTCCATGTATTTCTATAATAGGAGACCATGCTTTATTGTCTGTCTAAAGGGGCTGATAATCTAATCAAATTAGTTAAGATACTTATAGCAAAAATATGTAAACAAATGCTTGTGATTATTGACTTAATCCATGTTTTTGTTGTTTTCCAAGTCCATTACATTTTGGTAACATCTTTCTCTCCCTCTCTTCCCTCCCTCTGTCCTTCTTCTTTATGCTTTGCAGATACAACGGACAGAAAATGCTACCCCGCATCCTTTTCCTTTGCTCATTTTTCGCTGCTGCTTGTTTCCAAGACATCCAGCCCTCCAAGGTATTTCTGAGTGAATCCTGTGACTCATTGTGTACTTGTGAAGAAAAAGATGGCATCCTGTATCTTAACTGTGAGGAGAGAAATATCAGCAAGATCTCCCAAATCAAAGTGCCGTCAGCTCTACCTTTCCACCTCAATCTGTACAAAAACGACTTGGTGGAGTTGAATGCAGAAGACTTGGAAGGTTTAAAGAATGCCGTTTCACTTCATCTCGGGGCTAATAGCATACAAGAGCTTGAACCTGGGGTCTTTAGTGCACTGGGCTCCTTGAAGAAGCTCCACATCAACAGTAATTTCCTGGTCACGTTGAAGGAAGACACTTTTCACGGCTTGGTAAATTTGGAGTTTCTCCAGGCGGACACAAACTTCATCCGCGTGGTCGAGCCGGGGGCATTCAGCAAACTCATCCGCCTCAAAGTTCTGATCCTCAACGACAACGCCATCGAGTTTCTTCCCAGCAATATTTTCCGGTTTGTTCCGCTCACCCACTTGGACCTGCGGGGGAACCAGTTACAGACCCTGCCTTACGTTGGCTTCCTGGAGCACATTGGGCGGATCATGGAGCTTCTTCTGGAGGACAACGACTGGATGTGCGATTGTGAGATCCTTCACCTGAAGATCTGGATGGAGAACATGCGGGCCCAGTCGGCCATTGGGGAGGTGGTCTGCAGCAGCCCCCACCACCTCAGGGGCACCATCCTGGCCAAAATCAAACGGGATGTTCTCTGCCCCTCTCACGCTGATATCAACTTAGAGGAGCCTTCCAAGTCACTGGACATGGTGGTCACCCCGTCTTCCAAAGTGGCAGAGATTCCGAAGTTAGAGGATGTCGTAAAGATTCCGACACCTTATGTTCCAGGGAGTCCTTGTGTGGAGCACTGTTCTTGTCACAATCACCCTGTGGCTGGGTTTTTAATGCATTGTCAGGATAGAGGGATTCAACGGATTTCAGATATTGGAATACTTGAGCAAAGCCCTACCAAGCTGGTGCTCACAGGAAACATGATTCAGAGACTGTTGAAATATGACTTTGTCACATATGACAGTTTAGAGTTATTGAATTTAGCCAACAATCGAATTGATTACATTGACAATGAAACTTTTCTCAGCTTAAGCAATTTGAAAAAACTTTATCTCAACGGCAACAGAATTGAAACCCTTTCCGCGACTATGTTCATTGGACTCCACAACCTTGAATACCTATATTTGGAATATAACATTATCAAAGAAATTGTTCCAGGAGCTTTTAATCCTTTGCCAAATCTCAAACTCTTGTCTTTGAATAACAATCTGCTGACTAGTCTCCCATTGCAGATATTTCGCAACGTACCCCTCACCAAACTGAACCTGAGAAAAAATCTGCTCATGCACCTGCCTGTAAGCAACGTGCTGGACCAGCTTGACTCTTTAGAGCAGGTTTATTTAGAGGACAACCCCTGGGACTGCAGCTGTGACTTAATCAGTCTCAAACAGTGGGTTGAGAAGCTGAGGAAGGACACAGTCGTAGGTTCCATTTTGTGTCACACACCGAGAAAAGTGGCGAAGGCTGAGCTGAGGGCCCTTAGAAACGAGTTGCTGTGCCGCGGCCTAGTGACCTACTCCTTGCCCACGGATGAGGACGAGACAACCACAGTGGCGACTGACGGCTCTAGGAGCGGTTTCTTCAGCTCAATCACGGACTCAGTTCCGCTCTCCGTTCTGATCCTTAGCTTGCTCGTCATCTTCCTCATGGTCATCTTCTGTTCAGCGGGGATTGTGGCATTCCTCGTGCACAGACGGCGAAGGAGGGTGAAGAAGAAACAGGCGGAGGAGCAGCCGCGGGAGAGCAGCAGCCCCATCCACCTGCAATACAGTATGTACGGCCAGAAAACCACCCACCACACACTGGGGCAGAGGACCGGAGGCACCGTGTACGACGAGCGCTCACACAGCCCCATCGTCCAGATCTGCCGCAACCCCACCTACTGTACTCAGCATAAAGAATATGAGTCCGACCTCAATGAACTGGACGAACCAAAGCACATCTGTCGTAGCATCATGGAGACAGAGAATACTTCCCCTCTCACAGGCTCTAATTTGAAGTTCAGAGCTGTGACGTCAGACTGCCCAACTGAGTTCGTAACACTCGGCGACGCGAGCTCCCTCTATAAAAACATACTAGAGAGGGAGAGGGTTAGGGAGCTGCAGCAGCTCGGAATTACTGAATACCTCAGGAAAAACATGTCCCAGCTACAACCAACAGTAGAGATGCAGGTTCCAGGACACCACGAGGAACTGAAATTAATGGAGACTATTATGTTGTCGAGACCGAGGAAGGTCATGGTGGAACAAACTAAAAACGAGTACTTTGAACTGAAAGCTAACCTACACACCGAGCCAGATTATTTGGAGGTTCTGGAGCATCAAACTGCATATAACTGATATAAAAAGACAATTAATGGTTTTATATTCAACTCCACAAGTGCCTTGTCCAAAACTACCATCTTATATTTTCAGTCGAAGACCTACATATCCCACAGCGGTCTTGGACATACAAGTCATTTGTAGCACAGAATGTAATGTATATTTAGCCATTTCTTTGTTGTTTTGTTTTCCTATACAGTGCCTTGCAAAAGTATTCATCCCCCTTGGCGTTTTTACTATTTTGTTGCAATACAACCTGTAATTTAAATTGATTTTAATTTGGATTTCATGTAATGGACATGCACAAAGTAGTCCAAATTGGTGAAGTGAAATAAAAAAAATAACTTGTTTCATAAAATTCAAAAAAAGAGAAAATGGAAAAGTGGTACGTGCATATGTATTCACACCCTTTGCTATGAAGCCCCTAAATAATATCTGGTGCAACCAATTACTTTCAGAAGTCACATAATTAGTTAGATTGCACACAGGTGGACTTTATTTAAGTGTCACATGATCTGTCACATGATCTCAGTGTATATACACCTGTTCTGACAGGACCCAGAGTCTGCAACACTACTAAGCAAGGGGCACCATGAAGATCAAGGAGCTCTCCAAACAGGTCAGGGACAAAGTTGTGGAGAAGTACAGATCAGGGTTGGGTTATTAAAAAATATCAAACTTTGAACATCCCACGGAGCACCATTAATTTAAATAAATTATTCAAAAATGGAAAGAATATGGCACCACAACAAACCTGCCAAGAGAGGGTTGCCCACCAAAACTCACGGACCAAGCAAGGAGGGCATTTAATCAAAGAGGCAACAAAGTGACCAAAGACAACCCTGAAGGAGCTGCAAAGCTCCACAGCGGAGAGTGGAGTATCTGTCCATAGGACCACTTTAAGCTGTACACGCCACAGAGCTGGGCTTTACAGAAGATTGGCCAGAAAAAGGTCAGACACATTTGGTGTTCGCCAAAAGGCACGTGGGAGACTCCCCAAACATATGGAAGAAGGTACTCTGGTCAGATGAGACTAACATTTTGCTTTTTGGCCATCAAGGAAAATGCTATGTCTGGTGCAAACCCAACACCTCTCATCACCCCGAGAACAGCATCCCCACAGTGAAGCATGGTGGTGGCAGCATCATGATGTGGGCATGTTCTTCATCAGCAGGGACTGGGAAACTGGTCAGAATTGAAGGAATGATGGATGGTGCTAAATACAGGGAAATTCTTGATGGAAACCTGTTTCAGTCTTCCAGAGATTTGAGCCTGGGACAGAGGTTCACATTCCAGCAGGACAATGACCCTAAGCATACTGCTAAAGCAACACTTGAGTGGTTTAAGGGGAAACATTTAAATGTCTTGGAATGGCCTAGTCAAAGCCCAGACCTCAATCCAATTGAGAATTTGTGGTATGACTTAAAGATTGCTGAACACCAGCGGAACCCATCCAACTTGAAGGAGCTGGAGCAGTTTTGCCTTGAATGAGCAAAAATCCCAGTGGCTGGATGTGCCAAGCTTATAGAGGCATACCCCAAGAGACATGCAGCTGTAATTGCTGCAAAAGGTGCAAAAAGTATTGACTTTGGGGGGGTGAATAGTTATGCACGCTCAATCTTTGTTTTTATTTGTCTTATTTCTTGTTTGTTTCACAACAAAAAAATATGTTGTATCTTCAAAGTGGTAGTAGGCATGTTGTGTAAATCAAATGATACAAATTCCCCCCCTCCCCCCCAAAATCCTTTTTTTTCCAGGTTGTAAGGCAACAAAATGGAAAAATGTTAAGGGGAGTGAATACTTTCGCAAGCCACTGTAGACAGACAGCACTTGAAGTTGCTGATATAACAGATATCTTTCCCAAATGTAATTATCGGGAAGGCAAATAAGTACGGCAGGGGTAAGTTTTTGTTACCAGTTCAGCTTAGATCTTTGGCAGGCCTCATTCTTTTCCATAAATTATGTCAGGCTGTTTCAATCATATGCCATAATCAGCATGCTCAAAATGCCGTAGACTTAACAAAATGCCAACATGTATTCTGGGTCGCAATGATGGAGTGCACATTAGTGCTGTCGTTCATTAGATTTAGCCCTTCCATTATTTCAATACCACATTTTGTATTCCAACCAGTGGGAACATGTTTATACAAATCCATTTTCCCAAAACTTAGCACTTAAAAGTCCCAGTACATATATAAATCATATCTTGCATCTGTACAGAAGAAATGCATTGCACTAATCAAATGCCATTTAAAAAGATGGTGCATGACAATCAACTTACTTTTCGACAGCAATTTCTGTTTATCATTGTTCCTTTCCTGCTACTGAAGGGGACAGAACTACTGATGTGTATACAAACCTTTTTGTATGAGTGTCATTTTTACAAATCACAACTGACCAGTTTTTCTCAGCATGATAAATGTTCAGGATATGCGTTCACTTTATTATTCTGATCGAGTAAGCAACCCTGTTCAACTCTGAAAATGTTTTATGTAAACTTTATTTTATACCAATGTAGATAAAATTATTTATTCTGTAATTTTTGTACATATGTCACACATTCTGTTATTTTGTGCCTTCAGTGTTGTGCAGATGAACATGTATTAAATTTAAATAAAGAATTGCAATACTGCAAACTTTGAACAATCAAGATTCAATACAATAGGTAAGCTCTTCAGTCCTCTAAACAGATTGCTTGCAGGTATATTGCAAAGCCTTTTGCAAAAAGACTACATTCTGTCATGAGTTTAGCATAAAAGTGACCAAACATCTAATATTATAGCACATTACGTGCTCAACAGGGGAGTGGGTGAAATGATGCTATCCTGCACAGAGGGCACTTAAGATAGTAATGACATTACATTGTTATTCACACTCTTATGCATGTCCCCAATACTGCTGCATGTTCTGTATTCCTCCCATGGACATACAGCACAGCATTATATACCATCTGTGTGCTTGTTTGAATAAATCAAGCACATAGGTAGGTTCATCCTGGTCATTTTACTCGAAGTAGAATTTCAAATGAATTGCTATATATAGCCACACAGACGCACACACCGAAAATCTCTTTCGTGTCAAATCCATGCTCAAGCCTGGCTTCCCTCATCGCCCAATATGGCATGTCAAGTCTTTCCAGTTCTCTGCCTTGCAAACACAAGTCTGTCATTTCCCCCTTGCATTATTGGACCCCCTTCTGAGATTGCTTATCCACAGTGCTTAATTACTGCACAACAATGGGGTATAGAAAATTCCCTCTGCACTGCTCCACACGACTTCCATTTCCATCCTAGCTGGTGATTTAGTAGGCTGTTCCGGTGCTTCCATTATACATCATAATTGACAGAACTAAAACTGCTCACACGGCCCCCCCTCTGTGAACTGGGGTTGGAATACGGACACAGCGATAAGGCTTGGGAATTTCTCCTTTGAGAATTAAGGGAAATGTGCTCCGGTAGGTCGTTCTCTGTGACGTTTACCAAAGTGCAAAACAATGTTCCTTTGGGGGGAAATGTTTTCAGTGTTTTGTGCTCATGAAACCGTTGTGGGTGTTTAATATTTCAGCAATGGAAGTCGAAGTTAGAAGTCGAAACTGCTCAACATACAGAGTGCCGACATGGGAGTAGAAAAAGTTAATTTTTATGTCAACATTGGAGTAGAGATAAAATATGTATGCAGTGATTGTCTAACTGGCTCCACCTTCAGTCTATATGAAATGAATCCAGCCCAATGCCTATTATGGATGACTAAGCATGAGGGCAAGGGGCTATTCGTGGAAAATTCTAAACATGTGCAGGTATATTCTTTCCAGATGCTACATTTTGGTGCAAACTAGCATGTACAGTAGACATTCCCAGCCCTACCATTTTTCACACTACATTATACATGAAATACAAACTACGATGACTTATATGTGTGGTGAAAAAGAATATAAAAACAAATATTTTCTATGGGCGGAGACCACGGCACATTATGTTTATATAGTAGTTCAAACTTCAAACCTGTTATTTGACGAGACCTTGGCCGACTTCAAACCTCTAGTTCAGCTACTGACGTGCCGACAGTTCGGTCTTTGGAGTACGTAACAAAATATACATACTTTCGACACTGCCACTGACAGCCGGAACTGCAACAAAAGCTGGCGTTAATATTGGAACACACAAGATGTAGGCCTCTACTGTAAAATCAATCTTACATTACATTTCTTCTCATCTAGAAATCAACTATTGTACCCCGTGTCAAAAGTAACTACATGAAAGTGTCAGTGCTGAATATCTTACCCCTCTCCTTTATACTCAAAGGTACATTTTATTTCAGTAACAGACCTACTTGTACAGCTAGCTAAAGTCAATCATATGAGCCATACATAGTGGGATGTGAAATTGCCAACCCATTTGCTAATAGCTACTTTTCAGACAATCTACAGTGGATCTCTGGACAGTAGACTTTGTCAAGTAAGTGGCTAATGTCTTGGTTTGACCATTTTCTTTTACAGAATGCCCTCTGCCCTGCAGTTTTGAGCAGTACACTGGTACCTATAGTTCCACCACGACCCAGCTGAGAGTTACAGTATTTGTACCGTATCACTGCTTTCAGTGGTGTAGAGAAGCTAGACTCATGACCCCAAATGTAACTGTGAATTATGAATATTTCGTCTGTTGGTTTGGACAAGAGCACTCTACCAGAAATGGTCTAGTTGGATTATGTAAACCTTTGAAAGGAAGGCACCAGGGTCACTGCTGTTTATATACTCCCACTTAACAAAGTTATCAGAACATCAACATTTCACATTCAGTCACAAAACAGACAACTGAATTTGAACCCTGGTAATATAAGTGTATATACAGCCATTTTAGAGGTTCGTTTGTAGGTGATGTCACCTCATTATTTGTAGAACGCGCCGACCTTGCACCGCAGTAAACATTCTGAAAAAGCTCTATTTAACCACTCTAAAGCGTCAGTCGATACGACACACTTTTTTATGCTTTAATTCGTCCATTGAAGTGAATTCCACAGAGGTTTCATTAGAACACATTATTGATTTTCATCTTGCCCATGAATAGTTCAGGCTATCAACAGCCCCTTATACAGTAAGCTAATGAATCCATAGCCTTTAGCGAAGCCAAATGCATACATGCATTCATCTTCTAATGTACGCCGCCACAGGGAACCTTCATCAATATATAATAATAACCTTCACACGGGTTCCTTAACCTAGAGGAGTAGCTAACGTTAGCTAGATATAGATTAGTTTACACACAGCATAAATCCATAGAAATGTTGGAAATATGGATAGAAAGCTATTTTCAGTACCCCCTCCCCACACACACGCCCTGCATATGACATTAAAATATTTGTAGAAGCCCTTGCAGCTACTGATATGGCTGAAACAATGCACACGTATCACATATTGTCTTGTTAACCTGAGGTTCATATACTACAGCCCTGCATGCTCAAAGCTTCCATGACCCACATGAAACATCTCTCTCCACATTGTAAACTGTGAAAAAGACTAATACATTAACAGAGCATACTATTGTGAGGCCGTGAGGACTGACTCTAGTGTTCGGCCTTGCGCGTGCTACAATGTTCTGCATGTTCAACTTAATGTGCATTCGTGTACGACATGCCTGCCCATGAGGAGACAGAAGTCACATTGCTGAAGTCACCCGTGCCCTATGCTCCAAAACGAGACATTCCTCATAAGATGATCGAACAGTGAAACTATGACATTGCCCACAGTGTTTCTAATAATATTACAAGAGTAATGATCCACTTAGATGAGGTCTGGATTTGGATTTTTTCAAGTGATCACTGATGCTCTTTCACGGCTGAGACTGGAGAGTGTAAAGCACCCTTTCTTGTACCCGACCGATGATGCAATTAAATGTTTAATGGTTTGCCAACATATTACTATCTGTGCTCGCTCCCAGCTATCTCATTCACAAGCCACAGTCACGCACAGCACAAAGAGGCGGCGTGCATGTCTCTCTCTCTCCCTCTCTCTCACTCTTCCCCTCTCTCTTTCTCTCTTCCTTTCTTCTTCTCTCTCTCTCTCTCTCTCTCTCTCTCTCTCTCTCCCTCTCTCTCACTTCCCCTCTCTCTTTCTCTCTTCCTTTCTTCTATTTCTCTCTCTCTCTTTCTCTTTCTCTCCCTCTCTCTCACTCTTCCTCTCTCTCTCACTCTTTCTCTCTGACTCTTCCTCGCTCTCTTCTCTCCTCCTCTCTCTCTCTTTCTCTCTCTCTCTTTCTTTCTCTCTCTCTCTCTCTTTCTCTCTCTCTCTCTCTCTCTCAATCCATTTTTTGGGGGTGTGGATGTTGATGCTTTCTGTATGGGGAATGCTCATAGCTCTGCAGCAATGTTCTGGCAAACATGCCTTAGATCTTGTCTGTGTTCCATCACTTTTGAGGAATACGTTTTTTCAATATTTTCAATAGGCTATCATGTAGTATTGGCCTGCAGCAACCTGAAAGCAGGATTGTACATGTATCTTCTCTTTTCAAACATCCCTGATAAATGTATGTAGTTTGCAGATGTAGATTATTGCATTGCTTTTTTTGTAAACCTATGCAAAGCTAAAGGTTGAAGCCATTCGAGTAATATCTGTGTGGCCTTCGTTTGTCTTACCTTCAACAATAACATGTTGGGTCCTTCTTAGTGTGTATTTTTGTCCTGACAAAAAGGAGGTGAAATTTTGGTGAGGCGTTCGTGACTCATCCCAGATGTTCCAGCTCATAATCACCATTGTCACTCGCATCCGTGTTGCCGGAAGCTAAACTGTACATATTCCTTGAAACATTTTTCACTTATCTATTTCTACATCTTGGTATAGCTTAATACTTGTGTTGTTGTTTTATTTTATTTTTTTCAGTATTTTATATTACAATAGCTATGTAATTATACACATTTTCCCTTAAAATGTAACTACATTATGATAATTCAAACATCCTATGTAATGTGTCTGAATCTGGAACAACTACTACTGTGTTTTCGACATTCTGTTTGGTTGGCATGCTGATAGTCATTTTATAATGAGCAGCCCTCAGGACCGCAATGGTACTCTGGCTGACATCATATGGATTCTGTGCATTTCACATATAATTTGCTAGATTAGCAAGCAACCACTATGGAACACTATAAAAACAGTGTTGTATGTCAGTCGTGCTGCCACATTCATACTGGCTGGAAAGCTAGAATCCTCATTATCTCACAGTACTATCTCAGTTATTTGTTTTAGTCCATCATATTTGTTACTCCCTGTATAAGTTCAGAGTGAATGTCTCTTTGAGCGTATGTAGCTTTAAGCATCAAGGGTCCCAGCTATACGCAGTACTTCTGACAAGCCCCTCACAAGTCACAACAATGAAGTCAGCCCTCACTTGTTTAGAGACCCCCAGATTTCACTAACAGTTATAAGTAAAAGTATAAGTAAGCCACAACGCTAGCCTTCCTGTGCCGTTGTCGCTTGCAAACGTGTTCTACCTACAGCTGTAATTGATGTTGTTTCTCCAGGAGTTTGGGGCCGATGTAAACACTAAATGGGAAGCGTGGCCGTGTTACCATCCCCACCCGACTGGCGTGTTGTTGTATCCAGGGTGCAACGAGCGGTCGGCTTTAGTTTACACCATCGCGAGTTTCAAGTTGTTTAGAGATGAATCGTTGGGCCTCATTACACCATCGCGAGTTTCAGGTTGTTTAGAGATGAATCGTTGGGCCTCATTGCTACATGGCCCAGTCCATATCCTGCACACACAGGCACCATCGGGGCCCCCTTCTATGACATTCCGCCATGATAGAAACCAAAACATGTGTTCTCTATTCCGCCAAAGCTCTCAGCTGAGTATAATTTGTTCATGATGCAGTTTGAGGAGTAAGCTGGAAGTTAAAGGGGGCTGTTGTCGAGAGTGGTGTGTTGGTGTTATTTGGAGGGACTACTGATTTGAAGTGTTAGGTAAATCCCTGCTTGCGACACACATGCCTTTTTTTCTGACCCAACCTGATTTGAATGTGGTATGTGTGCCGGGGTGAAGAGGACACGGTTAACACCGTTGACACTGTGCTGACATCTATCTCCGGCTGTGTTCCACCCCCACCCCTCCCTACCAACCCACTCATCTCCTCTGTAACCCCTCTTCTCTGCTGGAGACTAGCCTGTCTTGTCTGTGATGGCTGCAGTGAGAACCAGAGTTAGACTCCTCCTCTACCCTACTCCACCAAGCCCCATGCCCCACGCCCCATCTCTGCTGTGTTCCTCCCCTCCCCACCAACCCACCAACCCACTCATCTCCTTTGTAACCCCTCTTCTCTACGGGAGACAGGCCTGTCAGGGCTGTGATGGCTGCAGTGAGCACCAGAGTTAGACCCCCCCCCCCTGTTTGAGGAAGCTCCACGTGGACTGTCTGCTCTGTCACCCCCCCGAAGCTATTTTTAGCCGCCTCACTGCACCTTCAAAATGAGCTATAACCTCCCCAACTTATATTGAATGTGATTATGCAGTCGCGATGCCTCCTTGAGAAGTTAGATTGGTAAAAGATTAGCTCTCCTTGAGATACAATGTTGGAAGGTTGTCGACTCTGAATTCCTTTGTAACGTTGGAACTTGTTTGGCATCTCTTTGTGTACTGTACCTCACTTAGTCGAAATAACTTAGGCATGTGAACAATTTGTAAAACCTTACTCTAAGCTGTCCAGGCATCTCAGCGTTCCTGTCACCTTGAGAACGTTCCACGGAGGCCTTTTCATCCTTCAGTCATAACATTGTTTTCCTTACTGTAGCCATGTTGTCAGCTATTAGACAATGATGAGATAAGGAAGATATTTGACATGTGTTTGGAGTGTGTTAGCATCTGAGAACACAAATGTAAGTTCGACCTTTGTTTTAATATTAACATTATTTTATTATTTTTGTCTCTAGCTTGGAGGCACATGTATTTTGGGATGTGTTCTGCTCTCACAGAATGAAGTCTAAGGAAGAATATTGGTGTAAAAGCATTGGACGGCTAGGACTATACAAACTGAACCGCTAACTGAGGCACTGCAGATAAATGGAGAATGTTTAGTAGAAGCTCAATGGCACAAATCTATTCAGGTAGAAACTGAATATGAAGCATGGACTCAATGCTCTGTCATAGGAAATAGAGAATTGTGTCCTTTCAGTTTCCCAATTACATCAAAAACATTATGTAAGATTTCTCCTGTTAAATATGACCACATTTGGGATTTGTCTTCTTCACATGTGCTTACATCTCAGTACCCAGTGCCCAAGCCCACTCATTTCTGTGGAACACGCCACATCACAAATTTTCAGACAAGTCATGGCTGTGTTATCCTGTCAGCTGTAAGGCTGCATTAATGTTTCGCAGGTGTGCCTCATGTTCAACTAATGACAGCTGCCCTTTCATAGAGGAACAAAGGCTAAATCCCTTGGGGAGATCTCATCCACAAATCACATGCCCAAAGGTAGAACAACATAGGAGATGTACTCCTTTTACCTCAAGACACCAAGAAAGACTATTACATATGGAGGTATGGTGTATTTTATGATAGAAGAAGAATATAGGTAAAAAAAAAAAAACAGCCAAGTGGCAAGGCAAGCAGATGTGTATATTCATTCTGTGTTGTTCTGTGTTGTTCGGGTCAGTGGTGACTGAAAGATTGCAAATCAACTGTGGGAAATGTAATTCCATGCAGGCACTCTTCTACAGAGAAATGTATGCATTTTTCTAAATAAGCATGACTAAATGCTTCCTCGAGATCATTTGTTTGGCATTTTCCAGTTATAAATGAGATTTGAATGATGCAACGAAAGGTTTCTGTCCTTTTCTCTGCTCGCTAATTCCTTGACGGACGTATCTTATTTCAGCCAAGTGGTTGTGAGGGTTTGAGGTGTTACGTGGAGATTATGGCTCAATGGCGTCCTTCTTCTTCCCACCAATTGTCTTGTTCAAAGATTATTCAAGTGGAAAAGCTACATTTGCAGCTTCACTCAGCTGGAATGCTGTGAAAGGAGAGAAGATGACCAACGCTCGGTCTGTGTTTGTGTGTGTGTGGGTGCTTGTGTGTCACAGTGGCATCATTCCCATAAGGGGCACAAAGGCACGCGCCCCCACAGATTTGTCCTGTTTTAAAACATTTCAGATGTTTATTTAATTACTAAACTTCATTGTTAAGCCCATTTCTTATCATAATTATTTATAAGAACAACTTTCAGTGGTATTTTGTGGAGGAGGCACCCTGTCTGGATCAGGAAAAGAGTACCCCCCTCCCCCCTATTCTCCCTAGTAAATGGTTTCATCCAAGGTGCAAGGAGCACAGATCCCTAGGCAGAGAGCTAGATGCTCTAGTCCTTGCAGTATCGTCAGTGGCAGAGGAGAGAGAGTGGACTGTAGAGTAGATTGACAAACACAGCGTTTGATTTGATTTGAGCTATGAATTTGATCAAGCTATGTAGCCTATTGATTCCTTCTTGATGAATAAATCAAATGAAAACAATTTGTTGTTCCTCTGTCTATGAATTCATGGACATTTTCCAATGTGACATTCACAGACAGAGCTTTACATGCAAAGATTGACAGATATTTATATTGTTCTTCTCAAAAATGAAATGGCAATAAGATACACGATTGACTAAAATTGCTTTAAATCTTGGGTTATAGTACTATAGACCAGCGACGCAGTTGTTAAAGAATCAATGTTTTATGGTTTTCATGATTACACATATAATTGGCTGTATTGTTACTCTGTATGTGTATGTTAGATGTGTTTATACAAACAGCTGTGCATCTACAAGGGCCAGGATATCCTGTGCGTGCCAAAGGGTTCGATAATTGGACCTTTGTTATTTCTAATATATATTTTCCTTCTTTTATTTTTTTATTTTTTACATGTTAGTAATTTAGCAGACGCTCTTATCCAGAGCAATTTGCAAGAACAATTAGGGTTAAGTGCCTTGCTCAATGGCACAGACAGATTTTTCACCTAGTCAGCTTGGGGATTCAAACCAGCAACCTTTCGGTTACTGGCCCAATGTTATTAACTGCTAGGCTACCTGCCACCTATATCCATAGCCTTGCTGCTCTGTCTTCTACCGTACTTCTCATACTCTTTGCTGATTATACCAATTTGATTTTTATCACACAATATTTTTTACTCACCAATTAATGAAGCCAACTCAGGCCTGGCCACATTTTCAGAATGGTTCCAGATAAACAAATGATCTTTAAATGTTAAAGAATCCAATTGTATTGTATTCACTAGTAAGAATAAGAAATGTTGTTTAAAAAAAAAAAGCCAGAATCTCAATTGGTGAGAATGAAATGGAACAAGTCACATCCACTAGATTCCTCTGAGCTAAAATTAATGAAAAGTTATCCTGGAAAGATCATATTTGTCTGCAGCAAAAGTGATGAAATATGTTGGTATCATCAGAAAGATTAGTGGTTTGGTTCATCAGGCGTGCTTCTTAACTCTATACTATAGCTTCATTTATCCATATCTCATTTACTGTAATATTGTCTGGGCCAGTATATATATCTCCTACCTACACATATTATTGATCATCCAAATCAATTTGCAAGACTAGTCACCTCCTCTAATTACTTGGCTCCATCTGCACCTTTATTTAAGAAACACCATATCTTGTCTATTTACGACATTAGTGTACTAAAATCATGCACTTTCATCTAAAAAAATACTCATACCTGTCAAACAGTTTACCTAAGCCCTTCAATGGATTCTTCCAGGTTAATTCAAAAATCCATCTATATAACACCAGGCACTGCGATAACCTTCACCCTCCCCCCTGCCGCACCTCACATACTCTATCAGATATAGAGGTACCATACTCTGAAATTCTTATCTTCACATTGCCAAAATGTCATCATCCCTCAATAGCTTCAATTGAAGACTGGGGGTCAGCCTGATGAACAAAATTACTCAGTAATCTCCTCCGTATAGCCCAACTCTCACACACTCACATGCACACACACACACACATTTAAACAAAACAAATATATATATATATATATGTGATTACTGATTAATTCATTCATCCACTTAAAGTTAATAGGTTTTGTTCTCTGTTTTAGCAAACTTTTTTTTATTTTTCTACTTATGTATTGTATATTGTTTTTGTGTGGTGTGGTTTTCGTGTGGCTTCCAACCACAACTGCACAGCATTTCATTTTGATTGTATTTATTATTATTTTCTGTATTGTTGTCTATCACTTGTTTTCTTTGGTGCAAATAAATAAATATATCAAATACATTTGCATCATTAATTAAAAGGTAAAGGTATGCTTAGATAACCTGAGACAAATATATATATATATATATATATATATATATATATATATTTTACATACATACATACATACATACATACATAGAAGTAGGCTCTAGATTGGAGGAAAAGGCTCTTTCAGGCGTTACAAAAATGCAAAAATCTCCAAATTCCAAACCACCCCCGTCCATCTTCACAAACTTTGAGCCCCCACTAAAATAATGGGTGTGTGTGTCTGTGTGTGCGTGTGCTTTGTAAGACTTTGTCTGAGCTCAGACTGCAACTGTATATCAACCCTTTACATAAAATCTTTACATAAATCTGAATGAATAACTCAAAATCATAACAACATTCATGACACTTTCTACATCATCTAGCCATTTGAGAGCTTTTGGCTGTAGCCTAAATACTGTTGCTAACACAGTCGCCGTGACAGGCCACGCCGAGTCATCAATGACGAAGAGGCAGCATCTCCCTGTGGAGGGACTTCATGCACTCAACATCTAAGGGATTAGCGACATGAATTGTGTGAACTCAGTGAGAAGCCCAGTTACATTTGATTCACACATTCTGTGATGGATCTTGTAATTGAGTCCTGGGGAAAAAGGACACGTGTGTGTGACATGGACAGAAACTTGGCTCTTGAGAAATTTTCACGCTGTTCTCTGCCAGCAGGAAGTGGCAACATTGTCCAATGGAGAGTCTCTTGGCTTGTTTGCTGACTACTAAGTTGGACGGTGGTCTGGGCTAAGGAAATAGGTTCAGTACACCATGCTGTAAAGATGACGGACTCAAGAGGGAGTGGCATGTGGAAATACATTTTTTAAATACATTTTTGATTAATAGTTGTACCCATGTGGCCCATTTTGCCTTATAAAGTCCACCTCGCCAGACCATGAACTCTTTTGTTTCGTTTTTTCCAAATGTGGGACAAAAGTGTCAGCGTGAGGCGACATAATGTGCCGTAATAATACCACAATTGTCCTCGTCACCCACGTTACATCCTGCTATCATTAGTTTGTGCTAGATAATGACCTTGTTGTTTGTGTGTTCTGGGGCTGTCACTGGTTATCTCTCTAATGGCCCTCAAGAATATCTCTCAGACTCTTGCTGACGCCTTGGCTCCTTCCCTCAAGGATTGACTAGCCGGTGGCCGAATAACACTCTGCCCAGTCCACTGATACCCTGTCACAACCCTATCTCACTTCCATTACACACTCTCAAATAACTAATGTTATTAATGTGACGCTCTTTATCACAGGGATGATTGTGATTGTGGAATTAGCAGGGTGTCGTCGAGGGAAGTGTGTCTGCAAGAGCGTGGAAAATAAGGTTGTTTACACCTTGAGGCTCTGTTTGAGAAAAAGAGAACTGTCAATTGACAAGTATGAGTTCCATTTGACTGTATGTGTGTTTCTCTCTGAGTTAAGCTCCTGCATGATTGGCATTAAAAGCAATGAAACAATGGAACCTGTCCAACTTCTGCTGTTGTGAGTAGACATTAATGGCAGGGCCTGTGCATTTCCCCCCATAAGTCTACAGACTAACTGTCAATCTGCTGTATTCCATATGCAAAGCCAAGTCCATTTCTGTGGAAACGGTCAAGAAGGTGAGGTTCCATATCAGCTGTCAAAATGTAGCAGGGCTGCTATATAACACGGCACAACACTTTCCAGAATACAACACCTTTAACAATCCAACACTGGGACCTTTATTTCCCACACAATAACAATGGCTGGGTGTAATAGAGGTAGTGGGAAGGGAACACAGTCGCTACCTCGCTCTCCAAACAAGCTACATGAATTGAGATGCAAACTGAAGTGAAAAATAAATTCAGCACCTCTCAGAGGGCAGAGGAGGTTGACAAAAACGCGTCTCTACTGATAAAACAAACGCATTTCAGCCCTCAGCCTTCGTCACCTTAGTCTTAATCAAACCCAGATGAAGGCTAAGAGTCTAAAAAAATAAAATAGAAGTTAGTGAAAGTTAAACTCAGAGAGTGACTTCTTCCTTCCTGCATCACTCGTCAGTGCAATGCAGCAAGATTTAATGAGTATAGACCGACCCGGATGGAGGATGGCACTACCTTGTCCTCTCACATTATCCTGACAAAGAGAACTGCATTTAATATTTCAAGACTGTCCTTCCTTGTAATCCCCTGAAGGTTTCATGAGGTATTAGCGGTGCCTGGACTCAGTGTATCACTCTGGGGGGTTTGAAGACAGATACAACATCTGCCCGTTGTTTACACCTAACCTCTAAATTGCATTTTATTTCTCCAATGATTTTAGGTTTTCATGCCGTTCTCCTCTGAAGGATCGGACCCTTTTTAAAATTTCAGCCTAAAATGACATACCCAAATCTAACTTCCTGTAGCTCAGGACCTGAAGCAAGTATATACATATGCTTCATATCATTTGAAAGGAAACGCTCTCTCGTTTGTGGAAACGTGAAATGAATGTAGGAGAATATAACACATTAGATCTGGTAAAAGATATTACAAACAAAAAAACATGTTTTCTAATTTTTGGTTTTGTTCCATCATCTTTGTAATGCAAGAGAAAGGCCATAATATAATATTGCAGTTTAGATGGCAGCAGTGTGTGTGCAAAGTTTCAGAATGATCCAGCGAAGCATTGCAATACTGGACAATATTTTGTATCAAGTCTGCCAAATGTGCCGAATTGGTCAGTTGATACATTTTCAAGTACATAAATATAGAGAACATACAAACATGATATGGTAAGTTTACACACTCCGAGGAATGTCATACGTGATGGATCATTTGCTTTTACACTAACTTTCAAACATCTAGATGGCCTGTGCGGGGTGGATGTGGAGCCAGAGACAGCAGAACCCAGTTCATACATTTGAATGTAAAAAGGGATTTTATCAAACAAAACTATGCTACATTTTAGCTCTGGGACCCTCAGGATGACAAATCAGAGAAAGATTACTGAAACATTATTTACCTTCCGAGGTGAATGTATCAAACCAGTTGCTGTGATAAACGTTTTTTGTTGTTGTGCACTCTCCTCAAACAATAACATGGTCTTTTTTTCACTGTAATAGCTACTGTAAATTGGACAGTGCAGTTAGAATAACAAGAATTTAAGCTTTCTGCCAGTATCAGATATGTCTATGTTCTGGAAAGTTTGCTGTTACTTACAACGTCAATGCTAATAACATTAGCACTAATCACGTTAGCTCAACCGTCCTGGTATAGGGACACCAATCGCGTAGAGGTTCATGTGGTGGATTTAACTGGACAATACTGCAAAGTCACGAGGAACTTTACAAGGAACCAACTATGAGACCTCAGTTAATTAATGGGGCAGTTGATGAATTGTAGTCAAAGTCTTCTTATTACATCCTTGGATTGTTTATGAACCGATTCACACAATGGCATAGTAGTGTGACTGAAGTGTGCCTGTTAAGGGTTAAAACATAGACCTACACTTTGTGCTTGTGGTTAGCTAGGTACCCTGTGTGTGAATTTCAGTGGCAACATGTTTTTGCTCTAGGGACGAGCTGCCCCTCAGCTTTCCCATGATACCAGTTAGGGTATCATGACTTCCCATGATACCCTGACTGTAACCATTACGAGTGAAAACGCTAACCTGACCACGGTCAAGTGAATAAATGGAACTCTAATTCACACCAAACGTTTTGAACTACATTCTCTTAATCAGAGCCTGTTTTTAGAATATCTCTGGGGCAATCGCATGCATACAATTTTGTTATTACCCCAAACCCAATATTTCCATTAAGCCATATGAAGATCGAACCTGGGTATTGTATTGTTGTAAACAAAAGTCAACTTGGAATGATTGAACCCAGATGAGAGGGGACACACATCCAGGGAGATTACTTAAAGGAAGTAGCCATAGATCTGTGGGAAAAGGGCACTCAGCCTTCCAGATGGCTGCTCTGCAATACCTATGCACAATTACCTTCAGACATCTGGGGCCCATGTTAGACCCCATCCCCCCTCTCTTGGACTCTCTTCTCTTCTTCCATCAAGGTTTACCTTTCTCTCCTTCTACTTTTCCCCCCAGATTTCACAGACTTGCTGCTCTCACTTTCCTCTCCTTTGACCCCTGTCATAACACTCGTCCCAGAGCAGCAATAATATAGCTACTTTGCTGTTCAAATGACCTTGTTATGTTTTGCCTTCAGTGTGTTTCTAGGGACTTTATGTGTCCGTGTTTGACTGCATTGGTAATGGACATTTATCCGGAGATAATGCAATGTTCTTATCACATGGGGGAACATTACTTATTTATTTGGGGATTTTTTTTATCTTATTTGCTAATTTTTTTATTTATTTGATTTTGATCAGCATTGTTGGGAAAGGGCGCATGTATTCGGCGCATGTGACACATATAATGTGATTTGATATTTCAATTGATTCACTGAACTACCTTATTTAGTTGAATCACTTATGGCATGCCGGCGTCACGTAATACCATTTATTAAAGGTAACAGTGCTTAACAATCAACGATTGTGTGCTACAATCATTAAAACAACATTCTGGAAGATTAACCAATTACTAATTTCAATATATTTTATGGATTCTCAAGCATTGGTTTATTCTGGTTACAAAAACACTGGGATCTGAATGTTGAGGCAAACCAAATAAAGTAGCGGAAAAACTCTCAAAGGGTATAGTAAGACAAACACGCTTGGGTAGGGGGGATTTGGACTAAAAATAAAGAAAGAGGCTTGAAGCAAACGCGTCCTGCTTGTGCCTCGGCAAAGAGAATAATAAATAATTTCTCAGTCACAGGAGGTTACATCTCCTTGTGATGATTATAGGAGCCAGAGGAGTAAACCTATCCCAGGAAAGTTTACCATGGCCCAGATAGCACAGGTAGCTGTCCTTACCATCTAAATTAAACCACAGAGGAAAAGTCTGCATGATCTAGCATTTTTTTTTAGGTTCTGGTTGATAAACAGCACACTCGAAAAGTTTAGTTGACTCAAAGTTCTTACTCAAGTTCTTACTCAAGTTTACTCTTTGCTCAGTGTGTGGTTTTGGGATAGCGGGAACATTCCAATCGAGGACCATGGTAACCCTGAGTTGATAAACACTAGTCAGAGTTTGTGAGTTCCACAATGATAAATTAGCTTTAGAACTGGAGCCTGGAACAGGAGTGTCTTCACCTACAAGAGTATTGACCCTTCTGTTCCCTGATGGCTTTCATGAAAATGGGACATTTATTCTTAGATACTTTAGGGAGTAATTGAGCCATATGTCATCAGCATTTTCATCTCAAACACCTTCCTTTGCCTTATGTTTCAGTGCAAGCAACTCCCAACTACATACGGATTTCAAACATCTACATCATTGTCTATATCTGTGATCACTAATGAAAGACAGAATACATAACGGATGTAAAGTGTAAGATCTATTTCCTTCATTCAACAAGACAACCAGCATATCATATGCCACTGGGGACATATTATATTAAGGTTAGTGAATTGTGGAAATATTGAACTCTTACGAAATATTGAATTATTATGCCATATCAAACCATTATTTAATATGTGCAAATACCAGATTCTAATGCGAAGAGTCTCGTATAGATCATAGAAGATAGAAGATGTCTCGTATAGATCAAGCTTGGATAGGCTTAAAGGGATGGATCAACGTATCTGTTAACGGATCAAAGGCCAGTAGCCAATGGCATTGCCAAAGAGCCTGCTAAGCTCAGTTGCTTGTGCTGTTCATGTAGGGATGTCTAAATAAGCTCCCTCTTACCAGGGTTGGGTTACTCTAAAATAGCTTTTACTCTTTGTCTCCTTTCCTTCACGAAAACAGATACATAAAGCTGTCACTCTGATTCCTTTAAACCTATGAACTGCTCTTATAGCAATGGCCAAAGAGGAAATGGGATGAAAAGAGTGAACTGTCTAAGACTGTTGGGACATGGCCCAGGTGTCTATTTCCAGAAATGGGATAGTGATGCTGTCAAGTCTGTCACGTGACTCCCTGACCTTTGACCCCTGACAGTGGCAGGAAGTAGGGAATGTGAAAGGCCAAGTGCAGAGTAAATTATCTCTAAAGGAAATCGGTCCCAAGTGCGAGGAAAAATCATTCAAAGAGTAGCATGTTGCCCATGTCATCATAATACCCCTTTGGAAGAGATAGATAGATATCTACTAGACCTTATAATAAATATCTACTAGATTTTACAGTATAATATATCTACTAGACCTTAGAATAGATATCTACTAGACCTTATAATAGATCTACTAGACCTTAGAATAGATATCTACTAGATTTTACAGTATAATATATCTACTAGACCTTATAATAGATATCTAATATACCTTATAATAGATATCTACTAGACCTTATAATAGATATCTACTAGACCTTACAGTATAATATATCTACTAGACCTTATAATAGATATCTACTAGACCTTATAATAGATATCTACTAGACCTTATAATAGATATGTACTAGACCTTGCAATAGATATCTACTAGACCGTATAATATATATCTACTAGACCTTAGAATATATATCTACTAGACCTTAGAATATATATCTACTAGACCTTAGAATAGTTATCTACTAGACCTCATAATAGATATCTATTAGATATTACAGTATAATATTACTACTAAACCTTAGAATATATCTACTAGACCTTATAATATATATCTACTACACCTTACAGCATAATATATATCTACTAGACCTTACAGCATAATATATATCTACTAGACCTTAGAACATATCTACTAGACCTTATAATATATATCTACTAGATATTACAGTATAATATTACTACTAGACTTTAGAATATATCTACTAGACCTTATAATATATCTTCTAGACCTTAGAATAGATTTACGTGGCCTTAGAATAAAAAAGGTCTCAAAGGACCTACAAGGTATCAAATGACCCCTTGTGCTCATTGCTGAAAGTTGCTTAAAGTGGCTTCAGAACATCCTCCAATGAGCAAGCCTCAGGTACAGTAGGACTTTTTTTGTGTCCTACAATTGCTTTAGAATAGGTTCAAGTGGCTTCAATGAGATGATTTATGCATGCAGGCCCAGTTCAGCAGAAGAGATGACACCAAGTGACAGTCCACTCTATGACTAATGCATGAGTCACACCAAAGCATGTTTATTTAAGTCAGTGTAAATGTGAGCTTCTCTCATGTAGGGATTGGTTCATTTACAAGAGGAATGGGCAACTTTGATGAGGGGCCGCTTTGGCTTGCGGGTCTGCGTACCCACATAGCAGTCAGAGCCGGCCCTAGCCTTTTGGAGGCTCTAAGCCAAATGTTGTTGGGAGCCCAAAAAACCCTAGGATCAGTGAAGAGATTTTTAAAAACAATTTTATAGTTCCTTTCCTGCAAAAACATTTTTTTTGCCATGGTGCGTAGAGAAAATGTTACCAGTTTTAAAGCAAGTTTGCTGCAAATCTACACATTTTGCCAACGGGTGGAGAGAAGATTTTGCAATATTAAAACTAATTTTATGCAATTCAGCTAATTTTGCCATGGAGTGGAGAAAGGAATGCACAGTTTTACAGGTTAATTCCTGCTTATTATACACATTTTTATACCCTGATGGAGACAGTTTGTCTGTCGAAACGTTGGACATAAATATTTTTGCATCTGAGCTCCTAGAGTGTGCGGCTCTCCTTTATTTTTTTAAGTGTTCCACTCCGCTAGCCAGCACCTCGCCTAAATAGGTGTGCGTTTCTTTCGCCTCTAGATTATTATACACATTTTACCATAGGGTGGAGACAAATGTTTGCAGTTTTTAATATGATATCTGATGATCGATGCCCCCAGCCCCCCACGTCTGACTGATGTGCCCAAGGTAAACTGTCGGTTACTCAGGCCCAGAATTCAGGATATACATATAATTGGTACCATTGGACATTTTGAAGTTTGTAGAAATGTTAAAATAATGTATGCAACTATAACACAATTGAAGGTTAGGAGAAAATCCAAAGAAAAACCAACCAGAATTTTTTTTTTTTGAGAGCCCATGCTCTTTTAAAGGAAAGCTATGGGTCCTATGCAATTCCAGCTCCCAGGTTGCAATTCCTATGGCTTCCACTAGATGTCAACAGTCTTTGTTCAAGGTTTCAGGCTTGCTTCTTCCCAAACGAGGAAGAGTTGTAATTCAGTCTGTGCGCACATGACGAAGAGGACGCGCACTTGCTTATTTTGCTTTTCAATTGAGCATACTTCTTTCTGTTTGAAATATTATAGTTTAATTACATTTTATGGTAGAAATGTATTCTGATTTGTTTTAACAAAGTCTAGCAGTAGCTTTTTGGATTCCTTTCTCTGCATGTTGAATGAGTGGATTACTCAAATCGATGGCGCCAACTAAACAGACTTTTTGGGATATAAAGAACAATTTTATCTAACAAAACGACCATGCAGGTTGTAGCTGGAACACTTGGGATTGAATATCAGAGGAAGATTTTCAAAAAGTAATTGAATATTTCATCGCTATTAGTGATTTTACGAAGCCTGTGCTGGTTGAAAAATATTTTGATGTGTGGCATCGTCCTCAAGCAATCTCATGGCATGCTTTAGCTGTAAAGCCTATTTTAAATCGGACAGTGCCGTTAGATTAACAAGAATTTAAGCTTTAAACCAATAAAAGACACTTGTATGTACCTAGATGTTTAATATCCATAATGTTTATGATTATTTATTTGAATTGCGCACCCTCCAATTTCACCGGAAGTTGTCGACAGGTGTCCCGTTGACAGGACCCCTAGCCCTACGATCCCACCGTGTCAAACAAACAAATTGTCTGTGGGCACTTGTAAATTGTACCTGCATTGCATGATTCTATCAGCCCGGTTGTGACTTTTTTAATGCGTCAGGTAATTTAATGCGCATGAAATGGTTGGAAACGTCGTTAGTGACTGAGGAAAACTGTTGAAATTTGAAATGAATTTTATTGAAAAATAAACTATTGTAAAAATAGATAATTCACCCAAAGCTTAACATCTGTCATTATTCCACTGTTATCGCTCCACAGCTACAACCGGTAACGGTAAGCAAGTCTATTATTACCCCTGTACGTAGCCTAGCCTACTCTGGATGGAGGCCAGGTACAGAGTCCTTCATGGGAACTTCCTGGTTGTGTAAACCAACTAACTCATGTTTGAGGGGAAAAACAAAAGCAGATCAGTCTCCTGGCTGTGACTTAAAACAGACCCCCACCACTCCACATGACCATATAGACTCGCTGTCGACTGTAAACGTCATCCATTTTTAGAACCGTTAACAGTCGACATGAACCAGAACACGGTTTAAAGCCTTGTATAAGGGAACAGTCTGATCTGATCTGTGAAGCGCTATTAGATCCTGTTTTATTATTGTAATGGCACTTCAGAAACATTTGTGATAAAAGCAGAACTGTCATCCAATGGTGATGAATGCAAAAGGAAATGGTTTATTCTTGAGGTTTGTAATGATTGTTGCTTTAGCTATTAAAGGTGCAATCAGTGGTTGAAAAAATAACAAAGTGGTTTCCCCCCTCTGTTTTAGTAAAACGCTGATGAATGGGCCTGGATAAATGTAGGCTAAGCACTCTAAAATGCATAAACAGTGCTATGGACTGACAATTTCATATACAGTGGCTTCAAAAAGTGTTCAGACCCTTTGACTTTTTCCACATGATGTTACGTTAGTCTCATTCTAAAATAGATTAAATTAAAACATGTAAAACTCTGCAAACTACACACAGCACCCCACAATAAAAAAAGTCAAAACTGCTTTTTTTGAATGTTTGCAAATGTATTAAAATGTTAAACAGAAATACCTTATTTACATAAGTGTTTAAACTCTTTGCTATGAGACTTGAAATTGAGCTCAGGTGCATCCTGTTTCCATTGATCATTCTTGAGATGTTTCTACAACTTGATTGGAGTCCACCTGTGGTAAATTCAATTGATTGGACATGATTTGGAAATGCACACACCTGTCTATATAAGGTCCCACAGTTAACAGTGAATGTCAGAGCAAATATCAAGCCATGAGGTCGAAGGAATTGTTCGTAGAGTTCCGAGACAGGATTTTGTTGAGGCACAGATCTGGGGAAGGGTACCAACACATTCCTGCAGCATTGAATGGCCCCAAGAACTCAGTGGCCTCCATCATTCTTAAATGGAAGAAGTTTGGAACCATCAAGGCTCTTCCTAGAGCTGGCCGCCCGGCAAAACTGAACAATAGGGGGAGAAGGGCCTTGGTCAGGGAAGTGACCAAGAACTTGAAGTGGAATTCTATTTTTCATTTTTTTTCTAATTAATTTAAAATTAAAAGCTGAAATGTATTGTATCAAAGTATTCAACCCCTTTGTTATGGCAAGCCTAAATTAATTCAGTAGTAAGTCACATAATTGGTTACATGGACTCACTCTGTGTACAATAATAGTGTTCAACATGATTTTTCAATGACTACCAGATCTCTGTGCCCCACATACAATTATCTGTAAGGTCCCTCAGTCGAGAATTTCAAACACAGATTCAACCACAAAGACGAGGGAGGTTTTCCAATGCCTTGCAAAGAAGGGCACCTATTGGTAGATGGGTACAGATGAAAAAAGCAGACATTGAATATAACTTTGAGCATTGTGAAGTTATTCATTGAATTACACTTTGGAAAGAATCATAGGGAATAAGGTTTTGAAGTGTCTGTCCTACATCTCGGAGATATAAGAAAGGTAAGAAAATATTTTGTTTTTTTGGACACATATTTTACTTTTTTTTTGTCACAAAACTAGCTCCATATTTCCATAAAAATGTTAACTTGTTCCAGGTTACCTTCAGATGAGTCCCGTGACAGATATGGGGTCCGTAGAGCAAAATGGAGAACACCATCGTGTTCGAGAGAGTCTAATCAGTCCATAGAGTGGTCATATTTTCAGGATGTCTTATGGTCTGACAAACAGAGCAGAAGCTCTGCCACTTTCCACCGCAGATGCGGAAGGCCGACATAAGGGGATGTGGTGGATTGAGATGCAGCCCATGCAGAAAAACATATCTCTAGCTTAAACTAACAGATTTTGATGTGGATTTTTTTATTATGTTAAATAAATTGATGCACGGGTGAGTCAATAGACTCTTATGGAATAAAGTATGGTAAAAACAGACATTGTACAACACAAGCCAAAGCATAACACAATGCACTCTCAAAATAGCCATATATTTAGATTTTTGACATATTTTTCATTTGATATGACACATTTATTTCAGTTGACATCCTGAGCTCATTCGTCATCCCAATTTTTTTTGTTGATGACATAACTGTCAATTTGCCATGCCCTAGCCATATTGCCTATGGTGGGTTCTGGAACAGAAGCCTGTGTCTCACTATGGCATTTCCTGTGAACACTGGTGCCCATTCATTCACAGCAAAATCACTTTGAAATCAACAGCAATGATCTGCGGTCATCTGTGTGACTGCATGAGAAAGCCCCCAATGCTTATCACATCAAAAGAAGGGGAGTTCCATAGACAGACAATGGCATGGAAAACCCTATCATGACATATACAGTACAGTGTATTGATGTGATCTCAGAATAATTACGTATTGATGTCCAAACAAAAAGAGACAGAATAGCCTACTAACAGTAACACATTGAGTAAAAACTGCAATGAACAATGACCAGTTTAGTGATCTTCTAAACTGCAATGAAATTATTCAATTGATCTTAAGTAATTGCCTTTTGTGGACAATCAACTTTCATTTGATCATGTGATGCGTCCTACCTTAAAACACAACAGAGAACAGCAGTGTTTGATAGAGTATGTAAGCTACTTCTCAGCCGCAGTCACCAGTCACGTATTAAGACAATATGAGAACGACAAAGGGAGATATTTTCCTCAGTCTGACCCGTCAACTGACTGGTGCCTGCTCAGAGGGACACTCCAGGGGCATCTCCGAACACTGGCATGACAAGTATTGTGCAGATCGGCAGTTTTTGCATAATTCTCATGGAATGGTCTAAATGACTTGTGCTCGCCATGAATATCAATGTCAGCCATGTCAGATGATATTAGATCTGAGATGGCTTGATGTGTGTCATCCCGCTGCATAATTAAGTCAAGATGTGACTCTGCCTGGGCAGGAAGAGTGATGTTGATGTTGATGCAGACCTATGACATGACATGCATCTTAACATATTGTGCATTATGTATGATTTATAATAGCCACCTAGTACATTGAGACATTGATCTGATCATTTGCATATAGTCATTTTAAGGACTTAGCTTTCACTTATCAGTCGAATCAAGTTCATATCTTTGGGACAAAATGTGAAAACATGTGATTTGCATTAATCAAGAATAGAATATATCCGTGGTTGCCATGGCACTGTGAGGTCGCCTGGGCAGAGAGCTCTGTAAATGTTGTACATATTTTTTGTTATTTAAGTGTTTTTTGTTAATTCATGAATTAATTACATTTGTAAAGCACTTTTCATTGTACAGAATTATCTCAAAGTGCATAAAATAAAAAATAATAACCAAATAGAAAATGTTTCACAAATAGGCAGGGAAACTGACACAAAGAATACAGCTGACACGACAAGGGACAAGGACACTAAGGTATCAACATAAAGTTTTCCTAAAGAGAACGGTCTTTAGGCTTGTTTTAAATGAGCCTAGAGTCTGTGGGGCCTGCAGGTGGTCCGGGAGGGCATTCCAGAGGCTGGGAGGCTTGTTGCATTTTTTAAATGATCTTTTGGGGGTTTGACTGCTCTGGGGGTTGATCACTTACATTGTGGGGTCTCGACTCTCCGAATTGCAGAATTGGAATGAAAAGTCTACCTTTTTGGCTTATAGCTAGCTAGCTATCTGGCTGTTTGGCTGTTTGGATTTAAAATAATGCAGCCCCAGCTTTTTTCTTTCATCTGTCAGGAAGAATAACACTCAAGGACTGCATGCTTTGTCCAGAGGTGGCAGAGGCTCAGAGGCTGATCTTAACCACTGCCAGGATATAGTGGCTTTTGTGCACTTTTCATTAGCCGTGGCATCGCCCAGGTAGGTGGTACATGTTCAGCGATGGAGGACCAGTACCTACAGAGGAGCGGCTCCTATGGCAGAACTGACCGTCGGTGGAAGGAGTTGTGGTGCACTAATAAAGAGCTTCGGGCCTGTCTGTCAGACTGTCTTTCTTTCTCCCTGGCTTAACCATCAATGCCCCCTCCGTTGAAGCTACACTTAATTCCCAATCCAAACAACCTTTTTGTGATCTGAAGCCAACTAGAGACATTGAATCTCCATCTCCATCGTCTTCATTGAACTGTTTCTTCGTTAGTTTTGCTCTATGCACTTTAGGGACTAAAATGGAAATAAGCCTTTGACTTTGTGTTATCCCTGTCATGTTTTTAAAATGTATGTATACTGTATATATATATATATATATATATATATTTTTTTTTACTGTAAACACTATAAATTGAAATAAAAATCGGATTATTTTTGGGACTGAGAAGCCATGGGTAGATTTAGAACCAGGGCCCTTTGAATAGTCTGTTCATGCCAACTCTCAACAAGCAAGGCCACAGGCCCTGGCCTTAGTTCCTTTTGACATCTTTTAAGAGCTGTAGAGTACATCATGCATTCACGATTATAACAGTAGGGCTGGTGACGCAGTCTTAAACGTTACCTTCATCTGTAAAAAAAAAAAGATGCCTTACTAATTTCATATTGTGATATCAAAACGCTTGGGTGAGACTGAAATAAGCAAAGCCAGAGAAAGTAACTATCTTAATTCTGTTGTGCCTTTAAAAGCATAGACCAACGCTGCCTTGAGCTATTTATAGTCATGCTATGCAGTTGTCATTGCAGTGATTTTGTTAGATATTCAAAGTAACCAAGATGGTCCATCTGCAGAAACTACACCATGTCTCCAGGGAGATGTTCTACCTTGTATTATTGGTTCTGACAGTATTTCAAGGAAGATTCACTGCCCCTGTGGTTATTTTTTAAGTTAAAATGAAAAGTTAGGACCTTGTTTTCGCCCTCGGTCCAATTGTTGCGTGCACACTATCCCTTTCCGGGTTAATTGCAAAGACAAGCGCACAGTGTGAAACGTGAAGAAGTGTCTAGGATTTTGGAGATCTCGTCCTATGTCAGAGTTTAGGAACAGTGGCTTTTGTGACCCACCATAGCAATGTTCATGCAGTAACTACTCCCTGTGCGCACACACTTCTTGTAGGTTTGGTTCATAAAATGGATATACTCAATAATATATGCTGAGATCTTTAATCAAATATCTTAATTGGCTGAAGATTGAGTGAAAATGTCTAGTAATTACTATTATTTAAAATGCATACAGTACACATCTTTGCCTATAAACGCAGCAGGAACAAGGCATTTAGCTACATATAGAGCATGATGAAAGCTTAATGAAGGAATGTAATCCTTACAATGTTATTACTTACAATTGCATGGATAGTACCCTTTGGTCAATATTATGTAAGCTTGTTTACCTGTGGACTTCAAGCGGTGTGTATAGTTATATAATGCATGCAGTATGAATGTAAGCTGTGTTAAGACTTTTTCAGAATGTAAAGTTGTTCCTCATTCTGTCTTCTCGCAGGCCTTAATAGTGTCTTTCAGGTGAATGATATTTTGAACAAGCAATTAATAATTCATGGCATTTTAAGTTAGAACAAGCTGTGATAACCTTCAAAGAGAATTGTGTATTCTCACAAACATTTCCTTCCAAACCTTCATTTAAGACTTGTTTGGGGATTCTTGGTCCTGGTAGACTAGTAAACTTAAATGTTTACTAAATTCTATTTCCTTTACTCTCATTTACTTTTCAGTCCAAACAAACTGCAGCTTTCAGTTCTAGCTTTTGAACAGTTAACATCGAAAATGAATGGTAGCATATTGTGTAATTGTATGTAACATACACAGTCATTTCAGCCAACCATAACCACAGTGATACTGATTTTTATCCAAGGGAAAAGGGCATATTATATAATGGGGGTTTTTTGCAACCAAGATCAGGGTACTTTTTCATGGAGCAACAGCATCAGTTGAGCATCACAATTCTGAGGAGGAACAGAGTAAATTAATTAACTATGGATTAAATCCTGCGCAATAGAAACACAGAGATAAAGGAAAGCTATGAAATGCTACGGTCCAATTTATCATTCATGTTGTATATTTACACTCTGAAAAGGGGGCCTCAGTGAGCAATGAGCAAAATACACTGGAAATGTGCCACCCAAAATCATCTATTTGTGCTAAAACGGAACTGTAACGTCAACTAGTTGAAGAGTAGCCCTGTGTTGACAACTCATACTAATAGTATAAGGCAAATGTATAACATGCATACCAAACAGGTCTGTGTAAAAAAAAACTCTGTATGCTTCTCAAATGTTCTAGAATATCTCCATAACTGGAGTGATTAGTCCTCAATACAACTGACACAGTTATAGAACACATGAAAGGAAGATATACAATACGTTATAAAGTATGTTATACAGTACTCTACACGTGCATTTGAAATGTAGAACCATGATAAGCTGTACTACATATCCTTCCTTCTTCTTCTTCTTCTTCTTCTTCCCCCCATAAGTGAGTCCAATTTCTCTGGAGGAGCTGGGCTGACATGTATTTTACATGATATATGTTGGACGAAGTGGCCACCAACCACTGCAATGCATATACTCTAAAAGGCAAGACATGGACCCAGCATCCAGTTGGGGCCTGTACAGTAGATTACACATGATGTCTTTCCCATTGCTCGTAGCGTTTGTGCTGTGGATCATGCGTTACGTTCCCATGGAGCTTGGGAACCTTTTAATGTCACAACGTCAGGGCAAATGGACGAGAACCAATAGGAGCCTACATTAGGGATGGGCAACTGACGGCCCCCCCTGACACCCCCCCAAAAAGTATATATACATGTAAGTTAGAATAGTAGAATACTTACTGTTGCAAGTTAGAATAGTCAAATAATAGAATACACAAGGTGCAACTTCAACATTTGGTTGTGAATCTAGAGTTTTTCTCTTGTTATGTCAGTCACTGACAGTCACTCAATTAGTCAGCTAACGCACATGTGGGAACACAGACCTGCATGATGAGTTCCAATTTTTTGTGGCCCCCACCCCCATCAAAGTTGCCCATCCCTGGCCTAGATCATGATAGGATGTTGCCTTTGAGGACCAGAGGAATTATATGCTATTTATTCTACTGGTTGACCTTGTCACTACCCACTTTATATTTGTAGATACAGTGTAAATACAGTCCTTTATTGCTATGCAACTACCTCTATTACTTCTAATAGTGATTCATGTACTGCACTGTTGAGGGAGCTAGCACATGCTGTAAACTGTGTATGTGATGAATACAATTTCATTTGATTTGATTACGTAAAGTAGAGGGAACGACAGTGCAATTGCTGCCATTTCCCTTAGCCGCATCTCGGTTGTATTAATCTATTGTTTAACCTCTACGAGATCGGTGTGTCCCCCCCCCCTTCCCCGCCCGCGGAACGGTTGAGCTAACGTAGGCTAATGTGATTGGCATGAGGATGTAAGTAACCAAAAAAAATCTCAGGACATAGACAAATCTGGTATGGGCAGAAAGCTTAAATTCCTGTCAATCTATCTGCACTGTCCAATTCACAGTAGCTATTACAGTGAAATAATACCATGCTATTGTTTGAGGAGAGTGCACAATTATGAACTTGAAAATGTATTAATAAACCAAATAGGCACATTTGGGCAGTCTTGATAGAACATTTTGAACATACAGTATGCATTGGTTCATTGGACCAGTCTAAAAACCTTCACATACACTGCTCCCATCTAGTGGGCAAAATCTAAATTGCAGCTGGGCTAGAACAATACATTATGGCCTTTCTCTTGTATTTCAAAGATGATGGTATTATCTTTTCCAAGATCTAATTTGCTATATTCTACTTCACATTTCCACAAACTTCAAAGTGTTTCCTTTCGGTATCAAGAATATGCATGTCCTTGCTTCAGGTCCTGAGCTACAGGCAGTTAGATTTGGGAATGTCATTTTAGGCGTAAATTGAAAAAAGGGGCTGGGATGCTCCTTAAAGAGTGAGTTGCTGTTCCGTTTATAGTGAAACGAGGCATATTTAAAAAGCTGCCTCGTCTTGTATCAACGACGACAAATGGAGAACTGAAAGCCTCAAGTAAAGGGAAATACTTCCTGCATTGCTATTCGTAATTAGAAGATCATCCAAGAGAATCAACCAATATAACATAACTGTGATATCACAAAAGTAAATTAAGATATGTTTAATTGTAAACTTTTCCTAGCAAGATATGATAATGACATATCATACAGCGGGGAGAACAAGTATTTGATACACTGCCGATTTTGCAGGTTTTCCTACTTACAAAGCATGTAGAGGTCTGTAATTTTCAAAATCCAGAAAATCACATTGTATGATTTTTAAATAATTAATTTGCATTTTATTGCATGACATAAGTATTTGATACATCAGAAAAGCAGAACTTAATATTTGGTACAGAAACCTTTGTTTGCAATTACAGAGATTATACGTTTTCTGTAGTTCTTGACCAGGTTTGCACACACCACAGCAGGGATTTTGGCCCACTCCTCCATACAGACCTTCTCCAGATCCTTCAGGTTTCGGGGCTGTCGCTGGGCAATACGGACTTTCAGCTCCCTCCAAAGATTTTCTATTGGGTTCAGGTCTGGAGACTGGCTAGGCCACTCCAGGACCTTGAGATACTTATTACGGAGCCACTCCTTAGTTGCCCTGGCTGTGTGCTTCGGGTCGTTGTCATGCTGGAAGACCCAGCCACGAGCCATCTTCAATGCTCTTAATGAGGGAAGGAGGTTGTTGGCCAAGATCTTGCGATACATGGCCCATCCATCCTCCCCCCAATACGGTGCAGTCTTCCTGTCCCCTTTGCAGAAAAGCATCCCCAAAGAATGATGTTTCCACCTCCATGCTTCACGGTTGGGATGGTGTTCTTGGGGTTGTACTCATCCTTCTTCTTCCTCCAAACACGGCGAGTGGAGTTTAGACCAAAAAGCTCTATTTTTGTCTCATCAGACCACATGACCTTCTCCCATTCCTCCTCTGGATCATCCAGATGGTCATTGGCAAACTTCAGACGAGCCTGGACATGCGCTGGCTTGAGCAGGGGGACCTTGCGTGCGCTGCAGGATTTTAATCCATGACGGCGTAGTGTGTTACTAATGGTTTTCTTTGAGACTGTGGTCCCAGCTCTCTTCAGGTCATTGACCAGGTCCTGCCGTGTAATTCAGGGCTGATCCCTCACCTTCCTCATGATCATTGATGCCCCACGAGGTGAGATCTTGCATGGAGCCCCAGACTGAGGGTGAATGACTGTCATCTTGAACTTCTTCCATTTTCTAATAATTGCGCCAACAGTTGTTGCCTTCTCACCAAGCTGTTTGCCTATTGTCCTGCAGCCCATCCCAACATTGTGCAGGTCTACAATTTTATCCCTGATGTCCTTACACAGCTCTCTGGTCTTGGCCATTGTGGACCGTTTGGAGTCTGTTTGATTGAGTGTGTGGACAGGTGTCTTTTATACAGGTAACGAGTTCAAACAGGTGCAGTCAATACAGGTAATGAGTGGAGAACAGGAGGGCTTCTTAAAGAAAAACTAACAGGTGTGTGAGAGCCGGAATTCTTATTGGTTGGTAGGTGATCAAATACTTATGTCATGCAATAAAATGCAAATGAATTACTTAAAAATCATACAATATGATTTTCTGGACTTTTGTTTTAGATTCGGTCTTTCACAGTTGAAGTGTACCTATGATAAAAAATTACAGACCTCTACCTGCTTTGTAAGTAGGAAAACCTGCAAAATTGGCAGTGTATCAGATATTTGTTCTCCCCACTGTATATGACATGCTTTGTGTTGAAATAGTAGTCTCACAGGCGTTTACTGTAGACATTCTTGTTTATGTGTTCAGGAGCAGATTTGTGCTATAGCCTGTGAAATGTCATAACCCAGAGGGGAAGCAAAGTCTGCAACAACCACCTCCTGGAAGTGACCAGACGGTCCAACACACAGTCTCAGCAGTTCCCTTGGTCCGGAACTCAACGTCTTCAGCAAGGGAAACAGAAAAAGTTTCATGTTTGATGTGTAGTTTTGTCTTCTTTCTCTGTTACCTCAAGACAGTACTTTGTTCCTTCTCATTGGTTAAAGTGAACCACGTGCCTTCAAGATGTGTTTATTAACGACATTCTCAAATCAAAATCAAATCCCAAAAAAACCTTTGTCACCTACACGTGTTTACCAGATGTTATTGCGGGTGTGGTGAAATGCTTGTGTTTCTTGCCCCAACAGTGCGGTAATATCTAACAAGTCATATCTAACAATTTCACAATACATTCAAATCTAAAGTAAAGGTATGGAATTAAGAATATATTCATACGTGGGTGAGCAATGTCAGAGCGGCATAATACAGTAGAATAGGATATGTTTCAGCCGGAGTGTATAAACATATCAGAAATATCAAGTCCTTTCTCTTTCACTTATCCTCATCCAAGACAGAAGCCATAACATGCTCAATGATTGCTTCAAGACTGTTTTGGGCCGTGTTGTAAACAGAGAACATTTAGCTCTGTTGACGTTAGGTGAGAGGATTTTGGGCCTATTAACATGAAACCCAAAGCGTAGAGATTATGAAGCAATTTGCTTGTTTTAGGGCTATTTTGGGGAAGACAGGATTAAGCTTTTTCCTCGTTGCTTTCCACTGAAGATTAGCATGTTGGAGTCGTGAGTTGGGCAATCTAATTTGATTTACATAACATCAATTTCCCTTTTTCCAATTTTATAAATATTAGAATATGCAAAATATTTAATCACAATCAATTAACCACAAGATTAGTATGACACGCGTTTAAATATACCCTTTCTTCCCTGCAGAAAAAAATTGCTTAAGGCTTAAACAGAAAAAAATAGACACTTTGAATTTACACTAATTTTAATGCGTGAACAGCCCTCAAGGGCCTAGTCCCGGAGAACATACTGTATCTAAGTGAGTTGTGTAAGTGAGTTGCGTTTGTTAAGATTTTGTTGGGATTAAGCTTGTATTTAGTTTCAGCTAGTTATGATTGGAGAAACAGGATTTATCCATATCCTGTTTCTCCTGTATACGTGCACTGCTATGTGCAATATGCTTACTACAGAGGTACTTCATCTTCATAAGTCACACAGAACCATGGTCCAGTTGCATTACACACATTTACCACAATGTCATGCGATAGTGTAATTGTACAACATACTCTTCTCTAGGAGTCACTTTCAAAGCCACACAACCTTGTAAGACTGTTGTAGACACAAGGCTGTTGGTAAGGGATCCACATTTCTATTCTCCCCAGTGAAAGGCAAGCCTCAAAAGGGATTGCTGGAAGGTGAAAGTCAAACTGAAAAGCATTCCACAGGTTCGGGGGCTGTTGGCCATATCAAAGCTCTATACCTAGGCGGTGGCATGAAACAGATACTGTGTTTCATTGCTGTCCTCTTTGTTCCAGATGATCAGGTTTGGGCGTGTATTATGGCACTCTGTGGTTTAATGGTTTGGTGAGACTTGGTTTGACCCAACATGACTGAGGGGGGTTTTAAGGCACATTTAACTGTATTGGCTAAGTGCCATTGGTTACCAACAATCTGTGTCTTTCCAGAATGTCACGTACTTGCCATAGTGTGGTTGAATGTCAACCTAATTTTACTTGGTGTGTGTGTTTCTGTGTGTACAGTGCATTTGGAAAGTATTCAGACCCCTTGACTTGTTCCACGTTTTGATATGTTACAGCCTTGTTCTAAAATGTATTAAATTGTTGTTTTTTTCTCTCTCATCAATCTACACAATACCCTATAATGACAAAGCAAAAATGGCAAATTTATTTAAAAAAATAAAAAAACTTAAATATCACATTGACATAAGTATTCAGACCCTTTACTCAGTACTTTGTTGAAGCACCTTTGGCAGTGATTACAGCATAGAGTCTTCTTGGGTATGATGCTACAAGCTTGGCGTACCTGTATTTGGGTAGTTTCTCCCATTCTTCTCTGCAGATCCTCTCAAGCTTGGTCAGGTGTGATAGGGAGCGTTCCTGCACAGCTATTTTAAGGTCTCTCCAGAGATGTTCAAATACAGAGATCCGGGCTCTGGCTGGGACACACAAGGACATTCAGAGACTTGTCCCGAAGCCACTCTTGCGTTGTCTAAGGTTGTTATCCTGTTGGAAGGTGAACCTTCACCCCAGTCTGAGGTACTGAGCGCTCCATGGCAGGTTTTTTATCAAGGATCTCTCTGTACTTTGCTCCATTCATCTTTCCCTCGATCCTGACTAGTCTCCCATTCCAAGCAGCTGAAAAACACCCCCACAGCATGATGCTGCCACTGTTTTTCATGAATCTGAGAGTCTTTAGGTGCCTTTTGGAAAATTCCAAGCTTGCTGTCATGTGCCTTTTATTGAGGAGTGGCTTCAATCTGGCCACTCTACCATAAAGGCCTGATTGGTGGAGTGCTGCAGAGATGGTTGTCCTTCTGGAAGGTTCTATCATCTCCACAGAGGAACTCTAGAGCTCTGTCAAAGTAACAATCATGTTCTTGGTCACCTCCCTGACCAAGGCCCTTCTCCCCCGAATGCTTAGTTTGGCCCGGGCGCCAGCTCTAGGAAGATTCTTGGTGGTTCAAAACTTCTTCCATTTAAGAATGATGGTGGCCACTGTATTCTTGGGGATCTTCAATGCTGCAGACATGTTTTGGTACCCTTCCCCAGATCTATACCTCAACACAATCCTGTCTCAGAGCTCTACGGAGCTCTAATTCCTTCAAGGTATTATGTGTAAATTGATGAGGATTTATTTTTATTTGATCCATTTTAGAATAAGGCTGTAACTAAACAAAATGTGAAAAAAGTCAAATGGTCTGAACAATTTCTGAAGGCACTGTATGTATGTGCATGTGCGGGTGGGTATATGTGTGTGTTTGTGTGTTTGTGGGAATGTGTGTTTGTGTGTGTGTGTGTGCACGCGTGTGCATATGCTTTTGTTGCCTTAGCGTAAACCTAGAGGACAACAACAATTGTCGTGCTTTCACTATAGATGGTCGATGCACTTTCAGTTGTGAAGAAGTTGTTTCACTTCCTCCATGCCAGTGATACTGTCACTTGTCATCATAGTAATACACCTTAATGTCGTTCCTTCAGATAAGTGTTCTAAACTCAAGGGCATTTAATGACAAAAACATCAGATGTAGAAAAATGCTGCAACATATCTAAGAACATAAGTCATCTTTACTTCTGCTCGCCCCTCAACAACAGCGGTGTTGGAAGTAGACAGTTGACTTTCAGAACAAAAGCACAATGATTCAAGAAGTGATTTGAAGGATAAAGAACATTTTCAACATTCAAATTAATTTACATTCCGAAGACAAGCTGACCATCCCATGCAGTCTCATTTGCTCGGAAATAACGAATAACAAAATGTGGGTATGATAAAACCCCCTTATGAATATATAACACTTGTATTGTTTGTTTGCAAATACATTTTTATCTCTTTACATCTAGCCTATGGGCTATGTTTTGCTGCTAATCTGTGACGAGAGGTCAAAATACACAAGACAGGTTACACTATTTAGTACAGATTTAGGTCCACACTCACGGCACTGAGCCTTCGGTCTACTGTACCTAAACTCACGCACACTGTGCACACCTAATTGCCTGGGTCAGTCTCGTCTGATTCACAATGCAAATCTAATGCAGAGTGACAACTCATTTGGGCGAGAGGCTGTCCCCAGTACTCCAGGTCAATCAAGACCATTAGCATGAGAGACCAAAATACCCAGATGGAATACCCAAGTAAGAAGCTCATGATGAGGGATGATATCTTTCTGTTGCTATTTTTAGTCATACATTAGAATGTCATTTATTGTGGGTTTATTGGGTATATCGTATTTTACGTGAAATTCATTACGGAAAATGATGTAACCACGGTGACATGAGCTAATGTACAGATTTTGTTGTTGTCATTTTACAAATCATCTGTTTGTTCATCTGTCCTTGTTGAGATCAAGTAGCAGTCAGGTCATGGAGTTTTTTCAGAGCTTGCACTAAAGCCTAATGTCCTCAGACATGCTGACGTCTCTATACACCATGACATTACAGAGGGCCTTTTTTTAATACTGGCACTAGTTTGAATGCAAAGCTGAAAGTTAGCCTATTGACTGGAGGGAATGAGATCTGGCCGGATACTCTCCTGGCAGCACTGCATCGTGTCCTCTTTGTTTTGCATGGCTTATTTGCATAGACTGAACAAACAGTACTATGTGTGTCAAAACAAGTCAAACCTGAGTAGGCATAGTGTTTTATTTATATTCTTTAATACTTCCTCTTGCACATGTGTTAGGTAGAATACTAATTCCAACACAAAAGTTAGGAACATTGATTGATCTCTCGAAATTCAGCTTTTTCTTTTTTTCAACTCGGGATATCCAGCACCAGACCAGTGTCTACATATGTGAAAATGGCACGTTTCTACGATCTGTGGTTAAAATTATAAGAAAATTATAAGTAAAAATAAATAAAAATGCTTCTCTGTGACATCACAGAGTAGGATTAAATGTAAAAAAAAAATGATTTTCAAAACCTGCAACAGGTGAGGGTATTTTCTTGCTCCTCACGTCACTGCAAATATCATAGTGTTTGAAAATCAATGTTTTTAAAATGTTTTGAAACTTTTGATGATGTCATCGGGTAGAACTTTTGAAGTTTATATTTTTTTCGACAAAACTTAAAAATGCTCAGTTTTCACATATGTTGACAGTGGCATTGTGCCGGAAGATGATGGAAATGAGGTTTAAAAGTGGTGGAGTTGATCTAAAAGGGTGTTCTCTTACCTACACTCTTTGTGCGTATGAGTTGCTGTTGCTGCCTCATCTGTCCATGATGCATCATAACTCTCCTCCGTATGACGCATAAAATAACTTGTCTCATTATTCTAATCAGGGTGGGTCTTTCAAATCGAGGGGTGTGGACACTTGGGACAGATTCCAGGGCAGAACTATTCCAAAGAACAAAAGTTCCTTTGCCAATTTGAACATTTCAATTTACTTTTTAAAACGCAATATACTTTTTTTAAAATCAGCTTGACAGCATAGTCCAATTCTTATCAAAAGCCAGTCAGAACTGTGGCAGAAATACCGTTTGACTCAGTTTGACAGATGGCTATGCTCCGTCCCAGGATGGCGAAATGAGAGACAAGGCAAAAAAATTGAGAGGAACTGAAACTCGAGCGAGCTGGAGAGGCGTTGTATTTCTCAGTGAAGTGTGTTCTCTTTTCCAGTGTGTTTGGGGACCTGACAGATTAAAGACGTGTATTTATAGTTGGATATCTGTAGTTTGGAAATGTTGCAAAGAAGACACCATGTGGTGCAGAACAATAGTTGCAGAGGGACACTCTGGCCAGCAGAATGTCTAAAGTAGATCTTTACTGATAGTAGATGGTTCTGGGCTTGGTGGATGGTACCTTTTATGGTACTATCTAAGAGACCTTTGAAGAACAGTGCCAGAGAAACGGGCTCAATGTGTTTGACCAAGCTGATGTACTGCTTGCGTCACCTGTCATATCTTTATTATGGAGTGCAGACATGTTTAAGATGTATGTTGATGTGAATTTTGTTCCCCCAAATATTATCAAGCACTCTTGAGAGTGCAGGCCTTTGTTCCAGCCCAGTACTAATATACCACCAACTTTCCAACTATTAATAAGATGAGTTGGTATTGGGCTGAAATAAAAGCCTGCGCACACCTTATGGGGTGGATATATTTTATAGTTACTTCGTAAGCATGTTTAATTCCAACGTGTATCATTTATATTGTGTACTTAAACTTTAAAGCAGTGCCCAAAAAAGGATAACAAATGTTGTAAAGCAGAGAATAGACTTTGGTTTGTTGAATAATTCAAGCTAATGTCAGACACAGAAAATTCTAGAAGAAGGTGAACACCAAATGTGCATCAGGACAGCAAGTTTAATTGTCTTATGGAAGGTGTCTTGGCATGCTGAATTGGAGGATTTGACTCATGTACGTTTGACTTTGTTTATTAATCAATTACATTTCCATATTAGAAACCGTGGTTTGCTATTTCCAGAGCAAGCCTTGCCTTGCATCTGCTCGCAGCCATTCTTTATAAAATTGTGGCCCAACAAGAGTATTGCTCATTATTTTAGGGAAGAGGCTTTCTCTGAGCATTCATGGTTGGCTATACGTTCTCAATTATGGAATTTTTAATGACTTAGCTTTTTTATGTCTGCCTTTCCGCACTCAACAATAAAACCAACATTAGGAAGATTTAGATTTTTGGAATCTGGGTGAAAACATGTATTGGCTCTGAACAATTATGTCTGACCTCAGATTAGTAAACATAAGGCTTGCACCTGGCCCTAAATGGAGGCACGTTGTAAGGGGTGCGTAACTGGTAGCGACGAAGTCAGACGCAGGAGAGCAGAACTGGGTAATAACCGGAGCAGTTTAATATATATATATAACCACCGGCATCCAGAATAATAAAGAATGGGTACAAAACCCATCGCGCAGCAGAACAACAATGTGCACAAGCACTTAGAACAAACAATACCACACAAAGACATAGGGGGTACAGAGGGTTAAATACACAACACGTAATAAGGGAATGAAAACCAGGTGTGTGGGAAAACAAGACAAAACAAATGGAAATGGAAATGAAAAATGGATCGGCAGTGGCTAGAAGGCCGGTGACGTCGACCGCTGAACACCGCCCGAACAAGGAGAGGAAGCGACTTTGGAGAAGTCGTGACACACTTATGGTGCATGTGGCAAGAAAAGGAGGTCATTATCTTATTGTCAAAATTTGTTTGAATATAGAAAATTATTGTAATTTTCAGTTTTGTTTGAAGAATAAAGATCCTGTTATCCTTGGTGTGTGTGTGTGTGTGTGTGTGTGTGTGTGTGTATTTGCTCTAATTACAATAGCCCTATGATGATTGCATGCTGCAAATGTTAGCCCTCCATTGTCTCTTTTTTTATTTTTTTTTATTTCACCTTTATTTAACCAGGTAGGCTAGTTGAGAACAAGTTCTCATTTGCAACTGCGACCTGGCCAAGATAAGGCATAGCAGTGTGAACAGACAACACAGAGTTACACATGGAGTAAACAATTAACAAGTCAATAACACAGTAGAAAAAAGGGGAGTCTATATATACATTGTGTGCAAAAGGCATGAGAAGGTAGGCAAATAATTACAATTATGCAGATTAACACTGGAGTGATAAATGATCAGATGGTTATGTAAAGGTAGAGATATTGGTGTGCAAAAGAGCAGAAAAATAAATAAATAAAAACAGTATGGGGATGAGGTAGGTGAAAATGGGTGGGCTATTTACCAATAGACTATGTACAGCTGCAGCGATCGGTTAGCTGCTCAGATAGCAGATGTTTGAAGTTGGTGAGGGAGATAAAAGTCTCCAACTTCAGTGATTTTTGCAATTCGTTCCAATCACAGGCAGCAGAGAACTGGAACGAAAGGCGGCCAAATGAGGTGTTGGCTTTAGGGATGATCAGTGAGATACACCTGCTGGAGCGCGTGCTACGGATGGGTGTTGCCATCGTAACCAGTGAACTGAGATAAGGCGGAGCTTTACCTAGCATGGACTTGTAGATGAGCTGGAGCCAGTGGGTCTGGCGACGAATATGTAGCGAGGGCCAGCCGATTAGAGCATACAAGTCGCAGTGGTGGGTGGTATAAGGTGCTTTAGTGACAAAACGGATGGCACTGTGATAAACTGCATCCAGTTTGCTGAGTAGAGTGTTGGAAGCAATTTTGTAGATGACATCGCCGAAGTCGAGGATCGGTAGGATAGTCAGTTTTACTAGGGTAAGTTTGGCGGCGTGAGTGAAGGAGGCTTTGTTGCGGAATAGAAAGCCGACTCTTGATTTGATTTTCGATTGGAGATGTTTGATATGGGTCTGGAAGGAGAGTTTAGAGTCTAGCCAGACACCTAGGTACTTATAGATGTCCACATATTCAAGGTCGGAACCATCCAGGGTGGTGATGCTGGTCAGGCGTGCGGGTGCAGGCAGCGAACGGTTGAAAAGCATGCATTTGGTTTTACTAGCGTTTAAGAGCAGTTGGAGGCCACGGAAGGAGTGCTGTATGGCATTGAAGCTCGTTTGGAGGTTAGATAGCACAGTGTCCAAGGACGGGCCGGAAGTATATAGAATGGTGTCGTCTGCGTAGAGGTGGATCAGGGAATCGCCCGCAGCATGAGAAACATCATTGATATATACAGAGAAAAGAGTCGGCCCGAGAATTGAACCCTGTGGCACCCCCATAGAGACTGCCAGAGGACCGGACAGCATGCCCTCCGATTTGACACACTGAACTCTGTCTGCAAAGTAATTGGTGAACCAGGCAAGGCAGTCATCCGAAAAACCGAGGCTACTGAGTCTGCCAATAAGAATACGGTGATTGACAGAGTCGAAAGCCTTGGCAAGGTCTATGAAGACGGCTGCACAGTACTGTCTTTTATCGATGGCGGTTATGATATCGTTTAGCACCTTGAGCGTGGCTGAGGTACACCCGTGACCAGCTCGGAAACCAGATTGCACAGCGGAGAAGGTACGGTGGGATTCAAGATGGTCAGTGATCTGTTTGTTGACTTGGCTTTCGAAGACCTTAGATAGGCAGGGCAGGATGGATATTGGTCTGTAACAGTTTGGGTCCAGGGTGTCGCCCCCTTTGAAGAGGGGGATGACTGCGGCAGCTTTCCAATCCTTGGGGATCTCAGACGATATGAAAGAGAGGTTGAACAGGCTGGTAATAGGGGTTGCGACAATGGCGGCGGATAGTTTCAGGAATAGAGGGTCCAGATTGTCAAGCCCAGCTGATTTGTACGGGTCCAGGTTTTGCAGCTCTTTCAGAACATCTGCTATCTGGATTTGGGTAAAGGAGAACCTGGAGAGGCTTGGGCGAGTAGCTGCTTTGTGTTGGCGTCACTTTTCTTCACACACAGCACATAATCTGATTTTCCAGCACAGAAGAAATTAAGCTGAGAAAGATTTGGCTGTTCAGTATCTTTTGACTCACATTTCTTCCCTTTTAGGCACAGTAAACCCCTCCTACAATACAGGGTAATTCATACCCTGCCACCCTCTGCATCCCATATGAAGCAGCATTGAGAAAGACACCACACATACAGAGAAAGGAAACTACAGGACAGTCTATACTCTGAAATGTGTTTTCTGTGGCAGTTTGTGACTGATATTTTGGACATTATGGAGTTCAAGGGTGTATTGGATGTTTTGAACTGATCATTCTGATAGTTTCATGATATCCTGACTTTCTATGAATACATTATTGAACTTCTGAACATTTAGTGATGAATTCATGCGTCATCGGACAGCATGCAGATACTATCATTTCAATTAACTGGTACATGAAACAACAGTGCTTTGCATATTACTTTCAACTTCACTATCTTTGCTAACATCTACAGCAGCGTAGTCCTTACCAGAAATGCCAAATGAAAGTATGTTTGTTTGTGTGTGTGTGTGTGTGTGTGTGTGTGCGTGCGTGTGTGTGTGTGTGTGTGTGTGTGTGTGTGTGTGTGTGTGTGTGTGTGTGTGTGCTGGTAGAGCATGGCGCTAGGAACACAAGTGTTGTGGGTTCGATTCCCACGGGGGACCGGTCGGAACATGCATGCACTCACTACTAAGTTGCTCTGGATAAGAGCGTCTGCTAAATGCCTAAAATGTAAATGCAATATTTCTGCACACGTGCCTGCCTGAGTGTGTATGGGAACTTATGGGGCCTGTGCCAGATGCACACTGTAATTTAGAAAGTGAAAACAACACAACTTCTTTCTTGGTCTCATAACAGAGCTGAGACTGCTAGGCACCTTTTGGCACTTAACAATTCATGTTTACACAGGACAAGACAATTTATGGCAGAAGATTCCTCCATTTTTTAAAAGGGTGTCCACAGACACGAGTGTTCAGCACAATCACACACTACAACACACACTTACATAAATGCACACACACACACACACACACACACACACACACACACACACACACACACACACACACACACACACACACACATACACACACAGACAGAGAGAGAGAGAACTGGGTTGATATACACTACAAAAGGTCAAAATGAACATGGATTTCAGTGTTCTCGGGAGAGGTTTTGCTGTTGCTGTGCAACCCTACTTTACTCTATACATAACACCTGTTCTAGGACCAGTAGAAACCAGAGCACTCACCTTGTGCATATTTGATATGGAATATTATGTGTGTGTGTGTGTGCCCACAGAAACAGATTTGCCACATAATCACACATTACGACACACACTTGCATAAATGCACACACACACACACGCGCGCTCACACACGCACGCACACACAAACAAATGGGTGCACACACAGAGTAATGCAAACTGGTCAGAGTTTGCGGAGCATTAAGCTTGTGCGCATAGCCTTGCTGAGCCTTGCTACTGTTGCCTAAAGTGCAGCTCAGATTCAGAAGTAGAGCAGTTGAAATGAAATGCTGACCCACTTGGCTTTGTTGTTTAGGAAGAAAGGTTGTGTGGGAAAAGGCTTCCTCTGTAATTTAAACATACGCCCCCACATCCTTCACAAACAAACACAGCTGCAAGTTGTAAATATGTTGTTGCAAAATAACACAACATTCATTGATTTGTGGGTGCGTTTTTTGTTGTTGTTTCATTCAGTGGAAATGGCAACTTCAAAGGGATGAAGCCTCTATCAGCCTCCGAGCCACCAACACCATGTTATTCCTTTGATATGAGTTGGTCTGTATGTTTCCCTGAGGGTGTACAGCCCTTTGAATGATCTCGGTGTGGGTACTCAAACCACTTTGTGACCAGAGGACTCTGAAACCCCTGCTGACCCAAGTAATGGCATGTTCATGTTCTAAAATTGAGTGACATAGTAAAAACAAGCCAAGTGGCACCATGCACCTCGTCTGTCTGTCTGCCTGTCCGCCCGTCTGCCTGTCTGTCTGCCGCCCGTCTGTCTTTCTGCCCGTCTGCCCATCTGTCTGTCTCTCTGCCCGTCAGTCCGTCTGCCTGTCTGTTCATTTGAGTGCCCCAGTGTGTGTCTAGTCTATGGAAAATACCTAATAATTTGGGAAGGCATAAAATCAGATTACGTTTCTGTGGTGCTATTCAATCTGGGTTAATCTCTCTGCCTCACAAATCAGGATGTTATTCTATTGCATTCCTCTATCCCCCCCCCTTTTCTCTGGTGATTGGTCTCTTCTTGGCGAGAAGAGCTGATCTTTGGGCTCAGAGAAACAATGGCAGATGGGCAGCATGAGAGATTACAAAGCTAAGGCAGCTGGCATAGCTAATAGGATATCCCAACCATTTCCTATACTCAAACCCATGCACTGTACTGGATGTTGCAAAAAAAGTTACATGGTGGGAGTGACAAGGCCCATTAAGAGTCATTATATGCATTTCAATGGGAATTAATTTTTCAAACGTAAAAGTAGCTAGTTCTCCGCACAGCATTATCGCTGGCGTTTTGAGTAAACCCTGGTGCGTAAGAGAAAGAAGCATTGAGTAGACCAATCAGTGCATGAAATGTACAATGTGTGTAGCTGCTTCAGCCTAATTTAACAATGTGCTATTCAGAGAAGGAGGGAAAAAGCCAACTGACATTTACTCCTGAGGTGCTGAACTGCTGCATTTTCTATAACCACTGTGGTTATTTTTATTTAATTTTTTATTTATTTCACCTTTATTTAACCAGGTAGGCAAGTTGAGAACAAGTTCTCATTTACAATTGCGACCTGGCCAAGATAAAGCAAAGCAGTTCGACACATACAACGACACAGAGTTACACATGGAGTAAAACCAACATACAGTCAATAATACAGTATAAACAAGTCTATATACGATGTGAGCAAATGAGGTGAGATGAGGGAGGTAAAGGCAAAAAAAGGCCATGGTGGCAAAGTAAATACAATATAGCAAGTAAAACACTGGAATGGTAGATTTGCAATGGAAGAATGTGCAAAGTAGAAATAAAAATAATGGGGTGCAAAGGAGCAAAATAAATAAATCAATTAAATACAGTAGGGAAAGAGGTAGTTGTTTGGGCTAAATTATAGGTGGGCTATGTACAGGTGCAGTAATCTGTGAGCTGCTCTGACAGTTGGTGCTTAAAGCTAGTGAGGGAGATAAGTGTTTCCAGTTTCAGAGATTTTTGTAGTTCGTTCAAGTCATTGGCAGCAGAGAACTGGAAGGAGAGGCGGCCAAAGAAAGAATTGGTTTTGGGGGTGACTAGAGAGATATACCTGCTGGAGCGTGTGCTACAGGTGGAAGATGCTATGGTGACCAGCGAGCTGAGATAAGGGGGGACTTTACCTAGCAGGGTCTTGAAGATGAAATGGAGCCAGTGGGTTTGGCGACGAGTATGAAGCGAGGGCCAGCCAACGAGAGCGTACAGGTCGCAATGGTGGGTAGAATATGGGGCTTTGGTGACAAAACGGATTGCACTGTGATAGACTGCATCCAATTTGTTGAGTAGGGTATTGGAGGCTATTTTGTAAATGACATCGCCAAAGTCGAGGATTGGTAGGATGGTCAGTTTTACAAGGGTATGTTTGGCAGCATGAGTGAAGGATTCTTTGTTGCGAAATAGGAAGCCAATTCTAGATTTAACTTTGGATTGGAGATGTTTGATATGGGTCTGGAAGGAGAGTTTACAGTCTAACCAGACACCTAAGTATTTGTAGTTGTCCAAGTATTCTAAGTCAGAGTCGTCCAGAGTAGTGATGTTGGACAGGCGGGCAGGTGCAGGTAGCGATCGGTTGAAGAGCATGCATTAAGCTTTACTTGTATTTAAGTGCAATTGGAGGCCCCAGAAGGAGAGTTGTATGGCATTGAAGCTTGCCTGGAGGGTTATTAACACAGTATCCAAAGAAGGGCCAGAAGTATACAGAATGGTGTCGTCTGCGTAGAGGTGGATCAGAGACTCACCAGCAGCAAGAGCGACCTCATTGATGTATACAGAGAAGAGAGTCGGTCCAAGAATTGAACCCTGTGGCACCCCCATAGAGACTGCCAGAGGTCCGGACAGCAGACCCTCCGATTTGACACACTGAACTCTATCAGAGAAGTAGTTGGTGAACCAGGCGAGGCAATCATTTGAGAAACCAAGGCTGTCGAGTCTGCCGATGAGGATGTGGTGATTGACAGAGTCGAAAGCCTTGGCCAGGTCAATGAATACGGCTGCACAGTAATGTTTCTTATCGATGGCGGTTAAGATATCATTTAGGACCTTGAGCGCCCTGAGGTGCACCCATGACCAGCTCTGAAACCAGATTGCATAGCAGAGAAGGTATGGTGAGATTCTAAATGGTCGGTAATCTGTTTGTTGACTTGGCTTTCGAAGACCTTAGAAAGGCAGGGTAGGATAGATATAGGTCTGTAGCAGTTTGGGTCAAGAGTGTCCCCCCTTTTGAAGAGGGGGATGACTGCAGCTGCTTTCCAATCTCTGGGAATCTCAGACGACATGAAAGAGAGGTTGAACAGGCTAGTAATAGGGGTGGCAACAATTTCGGCAGATCATTTTAGAAAGAAAGGGTCCAGATTGTCTAGCCCGGCTGATTTGTAGGGGTCCAGATTTTGCAGCTCTTTCAGAACATCAGCTGAACGGAATTGGGAGAAGGAGAAATTGGGAAGGCTTGGGCGAGTTGCTGTGGGGGGTGCAGTGCTGTTGACCGAGGTAGGAGTAGCCAGGTGGAAAGCATGGCCAGCCGTAGAAAAATGCTTATTGAAATTCTGAATTATGGTGGATTTATCAGTGGTGACAGTGTTTCCTATCTTCAGTGCAGTGGGCAGCCGGGAGGAGGTGTTCTTATTCCCCATGGACTTTACAGTGTCCCAGAACTGTTTTGAGTTAGTGTTGCAGGAAGCAAATTTCTGCTTGAAAAAGCTAGCCTTAGCTTTTCTAACTGCCTGTGTATAATGGTTTCTAGCTTCCCTGAACAGCTGCATATCACGGGGGCTGTTCGATGCTAATGCAGAACGCCATAGGATGTTTTTGTGTTGGTTAAGGGCAGTCAGGTCTGGGGAGAACCAAGGGCTATATCTGTTCCTGGTTCTAAATTTCTTGAATGGGGCGTGTTTATTTAAGATGGTTAGGAAGGCATTTAAAAAAAATATCCAGGCATCCTCTACTGACGGGATGAGATCAATATCCTTCCAGGATACCCCGGCCAGGTCGATTAGAAAGGCCTGCTCGCTGAAGTGTTTCAGGGAGCGTTTGACAGTGATGAGTGGAGGTCGTTTGACCGCTGACCCATTAGGGATGCAGGCAATGAGGCAGTGATCGCTGAGATCTTGGTTGAAGACAGCAGAGGTGTATTTAGAGGGCAAGTTGGTTAGGATGATATCTATGAGGGTGCCCAAGTTTAAGGCTTTGGGGAGGTACCTGGTAGGTTCATTGATAATTTGTGTGAGATTGAGGGCATCAAGTTTAGATTGTAGGATTGCTGGGGTGTTAAGCATGTTCCAGTTTAGGTCGCCTAGCAGCACGAGCTCTGAAGATAGATGGGGGGCAATCAGTTCACATATGGTGTCCAGAGCACAGCTGGGGGCAGAGGGTGGTCTATAGCAGGCGGCAACGGTGAGAGACTTGTTTTTAGAGAGGTGGATTTTTAAAAGTAGAAGTTCAAATTGTTTGGGTACAGACCTGGATAGTAGGACAGAAATCTGCAGGCTATCTTTGCAGTAGATTGCAACAACACCCCCTTTGGCAGTTCTATCTTGTCTGAAAATATTGTAGTTTGGGATTAAAATTTCAGAATTTTTGGTGGTCTTCCTAAGCCAGGATTCAGACACAGCTAGAACATCCGGGTTGGCAGAGTGTGCTAAAGCAGTGAATAGAACAAACTTAGGGAGGAGGCTTCTAATGTTAACATGCATGAAACCAAGGCTATTACGGTTACAGAAGTCGTCAAAAGAGAGCGCCTGGGGAATAGGAGTAGAGCTAGGCACTGCAGGGCCTGGATTCACCTCTACATCGCCAGAGGAACAGAGGAAGAGTAAAATAAGGGTACGGCGAAAAGCAATAAGAATTGGTCGTCTAGAATGTCTGGAACAGAGAGTAAAAGGAGGTTTCTGGGGGCGATAAAATAGCATCAAGGTATAATGTACAGACAAAGGTATGGTCAGATGTGAATACAGTGGAGGTAAACCTAGGTATTGAGTGATGAAAAGAGAGATATTGTCTCTAGAAACATCATTGAAACCAGGAGATGTCATTGCATGTGTGGGTGGTGGAACTAATAGGTTGGATAAGGTATAGTGAGCAGGACTAGAGGCTCTACAGTGAAATAAGCCAATAAACACTAACCAGAACAGCAATGGACAAGGCATATTGACATTAAGGAGAGGCATGCTTAGTTGAGTGATCAAAAGGGTCCAGTGAGTAGAGAGGTTGTTTGGGGGTCACGGCGATTTAGACAGCTAGCCAGGCCATCGGTAGCAAGCTAGCATAGGATGGAGGTCTGTTATTAGCCACCTCTTGCGTTCCGTCAGTAGATTAGTGGGGTTCTGTGTGGTAGAGGGGATTAATCCAAATCACACCACAACAAAAAAACAATAGATATAGTTATAGAGGCCCAAGAAGAAAAAATAAATAATAATAATAATAAAAATAAATAAATAAATTGTCCGATTGTTTATTCAGATAGCAGCCGATAAGACAGCTAACGGTTAGCGGGCCGCAGATGGGCGTTCAGGTAACGTCGCGACGGAGGAGCCAGCCGGATAACTCCTTCGGGTAGATAACGTCGGCAGTCAAGTTGTGAAGGCCCGGTGGGGCTCCGCGTAGGCAGTAAAACGGGTCCGGATAGGTGATTGTAGCCCAGGAGTGATTGATGGAACTCTTCAGCTGGCTAGCTCCGGAATAATTGATGTTTGCTCCGGAATCGACGAAAGCCGATAGTCACACGGATAGCAGCTAGCTAGCTGTGAGATCCAGGTATGAATGTCCAGAGTTAGCGGTTGAAATCCAGGGACATGGAGAGAAAAATTGGTCCGGTATGTTCCGTTCCGAGCCGCGCTGCGGCGTACAAAACTGGCGAATCATTAATCATCATCATCGTTATCATTAGACCCTGCTGGTCATCTATGAACGTTTGAACGTCTCGAAGAACTATATGGCCATAAACTCTCATAAATCACCATCTGGCACAGCCTGAAGAGGGTGGAAACCCCTAAGAGCCTGGTTCCTCTCTAGGTTACTGCGTTTCTAGGGAGTTTTTCCTAGCCACTGTGCTTCTGTAAATGCATTGCTTGCACTTTGGGTGTTTTTGGCTGGGTATCTGATTAATTAAAATGTACAGTTCCATTTTATTCATTTAGCAGACACTCTTATCCAGAGTGACTTACAGAAGCAATTAGGGTTAAGTGCTTTGCTCAAGGGCTCATGTGCATATTTTTGGGGATTCGAACCAGCAACCTTTTGGTTACTGGCCCAACACTTTTAACCACTAGAATACCTGCCTCCCCATTGAATGATTGATTAGCCCAATAATTAAGCTATAATACACTGAGTACACCAAACATTAGAAACACCTGGTAACACTTTACTTGACACCCAGTGGTCATAACCATGCCATAATATGTCATAACACTGTCATGACCCATATATCTACACCTGTTGTGACATATATTGCATTAATTTAGGGCTGGTTATGATACCTACATAATAGTGTCAAAATCCACATGTATTCAAATTAGTTTTTTCCCTCCCAAGAACTTTCCTTTCGGTTGAAAGTTTGTTTCTTAAATCCTTTGTTGTTGTTGCAATAAATTATTTACAGTCATGTTTTTTTCATCATATTTTAATTAACTTGAAGAAAAAATAGGTTTCATAACCAGCCATAAGATAACAGAGAATCAGACAAATTATACTGCCCTCTGCCCATTGGCTACTTTGCTTATTCAACCCTGCCTCAAAATACATCACTGCCCCTTTAAGACAAAAAAAGCTCTTTACCTGCCTTGCTTTTCAAACATGTCTAGAAATGTAGACGTTTTGTGCTGTTGTAAGAAGCAATCACTTCCCTACAGCTGACTACAAATTATCTATAACTGTCTATAATTAACTAAATGTGCACATGTGGTTACATGCAGCTCTTGTTTTGACCTCAAAACAAGCGCATCTACTCATGACCTCTTATGCTGTAAACACAGTTCAGTTCAAAGTTGATGGCACAGATAGATATACGGCAATAGTTGACTTGCATATAGGCCTACTGCAGCTCTGATTGGTATACCGCACGGTCTGTGTAGAGTACAGGCTGAGAATTGCGTGTCAATGCAATAGGGCTGAGTTGTGCGTACTGCCAACAACAAAATCTCTGATATTTCTTCTGCAGCTTAGAGGGAACATTGAATATGACCGTGTCATAACGTGTTACGATGGCGCCGAAGAGGATGTCTGTCGTTTTACATGCCCGTAACCAATTGTGCTATTTTTTTAACTTTATTTTTGTGTTGTTTGTTACTTATTTTCTGCATAATGTTGCTGCTACCATCTCTTATGACCGAAAATAACTTCTGGACATCAGAACTGGGATAACTCACCACAAACTGGAACAAGCTTTTGCCTATAACAAGTCAGATGAGAAAGATATACTGCTCTCCCGGGAACAGGCCCAGATCCCCATTATTTGCGTGAAGAAAATACAGAGGAAAAAAGGATGCAGATTGGGCTGCCTTTTGAGAATCCATAGGGGAGCGAGTAAATTCCCACTGCTATCAATTATACTTGCTAACATGTAATCATTGGAAAATAAAATTGATGACCTACGATTACGATTATCCTACCGACAGGACATTAAGAACTGTAATATCTTGTGTTTCACCGAGTCATGGCTGAGCGACGACACAGATAATATAGAGCTGGAGGGATTTTCAATGCACCGGCAGAACAGAGAAGCTACGTCTGGTAAGACAAGGGGTGGTGGTGTGTGTCTTTTTGTCAATAACAGCTGGTGCACAATGTCTAATATTAAAGAAGTCTCAAGGTATTGCTCGCCTGAAGTAGAGTACCTTATGATGTAGACCACACTATCTACCAAGAGATGTATCATCTACAGTGCCTTGTGAAAGTATTCGGCCCCCTTGAACTTTGCGACCTTTTGCCACATTCAGGCTTCAAACATAAAGATATAAAACTGTATTTTTTTGTGAAGAATCAACAACAAGTGGGACACAATCATGAAGTGGAACGACATTTATTGGATATTTCAAACTTTTTTAACAAATCAAAAACTGAAAAATTGGGCGTGCAAAATTATTCAGCCCCCTTAAGTTAATACTTTGTAGCGCCACCTTTTGCTGCGATTACAGCTGTAAGTCGCTTGGGGTATGTCTCTATCAGTTTTGCACATCGAGAGACTGAAATTTTTTTCCCATTCCTCCTTGCAAAACAGCTCGAGCTCAGTGAGGTTGGATGGAGAGCATTTGTGAACAGCAGTTTTCAGTTCTTTCCACAGATTCTCGATTGGATTCAGGTCTGGACTTTGACTTGGCCATTCTAACACCTGGATATGTTTATTTTTGAACCATTCCATTGTAGATTTTGCTTTATGTTTTGGATCATTGTCTTGTTGGAAGACAAATCTCCGTCCCAGTCTCAGGTCTTTTGCAGACTCCATCAGGTTTTCTTCCAGAATGGTCCTGTATTTGGCTCCATCCATCTTCCCATCAATTTGAACCATCTTCCCTGTCCCTGCTGAAGAAAAGCAGGCCCAAACCATGATGCTGCCACCACCATGTTTGACAGTAAGGATGGTGTGTTCATTGTGATGAGCTGTGTTGCTTTTACGCCAAACATAACGTTTTGTATTGTTGCCAAAAAGTTCCATTTTGGTTTCATCTGACCAGAGCACCTTCTTCCACATGTTTGGTGTGTCTCCCAGGTGGCTTGTGGCAAACTTTAAACAACACTTTTTATGGATATCTTTAAGAAATGGCTTTCTTCTTGCCACTCTTCCATAAAGGCCAGATGTGTGCAATATACGACTGATTGTTGTCCTATGGACAGAGTCTCCCACCTCAGCTGTAGATCTCTGTAGTTCATCTAGAGTGGGCCTCTTGGCTGCATCTCTGATCAGGCTGAAAGTTTAGAGGGACGGCCAGGTCTTGGTAGATTTGCAGTGGTCTGATACTCCTTCCATTTCAATATTATCGCTTGCACAGTGCTCCTTGGGATGTTTAAAGCTTGGGCAATCTTTTTGTATCCAAATCCGGCTTTAAAGGTGTGTTCCTTGTTCTTCATGATGCTCTCTGCGCTTTTAACGGACCTCTGAGACTATCACAGTGCAGGTGCATTTATACGGAGACTTGATTACACACAGGTGGATTGTATTTATCATCATTAGTCATTTAGGTCAACATTGGATCATTCAGAGATCCTCACTGAACTTCTGGAGAGAGTTTGCTGCACTGAAAGTAAAGGGGCTGAATAATTTTGCACGCCCAATTTTTCAGTTTTTGATTTGTTAAAAAAGTTTGAAATATCCAATAAATGTCGTTCCACTTCATGATTGTGTCCCACTTGTTGTTGATTCTTCACAAAAAAATACAGTTTTATATCCTTATGTTTGAAGCCTGAAATGTGGCAAAAGGTCGCAAAATTCAAGGGGGCCGAATACTTTCACAAGGCACTGTATATATTATTCATAGCTGTTTATTTACCACCACAGACTGATGCTGGCACTAAGACCGCACTCAACCAACTCTATAAGGCCATAAGCAAACAAGAAAATGCTCACCCAGAAGCAGTGCTCCGAGTGTCCGAGGACTTTAATGCAGGCAAACTTAAATCAGTTTTACCAAATTTCTACCAGCATGTCATGTGCACCCAGAAGGGAAAAAAAACTCTAGACCACCTTTACTCCACACAGAGATGCATACAAAGCTCTCCCCCGCCCTCCATTTGCCCAAACATGACTCCAACACTATCATTAAGTTGCTGATGACACAATAGTGGTCGGCCTGATCATCGACAACGATGAGACAGCCTATAGGGAGGAGGTCTGGCAGTGTGGTGCCAGGACAACTACCACTCCCTTAATGTAAGCAAGACAAAGGAGCTGATTGTGGACTACAGGCAAAGGCGGGCCGAATAGGCCCCCATAACATCAACGAGGCTGTAGGGGAGCGGGTCGAGAGTTTCAAGTTCCTTGGTGCCCACATCACCAACGAGCTACCACGGTCCAAACACACCAAGAGTCGTGAAGAGGGCACAACAACACCTTTCCCCCCTCAGGAGATTTGGCATGGGTCCCCAGATCCTCAAAAAGTTCTACAGCTGCACCATCTATAGCATCCTGACCGGTTGCATCACCACCTGGTATGGCAACTGCTCGGCCTCAGTCCATAAGGCGCTACAGAGGGTAGTGCGTAGGGCCAGTACATTACTGGGGCCAAGCTTCCTGCAGTCCAGGACCTATATAATAGGCGGTGTCAGAGGAAAGCTCCTAAATTTGTCAGAGACTCCAGTCACCCAAAGACTGTTTTCTCTGCTCCCGCTCGGCAAGCAGTAGCGGAGAACCAAGTCTGGCTCCTTAACAGATTCTACCCCCAAGCCATGAGACTGATGAACAATTAATAAAATGGCCACCGGACTATTACATGACCCCCCCACCCCCCCCCTTAATTTGTTTTGTGCACTGCTGCTACGCGCTGTTATTATCTATAAATAGTCACTTAACCTCTACCTACATGTACACATTACCTCTAACCTGTACCACCGCACACTGACTCAGTAACGGTTCCCCCTCTATATAGCCTCGTTATTGTTATGTTATTGTGTTACTTTTTTATAATTTTTTACTTGAGTTTATTTGGTAAATATTTTCTTAACTCTTCTTGAACTGCACTGTTGGTAACTAAGCATTTCACGGTAAGGTTTACACTTGTTGTATTTGGAGCATGTGACAAATAAAGTTTGATTTGATTTGAAGCTAGGTGTCAAGTAAAGTTCTACCGAACACTTTCCTAATATTGAGTTGCAACACCCGCTTTTGCCCTCAGAACAGCTGCAATTATTAAGGGAATGGATTCTATAAGGTGTTGAAAGCATTCCACAGGGATGCTGGCCCATGTTTACTCCAATGCTTGCCACAGTTGTGTCAAGTTGTCTGAATGTCCTTTGGGTAGTCGACCATTCTTTATACACACAGGAAATTGTTTAGAATGAAAAACCCAGTAGCGTTGCAGTTCTTAATAATAACCGTTGTGCCTGGCACCTTCTACCACACCCCATTCAAAGGCACTTAAATATTCTGTCTTGCCCATTCCCCCTCTGAATGGCACACATACACAATCCATGTCTCAATTGTCTGAACGCTTAAAAATCCTTCTTTTAACCTGTCTCTTCCCCTTCATCTACACTGATTGAAGTGGACTTTACAAGTGACATCAATAAGGGATTATATCTTTCACCTGAATTCACCTGGTCAGTCTACAGTATATAATGGAAAGAGTTCTTAATGTTTTGTATACTCAGTGTATAGTACCAGTCTCAGTAGCAGACCATCATTATAACCAACGTTGAATATGTAAAACAAAATTCTTTAGGTGTTCATACTTGTTTATGTGCCCTAAAACCAATCACGTCTTGTACATACCTCAACAACAAACTTTGCAAAGGGACGCAACTATGCTCTCCAATATATCTTGTCAGTGCAGGTTAAGTGGTTAGATGGGCAGAACTCCGGAAGTAGTGACTGCAATGTATGAAATCTAAGCCAAAGGCAATGCAGCTAGGTTTCAAAAGGCTGTTTCTCTAAGCAAACATCAAATCAAATTATTTATATAGCCCTTCGTACATCAGCTGATATCTCAAAGTGCTGTACAGAAACCCAGCCTAAAACCCCAAACAGCAAGCAATACAAGCAAACTCCCTAGAAAGGCCAAATTTCTACCAGCTATTAGAGGAACCAGGCTATTAGGGGTGGCTAGATTATAACAGAACATGGCCAAGATGTTCAAATGTTCATAAATGACCAGCATGGTCAAATAGTAATAATCACAGTAGTTGTCGAGGGTGCAGCAAGTTCGCACCTCAGGAGCAAATGTAAGTTGGCTTTTCATAGCCGATCATTAAAAGTATCTCTACCACTCCTGCTGTCTCTAGAGAGTTGAAAACAGCAGGTCTGGGACAGGTAGCACGTCCGGTGAACAGGTCAGGATTCCATAGCCGCAGGCAGAACAGTTAAAACTGGAGCAGCAGCACGGCCAGGTGGACTGGGGACAGCAAGGAGTCATCATGCCAGGTAGTCCTGAGGCATGGTTCTAGGGCTCAGTTCCTCCGAGAGAGAGAAAGAGAGAATTAGAGAGAGCATACTTAAATTCACACAGGACACCGGATAAGACAGGAGAAGTACTCCAGATATAAAAAACTGACCCTAGCCCCCCAACACATAAACTACTGCAGCACAAATACTGGAGGCTGAGACAGGAGGGGTCAGGAGACACTGTGGCCCCATCCGATGATACCCCCGGACAGGGCCAAACAGGAAGGATATAACCCCACCCACTTTGCCAAAGCACAGCCCCCACACCAGTAGAGGGATATCTTCAACCACCAACTTACCACCCTGAGACAAGGCCAAGTATAGGCCACAAAGATCTCCGCCATGGCACAACCCAAGGGAGGGCGCCAACCCAGACAGGAAGTTCACATCAGTGACTCAACCCACTCAAGTGACGCACCCCTCCTAGGGACGGCATGAAAGAGCACCAGTAAGCCAGTGACTCAGCCCCTGTAATAGGGTTAGAGGCAGAGAATCCCAGTGGAAAGAGGGGAACCGGCCAGGCAGAGACAGCAAGGGCGGTTCGTTGCTCCAGAGCCTATCCGTTCACCTTCACACTCCTGGGCCAGACTACACTCAATCATATGACCCACTGAAGAGATGAGTCTTCAGTTAAGATTTAAAGGTTGAGACCGAGTTTGCTTCTCTCACATGGGTAGGCAGACCATTCCATAAAAATTTAGCTCTATAGGAGAAAGCCCTGCCTCCAGCAGTTTGCTGAGAAATTCTAGGGATAATTAAGAGGCCTGCGTCTTGTGACCATAGCGCACGTGTAGGTATGTACAGCAGGACCAAATCAGAGAGATAGCTAGGAGAAAGCCCATGTAATGTTTTGTAGGTTAGCAGTAAAACCTTAATCAGCCCTTGCCTTGACAGGAAGCCAGTGTAGGGAGGCTAGCACTGGAGTAATACGATCACATTTTTTGGTTCTAGTCAGGATTCTAGCAGCCGTATTTAGCTCTAACTGAAGTTTATTTAGTGCTTTATCCGGGTAGCCGGAAAGTAGAGCATTGCAGTAATCTAACCTAGAAGTAACAAAAGCATGGGTACATTTTTCTGCATCATTTTTGGACAGAAAGTTTCAGATTTTTGCAATGTTACGTAGATGGAAAAAAACTGTCCTTGAAACAGTCTTGATATGTTCGTCAAAAGAGAGATCAGGGTCCAGAGTAATGCCAAGGTCCTTCACAGTTTTATTTGAGACGACTGTACAACCATTAAGATTAATTGTCAGATTCAACAGAATATCTCTTTGTTTCTTGGGACCTAGAACAAGCATCTCTGTTTAAAAGTAGAAAGTTTGCAGCCATCCACTTCCTTATGTCTGAAACACAGGCTTCTAGCGAGGGCAATTCTGGGGCTTCACCATGTTTCATTGAAATGTACAGCTGTGTGTCATCCGCATAGCAGTGAAAGTTAACATTACGTTTTCGAATAACATCCCCAAGAGGTCAAATATATAGTGAAAACAATAGTGGTCCTAAAACGGAACCTTGAGGAACACCGAAATTTACAGTTGATTTGTCAGAGGACAAACCATTCACAGAGACAAACTGATATCTTTCCGACAGATAAGCTCTAAACCAGGCCAGAACTTGTCCGTGTAGACCAATTTGGGTTTCCAATCTCTCCAAAATAATGTGGTGATCGATGGTATCAAAAGCAGCACTAAAGTCTAGGAGCACGAGGACAGATGCAGAGCCTCGGTCTGATGCCATTAAAGGGTCATTTACCACCTTCACAAGTGCATGCTATGGAAACCTGGGTCATGATACCAATAGAGCAGCATAGCTAACAAGCTAGCTTCCCACTGGCATCACTGAGCTCTATGCATATTGTTACCTTGCTACAGCCAGATTGTAGCCTCTGGGTCAACATATGACCTTATAAGGTCATGAGAGACCTGTTTACATCTGGTTGGTCAGCAAGCCTAACAGCAGGTGTTCCAGGTAAAAGATCACAACCTCTTTGATGTGTTCAACAACCACTATGATAGAGACCACATGGACTTTTACTTTCAATGGCTTGGGTTGAACTATAGTTATAAAATTATAATTATAAAAACACCTATGACTGTCCGCTGTATAAATCTGAATATGACTTATGAATTAAATATCCATGTTTATCAACAACATTTCCCCACAATATTAATGTCGGCCTGTTTACAACTTCCCTTTTCCATACAATGTTTATCGGCATCTCTAAATATTATTTTCTATCCTTTGTGTTTTCTGAGAGCCTCAGTAGTCTGATTTATTCAGTAGTGTAAAATGAGATTCATTTGTAAATCGACCACCCAAGATTCCACTGTTTGGAAATAAAATGGTTCTGAGTTTCTCAGCTTGTTTTTAGTCTATGTGCTCTGGTAATTTGGGTCTCTTTTGTCTAAATTGTCTAAACAATTCACATTCAAGGCACATTTTCAAACTGTTATTGGAATACTTTATGTTTCACTCTCTGTGGATGTTTTTTTCACTCTGAAGAAGAAATCCCGTCGCTCTGTGTTTGGGAAAGAACACATAATGAGGATAGAAAAGTCAATTTTTCAACAGAAGTGTCCATTCCATTGGCTGTGACAATGCACAGTGAAGAAAAAATAATTAGCCTCTTGTTGTCTAGAGTAGAAATGCTGGAATCAGTGGATCAAAAACGTCCATTCATTAATTTAATTGGCTGCGAAGAGATACTGGGGAGTGTTGTATGACTTTGTTAATAGCGATTCTTGTGCAGTATGGGAAATAGGATACAGTCATTTTTTGCCCATCAAACAGAGAGAGGGAAACCCTAATCACTTTCTAGGATCGGCTTCTATATGGAATTCGGCTGTTGAAATCTGCGGGAGAACCCCTGACTAGCCTACTCTCGCTATTAGACAGATCAGCATTGGTCTACCCCAGAGTGTAGTCTAGCAGTCATTTCAATGTGTGTGCCTCTCCACACAAAAGGCACCAGTGTTTGACAGAGCATAGAGGGGGCTAACAGCTCACTTTACCAGAATGGGGGCCTATCAGGAGCTGATTCCAGACCGAGTCTCAGAGACAGACAATAGCCCCATCTGATCAAAGCGAGAGGCAGATGTGACACTTGTATTCAAGTCCATGTGTTGTCTATGGCATCATGCCTGAAAGAGATAGGGAACGAGAGAAGGAATGCATAGAGGGTGACACATATGACATACTCGTAAAAGGGCTCGCGTCTATCCTCTTTCGAGACAGATATGGGACCCTTGATTGTTGATAAGTGCCATGGATCTGACCTCATGTGACCTCTCAGATTCCACGGTCCACTTTCTAGACTTTGACTTTAATACTAACACTGTGTTCCATTAGCCTCTTGCAATGTAATATATACTTGACTTGCTCCATATTGTCCTCCTTCCCTGGCTCTCTTATAGAGAGGAACAAAAGGGATCGGATGTACTACAGGCGCCGCACTGGGAACCAGAAAGATCACATGACTTGTTTGTGGACAATGATGAATAGAAACTGGTCAAACATTCAGCTCACATTTTCAAATAAAGTATATCTTATTTCAGTAATTCAGTCGTTATTTGGTAATGAGCATCACACATGCAGTATACCTCTCCACTTATGGGATGTGATTTGGTATAGCCAGCGTTTGCCTTCTCATCTCCTCTGTGAAATGATCTTAACTATGGCAAGCTACTTCCGAAACAGCTCAATCCTCTCTTGAAATTGGAGATAATCAGTGGCGTGTATTCATGGACGCCAAGGGAAGCCATGCTTCCCCAAAATTTAAAAAATAAATAAACATAGAAACTGTATCTTCTGTCTCCCTGTGTTTCATAATTTCCCTTCAATTCGCAAGAGGCTGAATGGATCTCACAGGAGAAAGCATCCGAGCGAGGGAAACTGCGCCCCTATGTCTCTGTACGTGTAGGCTGACTATCTGATACTGTCTGGTCCAAACGAGTATGACATTGTTGCCCCCCATAGCATTGAATGCAAGGGAATCCAGTGAGCATTTGGCCTCCCTTTACCATTTTTTTGGGCCAATCAGCGTTTAGCTAAACTGAGTGAGCTCAACTGTGAATGGTCCGGGCGGGGGAAAAAAAGTGTCAAGGGAAGCCAGCTTGGATTTGGTGTCTCTCCTATGAAATCGCTTTGAGAGCATACGTCATTAACAGAAACATCTTGAATTGTTGTATCTTGTTGTGTTGTCCTCCGGTGTCTAGCCAGTTAGATAACATCGGCCCTTTCCTAAATTAGCCATGAATGGAGATAGGGATTTGGACTTGTGGTTTTACATAATTCTCCTTACTGCCCAATGACTATAACGGCAATTCTGATCCAACCATTAATTCATACATTGTTGTGCCCCTGGCCTGAGGGGATGGAAGATGAATAGGTACAGTAGCTAGACATAGAAAGCTAATGTTAACTAGCTAATGTAGGCCATGAATTGAAGTTAGGCTAGCGAGAAAACATTTTAGCCAGGCAGCCTAGGACAACAAAAAATAAAAGCGTTTACTGAATGACAGATAGACCATTTTGTCAACATGAAGGAGAAGAGGATGGCATTGGTGTTTCTCTACAAGTAGGGAGAGTCAACATGGTTTGTGAACGCATGCACACACACGTGTGCAAAAATAAATCAGAACCATGGACAGCCACATCATATTTAGCTTATGTTGATTGGACTAAATTGTTTTGAGTATGTTTTAGTTATTACTGTATTAGACTAAGCAGAAGTGATTTGATGATGTTGAAATGTTGCTGAAGTTGAAGTGGTGCTGGAATAGTGGAAGGAGCTCTTGTTTTCTTTGCAACTTGCAGTAACTCTCTGTGGTTCTAAATCAATAGTTGCTTAGTGGTTCGAAAATGTCAGAAACATTAACTTGCTTTACCATCCAGAAGGTCTGTTACAATATGTTTTGTGGAAAATATGTTTCTCTCCAGTTTTTGGATGAAACAAAGGTGTGGTTGAATTAGGCCGATATATCACGGTCGCAAGGCAGATGAGGGGGACACCGCTACTGGAGATAATATGCAACTTTATAAGGACCATGCAGGGACCATGCAGTATCAAATAAGTACTTCCCTCTTCAATCATCAATAATGTGTCTGTGCCCAGGGTTGAGTAGGTTACTTTCTAAATGTAAGCATTGCTATTTAAAAATAGGATGCTCAATATTATTTGAGGTGGGAAGGCAATCCTCTCGAGATACAGTATGTTGTGTTATGCTTGGCGCTAGATTTTTTTGAAGAAAGAAATGCTTCCTTATGTAAACAATTCATATCTAATGATTAAGATGTATTTTGGCTTATATGGGCTGGGAAACAATAAAAAAACAACACCCCCAAAAAATATAGTGCTTTGTGACAATTGTCTAGGCCCTTGAGGCTATGTGTACCCATCCGCTAGCTGAGGCGGGGATCCGGTCTTCTGCACAGTGCAGATGTTTCCACGTATCAGAGACAGGAGGGGTAAGGAACAACAGCTGCGCTACAAGCAGGGAGACAAGAGTACATTGAAATGGAGAGCCCTTGACCCATCTCCACATCGCCATCTTCCCCAATGACTTGTTCCATTATGTGATCCACTTCAAATGTCTCTCACTTTGTTTTATCATGCCACTGCATCTACTGGGATGCTGAGGAAGGAAGGTTTAGTAGTTGGGTAGTGGATGAAAGCAAAGTAGACATGGCATATCACCAAGAACTTTAACTGTGAACTACCGTGGAATGAGATTACTTCCTCCTCTTCCACCCCCCCCCCCCCCCCCCAGCTGTGACTTAACTAGAAGTGGTTTCTCTCACTGAGAGATACTGTCTTTTTTCTATGCCTTCACATGCACATATCATGGCTGCTGAATGGTGATCATGATACTTATGGGCAATGGTGTAGGCTGTAGTGCCTTTGAAGGGTAGATATGAAAACTTGTGGTATAGATTAAGGAACTTTTCAATTATCAAGGCAGCAATATCAATTAGGAGTGACCTACTACAGATGTAGGCTCTTAATTGACCTATGTTGTTACAGCAAAATATTTCAGGAGCAACAGGATTTGAATGTTCGGTCCATAATGTTGCTCTATCGCTATTAGTTGACCAAAATAGCTCTAGGCTATTAGTTGACAAAAAGAAGGCTACATAAAAAGTGCAATACTGTTAATATAAACATGTGCTAGCATGGGTTTGCAATTGAGTTATGTAAATCACAAAGCACAATGTCAACAAAACCAAGGAGCTGATCGTGGACTTCAGGAGACAGCAAATGGAGCAAGCCCCCATCCACATTAACGGGGCCGCAGTGGAGAAGGTGAAAAGCTTCAAGTTCCTTGGCGTACATATCACTGACGATCTGAAACGGTCCACCCACACAGACAGTGTGATGAAGAAGGTGCAACAGCGCCTCTTCAACTTCAGGAGAATGAAGAAATTCAGCTTGGCCCCTAAGACCTTCACAAACTTTTACAGATGCACCATTGAGAGCATCCTGCCGGGCTGTATCACCGCCTGGTACGGCAACTGCACTGCCTACAACTGCAGGGCCCTCCAGAGGGTGGTGCGGTCTGCCCAACATGTCAACAGAGGCAAACTGCCTGCCCTCCAGTACACTTACAGCACCCGATGTCACAGGAAGTCCAAAAAGATCATCAAGGACATCAACCACCTGAGCCATGGCCTGTTCACCCCGCCATCATCCAGAAGGCGAGGTCAGTACAGGTGCATCAAATCTGGGACCGAGAGACTGAAAAACAGCTTCTATCTCAATGGCATCAGACTGCTAAATAGCCATCACTGGCCGACCTCCACCCAGTACCCTGCCCTGAACTTAGTCACTGTCACTAGCCGGCTACCACCAGGTTACTCAAACCTGAATCTTAGAGACTGCTGTCCTATGTACATAGACATGGAGTAACTGGTCACTTTAATAATGGAACACTGGTCACTTTAATAATGTTTGCATACTGTTTTACTAATTTCATATGCACAGTACCAGTCAAAAGTTTGGACACACCTTCTCATTCAAGGGTTTTTCTTTCTTTTTTAAAACTATTTTATTCACTGTAGAATAATAGTGAAGACATTGACTATGAAATAACACATATGGAATCATGTGGCAACCAAAAAAGTGTTTAACAAATGAAAATATATTTTATATTTGAGGGCTCCCAAGTGGCGCAGCGGTCAAAGGCACTGCATCTCAGTGCTAGAGGTGTCACTACAGACCCTGATTCGATTCCAGGCTGTATCACAACCGGACATGATTGGGAGTCCCATAAGGATGCAAACAATTGGCCGGGTTAGGGTTTGGCCGGGGTAGGCCATCATTGTAATTAAGAATTTGTTCTTAACCGACTTGCCTAGTTAAATAAAGGTTAAGGTTCAATGAAAATTCTTCAAAGTAGCCACCCATTGCCTTGATGACAGCTTTGCACACTCTTGGCATTCTGTCAACCAGCTGCATGAGGTAATGCATTAATTTAAATTAACGGGTGTGCCTTGTTAAAAGTTAATTTGTGTAATTAATTAAGACATGAATGTCAGTCAATTTGAAAAATGTCAAGATTTTCTTCAAGTTCAGTTGCAAAAACCATCAAGCGCTTGAAACTGGCTCTTATGAGGACAGAAAGGAAGACCCAGAGTTACCTCTGCTGCAGAGGATAAATTCATTGGAGTTACCAGCCTCAGAAATCGGCAATTAACAGCACCTCAGATTTCTACCCAAATAAATGCTTCACAGAGTTCAAGTAACAGACACATCTCAACATCAACTGTTCAGAGGAGACTGCATGAATCAGGCCTTCATGGTCGAATTTCTGCAAAGAAGCCACTACTAAAGGACACCAATAAGAAGAAGAGACTTGCTTTGTCCGATGAGTCTGATGACTTTGGTTTGATAAGTCCTAATTTGAGATTTTTGGTTCCAACCGCAGTGTCTTTGTGAGACGCAGAGTACTGTGGGTGAACGGATTGCTGTTCAGTGTTGGCACTGTTTGTGATTTATTTAGAATTCAAGACACACTTAACAAGCACGGCTACCACAGCGTCCTGCAGCAATACGCCATCTGGTTTGCACTTAGTGGGACTATAATTTGTTTTCAACAGGACAATGACCCAAAACACACCTCCAGGCTGTGTAAAGGGTATTTGACCAAGAAGGAGAGTAATGGAGCGCTGCATCAGATGACCTGGCCTCCACAATCACCCAACCTCAACCCAATTGAGATGGTTTTGGATGAGTTGGACCTCAGAGTGAAGGAAAAGCAGCCAACAGGTGCTCAGCATATGTGGGATGTCCTTCAAGACTGTTGGAAAAGCATTCCTCATGAAGCTGGATGAGAGAATGCCAAGAGTGTGCAAATCTTACATCAAGGCAAAGGGTGGCTATTTGAAAAATCTCAAATATTAAATATATTTTCATATGTTTGAACACTTTCTTGGTTACCACATGATTCCACATGTGTTATTTCATAGTTTTGATGTCTTCACTATTATTCTACAATGTAGAAAATAGTCTAAATAAAGAAAATCCCTTGAATGTGTATGGGTGTCCAAACTTTTGACTGGTACTGTGTATACCGTATTCTAGTCAATGCCATCCTATTGTTGTATATGTACTACTGAATCCTATGTATTCTAGAGATATACTAAATATTGTATCCACATAGTGTCCATAACGTCTATAATGTCTATACATCCCATCACAAACATACAGTATATTTATACTCCGGACTCCGATACTGCTCATCCTAGAATGTATATATTTCTTAATTCCATTCTTTTACTTTTAGATCTGTGTGTATTGTTGTGAATTGTTAGATATTACTGCACTGCTGGAGCTAGGAACACAAGCATGTCGCTACACTCTCAATAACATCTGCTAAATATGTGTATGCAACCAAGAAAATTTGATTTGATCTGCATTTCCTGCAGCGTAGGAAAATTATCCGCAACAAAAGAGTGATCAAATTAAGATCCTACATCTGTATGCCCATCATAATGTGATACACAGTGCATTCGGAAAGTATTCAGACCACTTCCTTCTAAAATAGATTACATAATTCTTTCCCATCATCAACCTACACACAATACCCCATAATGACAAAGCAAACACAGTGGCCTCCATCATTCTTAAATAGAAGAAGTTTGGAACCACCAAGACTCTTCCTAGAGCTGTCCGCCAGGCAAAACTGAGCAATTCGGGGAGAAGGGCCATGTCAGGGAGGTGAACAAGAACCTGATGGTCACCCTGACAGAGCTGCATAGTTCCTCTGTGGAGATGGGAGAACCTTCTCTGCAGCACAACCATCTCTGCAGCACTCCACCAATCAGGCCTTTATGGTAGGCCTCGCCAGACGGAAGCCACCCCTCTGTAAAAGGCACATGACAGCACGCTTGAAGTTTGCGAAAAGGCACCCAAAGACTCTCAGACCATGAGAAACAAAGTTCTCTGGTCCGATGAAAGCAAGATTGAACTCTTTGGCCTGAATGCCAAACGTCACGTCTGGAGGAAACCTGGCACCATCCAAAATTGTGAAGCATGGTGGTGGCAGCATCATGCTGTGGGGATGTTTTGAACCCGATCGATCATCTCTCGAGAAACATGCAAATTGCTGTGTATTGATGCTCCCCGTTCCAACCTGACAGCGCATGAGAGGATCTGCAGAGAAGAATGGGAGAAACTCACCAAATACAGGTGTGCCAAGCTTGTAGCGTAATACTCAAGAAGACTCGAGGCTGTAATCTCTGCCAAAGGTGCTTCAACAAAGTACTGAGTAAAGCGTCTGAGAACTTATGTAAATGTTATATTTTAGTTTTTGCTTTGTCATTATAGGGTATTGTGTGTGGATTGGTGAGGGGGAAAAAAATAACTTTTATAATTAGGCTGTAACGTCATTGGGTCTGAATACTTTCCGAATGCACTGTATATATATTATTTATGTAAAACAATTACACTACTGTTATTACAAACTCTCCAAATATGCAGTATTAACAAATAAACAGTATTAAATCAAGTAAGAAAACTGCAATAATGCATTAGAAGCCCCAAGTCACTATTGTTTTCACAGACACAACTGTCTTTTACAGAATATTTGAGTAAATGTTTTCCTATTTGAGGAATGGGAATACAACACAGTGGTTTTGCTGATGATATTGAATGACTTATATAGTCCTAAATAAATGCTGAATAATCAACCTGTAGAGTATTTACAGTATAAATACTGTTTATGAACTACGTCTAATTTCCTTATTTTCCTTGTGTTCCCAAAACACAGATGACCTGTGTATGCTCTATGCATACTTAGTGTGTTCCAAGGAAGCTAAAGGTCACTGTCTCCACTGTCTTCCTCTTTCTAATCACCAGTAAAATATTTGGTTTGAATTCACTCACAGCCCCCCATATTCTGTCACTCCTACCCCTTTGCAATCTACCATTTGACACATATTGTTAAGTCTTGTCTTGTTTTTTTCCCCCATCCCTAGCATATCCTAACTCACCAGAAATCCTCCCATGTTTCTTGATCACAGATGAATCGGCAGATCAAACTCACTTTGCATTCTCTTGCATTCAGTTGGATCAAAGCTGTGATCATCATCTGAGCACCATCTTATGCAAATTCATTCTGGGAGACATGCGCCCATATAATATGCTATCCGGGGGGAGAGAGGGGAGAGCTCTTGAGTTTGAAATGGATTTCACCCTGTCAAATCTGTCTTCATTTTCTCAAATAAATGAAAGCGAGAGAATACCAAAGTATAGTGATATGTCACCATGAGACCAAAGAACAGATGTAGATGTTCCATCAATGACTCATATGTCAATTATATCTCAAGATAATTAATGATTTTAAAATGTGTAGCTTCGGAGAGATGCTCAGCTGAGAAAAGTCTTGAGGTGAAGATGAGCATGTGAGAAGCTTTCATAACAATTGGGTATCATTAATGTGTTACCTGCCTGCCTGCCCTGCTAGCTGCTTGTTCTCTGTCAGATCACCTTCATAATCTAGACTGCAGAACCAATAAGCGCACAGACACGTCTGGTAATTAACGCCACAGTGAGCATTCGACAGAAAGTTCTCTTAGAATAAAGGAAGACCACGCTTAATATTCTTAGGGAAGAGAAAGACGATCATTGAAACGACAGATTAAATAACATCACTCTGCATTGTAGGCTAGTTCGGCATAGAACAAAAAAAACATATTCATATTCACTGTGTGTGAGCTGAAGAGTTTGGAGACGGGACTAAAACACAGAGTACTATTTCATAAAAGGGACAGAGATCTCACGAACGGAAGAAAAAGCAAAGACTTTCAAATCCCTGTGAAGGATTTCTTCCTTGAAATTGATGAGCACTAAGTAAAGAAGCACCCTGAAGTCTGGTAAATATAGAGAGACACTTTGGCTGTCCAGACTTCTCAAAAACCTCCATGTTTGAACGGGATCTCCAAATGGGTGAACTAGATAGAACATAAATGAATACTGCATCACTGGGAATTAGTATTTATTACACTGCTTTTGGGACATGATTCCAGAGAGTTCTCCGCAGTTTTTGGAAATATAAGAAATATAAGAAATGTAAGAAATAAGAAATATAAGAAATAATATAATATAATAATAATGTAAGAAATAAGAAATATATTAAATATGTCAGTTTGGATACATTTAGAAATTGGGAAAATGTTATATTAGCGTATATTTCCTCCTTTCAGTTTGCTCAAAGAGAACCACCTGACCCACCCTTCTGAAAGCAGATGTCTTGAATATAGAGGGTTTGGGCTAAAGTCCTTTCTAAATCTATGAGATAAATGTCATCCCTCGATACTCATCCCCTCGTCGTGCTGTGTAATTCCAAACAAATCGAATTACAGTAGATGCTTACAGTAAACATTTCTACACAGTCAGGAACGTTTGTTTAAAGGCTTAGCGATCATGCATCTGTGTGCACATATGGAATTCACTGAGGGTTCATAGCCTGTCTATGCCCATCTACTGTAAGTGATGTGGGTAGTGTGTGCTGGAACATAGGAACCACGTTATAGCTTTTCAAAGGAATAACAGTGTCATTCCACATGTTTTATGATTACTGGATGTCACATGTACCGTACTCTATGTTACCCAGACGGGTGTTGTTGATCTTGTTATGATTGCTTTTAGATGCCGATTGATGTGTATTTTTTCAATATACATTAATCATATCCTGCAATCATCTTCAACCAATGTTTATTTTATTTTGGGGTTTGTATTAACCTCCAGTAAACAACATCTGCGTGACAGTATTGACATGTGGTTAACATAGGAAATGGTTTGAAAATGTGACTGTTGCGTTTCCACAAGCAGCCCAATTCTGATATTCTTTTCACTAATTCGTACTTCGACCAATCAGCTCATCTCTAAAAATGTGATTTGAAAAGATCTGATGTGATTGGTCAAACTATCAATTAGTGGAAAAGAAGATCAGATGTGCACACAGCCGAATGTGAACATAAACGTTGTCAATCAATCTGTCTTGCCAACATGTCATATTGGTGCCACCTATTTACAAGTGGAATGATTGCCACAATTATTATCCAATCCCTTTTTTAGTTTTAGTTTTTGGGGTGGGGGTAGGGGTAGCTTCTAATGTGCACTATTTGGAAGTACTCATCGTATTCAGCCTTTTTTTCTATTCAACTAGCTCATTAGTGACTTCTCCAAACATCAGGGAAAGCTTGTTTTCTGGAAGAACAACTCCAAGCATTGGGATAATGCAAGAATCAAAGTACACCAGTGAAAGCCATCCAAATACTGTAAATACAAAGCTTCACCTCCCATATAATTTTGTTGGTTCCAAAGCCAATTATTATGCTGTAGATACATTTTAAAGAACAGCTAATATCATGATTTTCAAATTACTTTGAGAAGAGATTGGATATAATGTCTCTGAGGAAATGAAAATTAAGCCTGGTGGTTGTCAGTACATGGCTAAGTATGAGTTGTGGCGAGCTGTTATAGCCAAAGTATGAAGAACACAGAATGAAGGCCTTGCCACCATTACGAGTCACGTTATAAAGGATAATTGGGCTAGTGACAAGACACCGCAGTCGTTTCATTTGAGGCCGTAATTGGAGAGTAGCTTCACATTGTGAAGAAGGCTACTTTAGAACTAATAGGAAGGTAAGTTGACAGTGAACAGTTAAAGCTGCAATCCAGCTAATTTTGCTACCTAGGGGGAGGACTAGGAGGTTCAATATTACTTCAGATGAGAGATAAACTATAAGGGAAGTGAACAGTCATGATACAGCTTTACTAATGAGTCCACCAGATCACGTCTCCAAATCTTATGAAACCTAAGATGCCTTACATTTTTTTGTCTTTACATTTTGCGGGTACTATTTAATGGAGCTGCCAGTTGAGGACTTGTGAGGCGTCTGATTCTCAAAAAGGTGCTCTTGCAACAGCTGCATTGTGCAGATCTCAGCCTATCTAATTTGTGCTGGTTAAAAAATAAATGTTCATAGGCCTAACGGACACATGCACTTTGATGGACTTAAAAAGCTGCAAACTATTGAGTTATCAGTGTCACCAACAAAAATGTAAACAATAGGCCTTTAGCAAACGTAGAATATGGCATACATTTTTCACATTTTCGGTAGTGCTCAAAGCACGTCATTCCATGAGAGTAGCATTTATTTTTCAACTTGAAACAATGAGCCCAATCAGTCCTCCATGACAACAAAATCATAAACAACAGTAGGGTAATGGGTCCTTTGTATTTTGGTTATGCTCAGGTAAAACAATTTGGATAATCTATACTTCCATGATTTCAAGTTCTATTCCTGAAGATCAAGGGGTGTTAAATTAATTGGAATGACTGGAAATCTGACATTATTTGGTTTTTAATGTAAATATATAGCCTAATTGTAATATTGTCTGTAGTAGAAAGTAATGGGTTAGAGGCCTACATAACCAACCCATAAAGTAAAATGCAACATCCATTTATTGCAAGTTATATGAACTCTTACATTGATTTATCCAGCAATAGATGCTGTTCAATTGGTATTATTAATTTTTGTCTTCTTCTACTGCCTCTTAAGGGGAAAGTTATCTAAAAATAACTGAAAGTAATCAGATTACAGAGTTTGGGTAATCCACAACTTTGGACATATAACTAGAAAATTTAACAGATTACATTTAGATAGTAACCTACCCAACCCAGCATCATGAGATTGTTAAGCTTTGTAACATAACTAACATTACCTTTTCTCCCTTTTCTTCATAAGTGTACTTAATCCTACCATTACCTGTAAGAGTTACTATCTTCTTGTGGATCTAATTATTTAGAAGAAATATGCAGCGATATAGAACGCATACCCCATGACGTTAAGTACTTCCATGACAGCACACATTCAGAGTATTTGGAATCTGGGTCAGAAATAATTCAAAGAGTGAGAAATTAAACTGTGGCTTGGCCATCAGCCTGAGAGTCTGAGGACTTGAAACAATCTCGATTTAGCCTCAGCAAGGATTGCGAGGATATCAATCCCACATGTTTTAACGTCTGTGGAGAGAAATCAGCTTCATCTGTTTCATATTCTCGGACCGCAAATTAATTCATCTAAAAGTAACAACAAAAGACTGAATGTCTATCAAGCTGCAGATACCCAATGTTCAATGCAAATAAGTTGCTATATCTGGTACCAGGTACCTTTTAATCACGTTTGGAGCACTAAAAAAACACATTAATGCCAAGTTATGAGTCAGTCCACACTTTGGCAAATACTAAGACTTTTTCAGGCGGTATATGTACTAGGCTGGTTAAAGATGCTCTGTTACACAAGATTGTCAACATGCAGTACTGAGTGAAAAACGAGTAAGCAAAACAGAAATACCACATGGGCATATATGTTCCCATTTAATAAGTATTCATGAAGCATTTATAGAACATCATTTAATACCTGGAGGAAAGCAATTGGTTAAAATAAGTGCTTTGAATGTAATAATCACATATGGGCATGATGCTTGTTTAAAGTCTTGAAAAGTAAGCAGCTTTACAAGAGCTGGGTATTCCCCATAAACAGAGCAAAGGAAGCTGGATGGCTCTCAGGTGGCATATGGGCTGATTACTTTCAGGAGGCACACACTTCCTTTAAGAAGACAAATGGGTATGACAGCCTGCTACTGACTCTTGTGAAATGTCAGAGGGCACAGGAAGTTAGAGTGAGTTAGTCAGTCTAGTTTTCTTTGTACGTTTTTTTTTTTAGGATCGGGCAGCCTCATTTTTGAGCTGAACTTTTCCACCATACTGCTTGTAACATCTCACTGGGCACAGACGTCAGTTCAACGTTGCAAACTAACACAAATTCTACATGAAATAAAGAAAATGTCGCCATGTCATTGGATTTAGGTTCAAAGTTGGGTGAAAAAAAACAGTGATGACTTTTTGCAAATCCAATCTTCTTTCCACATTGATTCAACATCATCACATTGCATTTTGGGGTTGAAAGGACTTGGAAACATTATTGATTCAACCAGTTTTTGCCCAGTGAGATGTGTTAATGTGGGACCATAGAGATGTACTTGAGAGCTCATCGCAATGGCCTCTTCTGTGAAAGGATAGGTAATGGAGATAGCCCTCAATGGCACTGCCCATGCTGTCACAGAAGCAGCTATTTTAAGATGAGCTCTCTAGTCCATCTCTATGAGTGGGACCAGTCTGGATTGAAGGGTTGGTTTTGGACCATTTTCTTTAAGATTTGTATTGTCACACCCTGATCTGTTTCACCTATCCTTGTGATTGTCTCCACCCCCTCCAGGTGTGGCTTATGTTTCCCAGTGTATGTATCCCTGTGTTTCCTGTCTCTCTGTGCCAGGTTGTGCAAGACAACCAGCGTGTATTTCCCGTACTCCTGCTTTTTCTATTCTCTCTTTTGCTAGTCCTCCCAGTTTTGACCCTTGCCTGCCCTGACTCTGAACCTGCCTGCCAGACCATTCTGCCTGCCCTGACCTCAAACCTGCCTGCCACTCTGTACCTACTGGACTCTGACCTTGTTATGATCTTTTTGCCTGTCCACGACCATTCTCTTGCCTGCCCTTTGGATACTAAGAAATATCAGAGACTTGAACCATCTGCCTCCCGTGTCTGCATCTGTGTCTTGCCATGTGCCCTTATATGTATAATTGTTTGTGTAATGCACTTGGATTAGTATGAAAGTAGAAATATTTATTCCTATGTCATTTAGACTGTTAAAGAAGATGCATTATGCCGTTGTCACGCCCTGACCGTAGATTGCTTTGTATGTTTCTATTTTTGTTTGGTCAGGGTGTGATTTGGGTGAGCATTCTATGTTTGTATGGCTAGGGTTTTGAATTTCTATGTTTTGGCCGGGTATGGTTCTCAATCAGGGACAGCTGTCTTTCGTTGTCTCCTGTTTTTCCACCTTAGGTTGTGGGTAGTTAATTTCTGTTTAGTGAGTTTTGCACCTGATGGAGCTGTTTCGGTTGTTCTTTTGTTGCTTGTTGTATAGTGTTCAGCTTTATCATTAAAATGACGAACACGTACTACGCTGCGCTTTGGTCCTCACCTTCTTCCTCTGAATGCCGTTACAGAACTACCCACCACAAACGGACCAAGCAGTGGGGTAACAGGGAGCGGAAAGTGTTGGACTCATGGACATGGGAGGAGATATTGGACGGCAAGGGACCCTGGGCACAGGCTGGAGAATATCGCCGCCCCAAAGAAGAACTGGAGGCAGCTAAAGCTGAGCGGCGGCGATATGAGGTAAGGCAGCGCAACGGGCACGAGAGGCAGCCCCCGGAGTGCTATAGGCCAGCCCCCCGCAAGTGCCATGAGAGAGTGGGCATCCAGCCAGGGTGGATTGTGCCAGCTCAGGGCGTTTAGTCTCCGGTGCGCAGGTTCGGTCCAGGGTATCCTGCGCCGGCTCTGCGTACTGTGTCTCCGGGGCGTTGGGAGGGTTCAGTTCGCCCTATGCCTGTGCTCCGCTCGTGCCGGGCGAATGTGGGCATTGAGCTTAAGGGAGAGGTGCGTTTGATATGCACCAGATCTCCAGTGCTCCCCCATAGTCTGGTTCGACCTGTGCCTGCACTCTGGAGGGGCCGGGCTAAAGTGGTCATCCAGCCTGGAGGAGTGGTTCCAAGGTTGCGCACCAGAGCTCCAGTGCTCCCCCAAAGCCTGGTTCATCCGGTGCCTCCTCCACGCACCAGGCCTCCTGTAGGTCTCCCCAGCCTGGTGGGCCCTGTGGCAGCCCCACGCACCAGGCAGTCACTCCGTCTCCTCCCTCAAGTTTCTCCCGCCTGTCCGACGCTGCCCAGAGTCTCCCGCCCGTCCGACGCTGCCCAGAGTCTCCCGCCCCTCCGGCGCTGCCCAGAGTCTCCCGCCCCTCCGGCGCTGCCCAGAGTCTCCCGCCCCTCCGGCGCTGCCCAGAGTCTCCCGCCCCTCCGGCCCTGCCCAGAGTCTCCCGCCCCTCCGGCGCTGCCCAGAGTCTCCCGCCCCTCAGTCCAGAGTCTCCCGCCCCTCAGTCCAGAGTCTCCCGCCCCTCAGTCCAGAGTCTCCCGCCCCTCAGTCCAGAGTCTCCGCCCCTCAGTCCAGAGTCTCCGCCCCTCAGTCTAGAGTCTCCGCCCCTCAGTCCAGAGGCGCCCTTCTGTCCGGGGTCGGCAGTGAGAGTCCCTGCTCTAGAGGCATTGCCTATGTGGGCTGGGCCAAAGGAGGAGCGGGGTCCACGTCCCTCACCAGAGCCGCCACCGCGGAGTAATGCCCATCTAGACTCTCCCCTATAGGTTCAGATTTTGTGGCCGGAGTCCGCACCTTTGGGGGGGTACTGTCACGCCCTGACCGTAGATTGCTTTGTATGTTTCTATTTTTGTTTGGTCAGGGTGTGATTTGGGTGGGCATTCTATGTTTGTATGTCTAAGTTTTTGTATTTCTATGTTTCGGCCGGGTATGGTTCTCAATCAGGGATCTTGAACAGCTGTCTTTCATTGTCTCTGATTGGGAATCATACTTAGGTAGCCTGTTTTGCCACCTTAGGTTGTGGGTAGTTCATTTCTGTTTAGTGTGTCTTGCACCTGACGGAGCTGTTTCGGTTGTTCTTTTGTTGCTTGTTGTATAGTGTTCAGCTTGACAATTAAAATGACAAACACGTACCACGCTGCACTTTGGTCCTCACCTTCTTCCTCTGAATGCCATTACAGCCGTTATGATAGATGGATGCCCTAATGCAAGAGGGTGTGAGGTAGGTGGTGTGAGTCACTCGATGAGTTCATAGGAATGCAGTGGCAGACTAAATAAACCACTACAGTTAATTAACAACTTGTTTTCTTTGATTGCAATGACTTACACATAATGATGAATCATGTGAAACAATGCCCCCAGTCTGGTTTTATGATGCCATTGAAAAAAGGGATACTCATTGGTCCATTTCATGGTTGAACAAGAAGCATGGCAGCTAGCTGTAGTTATTACTCTAGGCTAGTTTTAGCTATTAAGCTAACATGTTGAATAGAAAGCATGATCGGTCGCCCACTGCAGTTTGTTACAGTAGTTTCCAGTAAATGTTGGAAAGAAAGCATGATAACTGTAGCTTATTACCGTAGTTTTCACTATTTATCTAACATAATGAACAAAGCATGGTAGCTCACTGCAGTTTGTTTCTGTAGCTGTTCCTAGTTAGCTAACATGTTAACTTTGAGGAGACAAGCTAGCTATGCACAATGATGATTCAAGAATTTCAAGCTATTGTTATTAGACTAAACATTTTAGAATGAGACAGATTCATTGATCAGTCGTTGTTTCTGCTCATTGGAAACTTAATTGAGAGGCAAGTTGAACATACTTTGTCACCATTAAATAACACATTCAACCTTCTACAGTAGGTCAAGACAGAGGTAGTGAACCTCTTTGGTAATTCATTAAAAAAAGTCTGTATTTGTTTAATGACTTCCCTGGACAGCAGCCAAGCGTTAAATGACAAGGATTAAGCTAATTAAAAAAATAATAGTATTGATAGAGCATTAAATCCACTGAGAAACAAGCTCTATATAATCTAAATGCATTAAGTGCCTCACATATTACGAATATAACAACCGATTCACTTGAAGTTCAACAGGTGACAACCTTACATTTTACGTTTACATTTTTGTCATTTTCAGATGCTCTTACACAGAGCGATTTACAGGAGCAATTAGGGTTAAGTGCCTTGCTCAAGGGCACAGACAGATTCTTCACCTACAGTACTTGGTCCACCAATACATGATATTAAGATGTAAAGTATGAATGCATAGTGCCTTCTATCACCTTAATGTAAAGTGTTAACCATAGGGTGTAATAATAATAGTAATAATAACTCAATTCAAATTGCTGATAATTTGCAATAACACATCTGTCCTCAATATGTCTCTAAGCCTAATGTCAATCATGTAACGACTGAATCAGACACATGTGAATGAGGCCGTATGGCATGCCTTAAGGAGTGACTCCCCCCAAAAAGCAACTTATCCCTTTGAGTGTAAATAGGATAATTCTGGTAATAAAATCAATCTCATCTGAAATGGAGTTTGGAACCTCTGTGCGTCACAACGAGTAAATGAAGGTTGGGATTGTGTCAAGAACAGTAGCAGTGCGTCGGTAAAATAACTGGTTGAAGCCAAGCCAGGAAAAAATAGCCATATTACAACCTTTGTGTTGTGTTAATTGTGTTGTTTGTTCTATAACCTGTTAGTTCACATGCCTTGGCACTGTGATATATAGGCCTAAGACCGAGACAATAAGAAGACACAGTGGTAGAATAAAGTCAACCACACCTGTGTTTCGTCACCAAACTGGAGAGCATCATAGTCTGGTGAAGTCCACAAAACGTATTGCATGAAACAAACAGTTACACGACCTACAGCGTGGTCAAGCAAGTTCATGTTTCTGACATTTTCGGACTACTAAACAACTATTTATTTAGAACCACGTTGAGTTAGGCTACCTCAAGTTGCAAAGAAAACAGAAGCTGCCTCCACTATTCCAGCACCATTTCAACGTTAACATTTCAACATCATCAAATCATATAGGGTTAGTCTAATACAGTGAACACTAAATACCAAAAGCAATTTAGTCTAATCAACGTAAGCTAAATATGATGTTGCTGTCCAAGGTACTGATTTCTGTGTGCACATGTGTGTGTGCTTGCTTGCAAGTAAAAAAAAAAAACATGTTGACTCACCCTCCTTGTAGAGTAATGCCAATGCCATCCTTCTCTCTTTTAGGTTTCCTAAATGGTCTGTGACTCATACGGTCTCTGACTCATATGTCATATACAGTACATTCCCCCGCTAATAAGTGAACCCTCACACATGGAAACATTGAGCGCTGGCCTCAGCAGCGATGCAAACCCAAACTAAGAAGAAGGGCTGAGAATGTTATGTCACAATGCCATAAGCGAAAAAACTGCAAAAATCGCAACAGATGCCCTCCAAAGTAGACTACCATTCAAAGAAATGTTTCTGTAGAACATGTATCCCGACTTCATGAACTACTTGGGCCCTACAGCCCACGTAGGTTTGTCAATCTCTGAACTTAGAGAGTTAGCGAGCACAGTTTTGAGGCATCAAAAGTGAGCAACGCTAAGAGCCCTGACATCTCAGTTTGCAATATTGAGCAGGAGCACTCACTCCAGTTAGAGGGTACGGCATCAGGGACAGGTGCGGTGAGTGATGATGCAGAAAAACGGTATCTACCATGAAACCACGACACCAATAACCACTGCGGTAAGAATTACTATAAAGAATGTTGCCAACCAAACAGGTACCACAACGATCGACCTGGCCGCTACGTTCCTGCACCCAACCCACACAAAGGGTCAGGGCACAAGGGTAACAAGGGTGTCAAAGGGTTCCATGACGACCGAATCGTAGACCGATGCTCTCTAGAAGTTCTGCTAAAAGAAGTACAGAAGCAAAAAAATATTGGAGGAAGAGGAAAAAGATGAGTCACTATGACTAGGCGTGGAATTTCCAGAGAACAGGTCAGCCGAAATTAACACCACTCTAACGAGGACGTAAACAATAAAATTACCCGCGCTCTCACTCAAAACCCTATCCAGGGCCCGCTTGATCAAGAAACATGCCCACAGGTTTTGTCTCAGATACAAATGTTGTGACGCACAAGGTAAGCAACACGCAATTGCAGATTCCACTCAAGCTCCGATAGAGGACCCAGTTGGTCACGAAGTACACCAGTCTGTTTTTATAATTGAAACAGATAACACACCAGAACCTTGCGAAAACCCACTCTACTTAGTTGGTGATATGACGCATAAAAATGACTCAAACAGGCCATACCTCAGAACAGTCTTAGAGGACTTGGCGTGGAATGCCTTGATAAAATCATCAAGAACTTCCGCAACTCCCGGTACAGCCAGAAGATCACTGTCCACCCCTCAGAACCTGGTTCTTCTCTAGGTTTCTTCCTAGGTTCTGGCCTTTCTAGGGAGTTTGTCCTAACCATAGTGCTTCTACATCTGCATTGTTTTCTGTTTGGGGTTTTAAGCTGGGTTTCTGTACAGCACTTTGTGACATCGGCTTTATAAATACATTTGATTGATTGCTTAACCTGTGATACACTGATTGATTCAGGCTCGACAATTTGCCTCATACCTCAAACTTTGCTGGACAAACCCAAAAGGGCGGTGGACCCAGCAAAACGTTGGTTAAAAACTAAATGATGCGACCCTGAAATTCGAGGTTTCTCTCAGGCTCTCGCCTCTCACCAGGCATCTCCTACTAAAATGGAACTTCCAGAGCATGTCACTTATCCTCCCTGTGTACATGACTAGCATTGACACAGAGCAGATACTGATTAGGGTAGATATAATAAACCGTTTGGTACCACTAATGGATTGGAAAAACAGCCAAGTATGGTGAAATAACCATGCCACCTCCACTGACAACACTGCCTACATCGAAGGCTACCTGCAATACATTAAGCAAAGGCGAATGAACAGCAATTTTGGGGGGGAAGGTGTTGATGATTTTATCAAGGCATTCCCCATGTCAAGTTTGCTTCATCCCGTTGGGAAGTATGGGCCAAAAGGCAAAGTGGAGAAGCCAAGCATTCAGTCTACCTCACCTCTCATCAGGCGTCTTGAACTGCCACATCATGTCACTTATCCCCACTGTGTACGTGACTATCCACCTCCACTGACACCACCGCCTTCATCGAAGGATACCTGCAATATATTACGCAACGACGAAGGAATGGCGACATCAACAGACAAACCACTGGAGAACTTGGTCATGAGTCCGCCATTAGTGGCAGATGACAGTGTGACCATTTAAACTTGAAAGTCGAACAAACATGAGGTTTTCCTGTGTGGCTTGGGTGAATCTCCAGCCGACACATACCGCCCTCCACTAATAGGCAGCGTGTGCCTAAACGGCACAATGGTTGAGGATGCCATACTGGCAATATGGTTGGAAAAATCAACAATCAATTTGGAAATGTTCAAAATCAGCTAACTGCCATCCCCTTGATCCAACAACGGTCAGATTCCCACTGGGAATGACTCCCCGGACGAGACTAACTACTTTAGGGTTGTGTGCGCTATCACTCCTCATTTGCCCCAAGGAAGTGTCTCACTACCTACTGGTTGTCACGAACCTCCCACATACAGTCTATGTGGGAGTGGACATGTTGGTGGGAATGGGTGTTAAACTCGATACCATAAACCAAGTTCTGTGGTCTTTGGTGCAGCCAGCTCAAAATTACTTTTCGTTCGACCCTGTATGGATGACATCCGTGCAGACTATTCCCATGCTTACCAAGTGGTAACTGAGTCCGCCGTGGTGACACCGGCAAGAACCACAGAGGTTTCTGTAAGACTGAACCTGGCGCCCAGCTACCGAATGGAAGGCACTGTTGCCTTCTTCCAACCCTCTCTGCGACTATTCGACTTAGGGCTAACTATCAACGATAACCTGTTGTTGGAGCTAAATGCTAGATCCACTTACCTCTTGGTGCAGAATCTGACTCATGCGAATGTTTTCATTCCTCAGCATACTCAGTAAGGAACACTGATCAATTACTACTTCCATGATTTTGAGCTGGTTGTTCCTGTGATTAGGCTATTTCCTTCCTCACTAGACCCATGTGGTGAGGGAGAGGTGCTTTTTACTTGTCCGTTAAAGGCAATCACAATATCTCCCGCATTACCAGTGGATGACATATCCATGTTCAGTCTGGACGTCGACTCAAAACGCAACATGTTGAAATACTCCCTCGTCACGGAGGAATATAGCTCATTTTCTTCTGCATTGGAAGTACACACTGATGAGGCAGGTGATTAATACCCACCACTGACAAGCCATCACCAACTGATGAAGACCTGTACGATATCACTGAACCATATCCTGGTTTCCATACTGCAGCTGATGATGGAGGCAGATGCACTTGTCAATGACACTAAAGGACAACAGTTGTGGGATATCTGGATGAAAATCAAGGGTTACTAAAAATCACCTGGTCGTGACAAACTTGGCATGGCGAAATCTGCATGGCGAAATCTGGTACAATTCACGGCACTCCTTGGGTGTTTGATGCTTGGGACACACTGATCACCGGTACCCCCATGGTGTCTGCGGTCACACATAGCCATGTACCACGGGAAACATCTTCGCACCAACATAACGTGTTGCTAACTCATCCATACCAGAATGGTGACCTGGTAGCAATGCAACACCAATATGTTTCGACATGCCAGGAGAAACCATGGACAGCAACAGAGGAACCCATTTTCCGGCTCCTGTAATAACTGAACTGTGGTGTCTTCTGGGAGTGAAAGCCAGACTCCACATCGAATACCACCCTAGGACATCCGGCAGTGCAGAAAGGAGCAATCAGACAATAGTCAGAATCCTGAGGAAATATGTGGCAGCCAACCACAAAGATTGTGATCTCAAAATCCCACGGGTACTGATGGGAATCATAGCCACACGCCACAGGTCTATGGGAATAACACCATTCGAGATGATGACGGGCAGGCAAATTATGCTTCCACTGCATCTCCTGTAGCAAACATGGGTCATCAATATGTGGCTGACTAGAAGGGGGGGGGGACCCTAGCAAATCAGAACCCTAGCAAATCAGAGGTACAAAAAAAAACAATAATAAATAAGTACCCTCAGTTGATCCCTTCCAGGATATCAGTACTTAGCACCTAACATCCTTTCTTCTCTTCCCAGCTACAATATATATGTTTCGTGGTCACTGTTGATATTGTCCTGCGATGTGCTTTTCGAAATAGGAAAATCAGCTAAATTAGTTATGTCAAAACGTTTTTCAATTTATTTATTTTTTAAGAACAGAAAAAAAACAATATCTCTAATTAAATGTTTTTGTAGGATGGAGTTCCTTTGGCTGATCGTGACACTCTGCTCCCTGGTTAAAACCAACCCAGCAGTACTCACGAGCGGACCCCCAACGGGAATCGTTCTCCACGATGATCCAGGACTCCTTATAACCAACTGCAGAGTACACTCGCAGAGTGTGTACATCAGCATAGATGCAGAGAACGTCTACTGCCAACACATTCCACCTGTGGCACATTTGAGTTGGGCCTGGGCTGATTGGACCAGCCAGGCCGTTAAGCATGCCCAGCTAGACACTGCCCACATGTTGGCCCAACTCCAAAAGTTCACAGTAACCCAGTCAGAACTAGCAGAGCCCAGGTGAGAAAAACTATATGTCGGGGCGCTACTCTCAATAGGTGCCGCCGTATGGTCACTATTTGCTCTAGCCATCAACGCAGTCAGTCTAGCCACAGTCAAAATAAACGTTAGGGAGATTACTGAAGAGATGCCACTTATCCAGTACTCAGGTTACAGCATGTGGGAAGGTCTCTCCAGGACACTATTCTGGTGGTAAACACGCACGCTATTCTCCTGAACAAAACCCTCCTCTCGGTAGGACAGCTAGTAGAGGCCATGAACCATGACTCTGCCCATGTCCAATTGGTTTGATTGTTGTTGGAGGATTTTTTACGTGAAGTTAGCTATGGACCACTTGGCAATGAATAGAATCCACTCATATCTAGTGCCCCTCTCAATGGTGCACAACATATTGACCTCAGTTACCACAACCACAATAAAGCCATTACAGTCACTCCTGGCCTATAGTCTGGGGTCTGCAATTCCAAAACACGTTGATGTTAATCGTAACGAAGTGGGATTTTTACTGACGCTGTCCATTGTTGAAGTGGAGAATATCTATAGGTTGAAAACAGTTCTAATCGTAGGATTTTGGCACGACAACACCATTGTGAAAATCTCCACACCCCCAGTCATAGCTTATCAGGAACACAATCCAGATTTCTATTTCACCCCTAACCTGTTCATGTGTACTCTAACCAAAGGCGTCCACTACCTTTGCCCTAGCAAACCATTCGTCAGAGATAAAACTGAGTGCCTTTGTGGCCTTAAGCCTATCACCAGTGAATATACAGCCAAACTAACAGAAAGAGATGGAGTCACCACCACACCAGTGGAGGGGGTAGGGAATCAATGACTGGTTAACACCCCGTTCACGTCCGCCACTATGACTTACGAACCCCATGACTCAACCACCCTGAACCTCCCCAATCAGACAGTTTTTCTTAAGGTACCACAGGGGGCGATTGTCCACATAGACGACCTAGCCCTATACCAACTTCCTGACGACAGGATAGACACAGATATTGAAATGCTGACGCTTTTGCTAAACGTTCCCTTGAGTTATCGCCAACGATTCAAAACCAAATTCAGTACGAGAGCTCAATTACTCATAACCTTAACGTACTGAATGAGGCACTTTTAGTTGACCTGACTGAATTTAAGCCAAAAGATTGGTCCGTCACCCGCTCTTGGACAGTGCCGGACATCCTTGGTCTTATTGCTCTTGGCATGTGTGCCTACTATGTACACAGGCGCACACGTGCAATGGAAGATCTGATGAGGTCACCAGTGGGACGGAATCAATTCTGATCTTCGTAAAATTGGCAATAAATCCTGAAGCCCCCTCAGGTGATCCATCCACGGCATCCCCAGCCTCTTCCAATAAAATGTAAATGAATTACTTAAAAATCATACAATGTGATTTTCTGGATTTTTGTCTCTCACAGTTGAAGTGTACCTATGATAAAAATTACAGCAAACAAAGGTTTCTGTACCAAATATTAAGTTCTGCTTTTCTGATGTATCAAATACTTATGTCATGCAATAAAATGCAAATTAATTATTTAAAAATCATACAATGAAAATTACAGACCTCTACATGCTTTGTAAGTAGGAAAACCTGCAAAATTGGCAGTGTATCAAATACTTGTTCTCCCCACTGTACATATGAGATGAGTAATGTAAGATATGTAAATATTATTAAAGTGTCATTATTTAAAGTGAGCCAATGATTTGCATCACGTATGTTGGCAGCAGCATCTCTTTGTTAGTGATGGCTGTTTAACAGTCTGATGGCCTTGAGATGGTAGCTGTTTTTCAGACTCTCGGTCCCACCTTTGGTGCACCTGTACTGACCTTGCCTTCTGGATGGTAACGGGGTGAACAGGCAGGTTCTTGGGTGGTTATTGTACTTGATTATCTTTTTGGCCTTCCTGTGACATCGGGTGCTGTAGGTGTCTTGAAGGGCAGGTCATTTGCCCCCGGTGATGCATTGTGCCGACCGCACCACCCTCTGGAGAGCCTTGCAGTTGTGGGGGGCGCAGTTGCCGTACCAGGCGGTGATACAGCCAGACAGGATGCTCTCAATTGTGTATCTGTAAAGGTTTGTGAGGGTTTTAGGTCACATTTTTTTAGCCACATTTTTAGCCACATTTCTTCAGCCTCCTGAAGTTGAAGAGGCGCTGTTGCGCCTTCTTCACCACACTGTCTGTGTGGGTGGACTATTTCAGTTTGTCCGTGATGTGTACGCCGAGGAGCTAAAACGTTCCACCTTCTCCACTACTGTCCATCAATGTGGATAGGGGGGTGCTCCCTCTTCTGTTTATTGAAGTCCACAATCATCTCCTTTGTTTTGTTGACGTTGAGTGAGAGGTTGTTTACCTGACACCACACTCCGAATGCCCTCACCTCCTCCGTGTAGGCTGTCTCATCATTGTTGGTAATCAAGCCCACTACTGTTGTGTCATCTGCAAACTTGATGATTGAGTTGGAGGCGTGTATGGCCATGCAGTCATGGGTGAACAGGGAGTACAAGAGGGGGCTGAGCACGCACCCTTGTGGGTTTTGAGGATCAGCGAAGAGGAGATGTTGTTTCTTACCTTCACCACCTGGGGGTCAGAAAGTCCAGGACCCAATTGTACAGGGCGGAGATGAGACGCAGGGCCTCAAGCTTAATGATGAGCTTGGAGGTCACTATGGTGTTGAATGCTGAGCTGTAGTCAATGAACAGCAGTCGAAATGGGATAGGGCAGTGTGCAGTGTGATGGCAATTGCATCGTCTGTGGACCGGACGATATGCAAACTGAAGTGGGTCTAGGGTGGAAGGTAAGGTGGAGGTGATATGATCCTTGACTAGTCTCTCAAAGCACTTCATTATGACAGAAGTGAGTGCTACGGGATGATTAAGTTCAGTTATCTTTGCCTACCTGGGTACAGGAACAATGGTGGCCATCTTGGAGCATTTGGGGAAAGCAGACTCGGATAGGGAGCAATTTAATATTTTCGGAAACACACCAGCCAGCTGGTTTGCGCATGCTCTGAGGACGCGGCCGTCTGGGCCATCAGCCTTGCGAGGGTTAACACGTTTAAATGTCTTACTCACGTCGGCCACGGAGAAAGAGAGGGGGAGCCCGGGCTGCGTCGGTGGAACTGTATTATCCTCAAAGCGGAAAAATACGTTTCCATACGATGCTTGTGCCTGTAATATGAAACATAATGACAGTGTTTTTGTTAAGAGCGGGATGTGATTTGAGAAGCAGTAAGAGATAATTATTTACCATGAACTTTGCACACTCAGTAGTCACCTCCCCAGAGTGAAGTCAGGGAGTGTGCCAGGCTGCTGGAATGACCCCTTTTGAGCTAAATCTATAAATGATGGGTTAAGAAAAAAAACCCACATTGGACCATTAAAGCGGGAAGCTGCAGCTGCGTGTTTAAAGTGGTTAGAACTTTGAATCTCAACATGAGGTGGTAAACTCACAACCCAGACAATCACTGGTGTGGCTGATTAGATGTCCAAAGTAAAGTATCTCCAAAAGCTAATTTAAGTAGGACCATCCTGTTACTCTGCTCAAACCATTGATATGGCTGGCTAGCCTATATTCTTCAAGAGTGAAGGGAAGGAAAGTAAGGAAATCTCTGTAGTTCAGTTCAGGACTACACAACAAGTCACCGGATACCGGACAACTACAAAGATGGACAACAGTAGAAGACTTGTTGGAACCATTTTGGACAATCAGAGCCTTACAAGTGTGCTGCGAAAAGGCCCAACCCCGTTTCCAAAGCTGCAAGAGATCCCAGGAGAACCAAGGCATTTCACGCAAACACATTGATAATTTCTTACTCAAAGCGGTCAGCGGTTTGTGTGCAAAGTATATGATTACTGTAGGTAAGAGTAATTTCTGATTGTACCAATGCACTGTCCAATTTACAGTAGCTATTACAGTGAAATAATACCATGCTATTGTTTGAGGAGGGTGCCTAATTTTGAACATGAAAAGTTAGTAATAAACATATTAGGCACATTTGGGCAGTCTTGATACAACATTTTTAACAGAAATGCAATGGTTCATTGGATCAGTTTAAAACTTTGCACATACACTGCTGCCATCTAGTGGACAAAATCCAGCACCTGGGCTGGATTAATGCATTATGCCTTTCTCTTGCATTTCAAAGATGATGGTACAAAAAAAAGCAAAAAAAACATTTTTTTTTCTTTGTATTATCCATATTGTTATATTCTCCTACATTCCTTTCACATTTCCACAAAGTACAAAGTGTTTCTTTTAAAATGGTACCAATAATATGCATATCCTTGCTTCAGGGCCTGAGCTACAGGCAGTTAGATTTGGGTAAGTAATTTTAGGTGAATATTGAAAAAAAGGGGCGCATCCTTAAGAGGTTTTTAAGTGCCTCTGTCCCTCTCTCTCTTCCTCTTCATCTTTAACAAGCAGACATGTTGTTGTCATTCCGCTAGGGACCTGTTTTCAGCATATTACATCTTCAGTCAGTAACTGGTGCAGAGTGTGTATGTTTATCCCGTGTTCCCATTTAATTAGCTAGTAAATAAATAATTAAAGCAATTTGCGTAGTACTGAATCACAAGTAAGGCTTGGGTTTTTGCAGAAGCAAGGAGGTTAAGACTGTTCAGAATGATGATATAATACAAGGTTATGATTAATATGATTAATTTGACTGTTTATAGATGTGATAGGTAAAGACCTTTTAGAGTTTAATTTGGGAAACGGTAACTCTTTAAAGAACTGCTCTCGTGGTGCCCCAGATCCTAATGAGTTAATTGTTACATGAATCATTTAATCGTGTAACAATTAAACATTGTTAGTTAGTTAGATAAATAACCGTCTTCAGATTAATGTTAAAGTCAAGTCATGACAACTGTGGGACCTTATATAGAGAGGTGTGTGCCTTTCCAAATCATGTTCAATCAATTGAATTTCACACCGGTGGACTCCAATCAAGTTGTAGAAACATATTAAGGATGATCAATCCCTGGTGACTTTCTTCAGCAACGATGGCTGACGAAATGCACCGGAGCTCAATTTCAAGTCTCATAGCAAATGGTCTGAATACATTTTTTTTAAATACATTTGCAGAAAAATCTAAAAACCTGTTTTTGCTTTGTCATTATGGGGTATTGTGTTTAGATTTCTGAGGATTATTACTATAACGTAACACTTTGAATACTTTCTGAAGCCACTGTACATGTATGGAGCCAGCACTAGGGAGATTGAAAGATCGACAGATGGGATTGTGTACTACCACCACCCATGAAATTAGTGCTAACATGACTAACATACCTCTGGAACCTCCCTACAGCACAGGTTCTCAAGCTGGGAGATACTGTATTTGTCCAATATCCACATGTACACATGCAGGGGATATGATATGAGTAGTTCTGGGATTAGTCACCTTGTACATATCTAGCAGCAGACATAAGGTTGCTTGCTAGTTTTGTTTGGTAGAAAAGGTGATGTAGCAAATGAGTGTCATGAAACACAAGCTGACATTGGCTTTTGTCGATCTTCAGCATAACTGTGATTTGATGTAGAAATATCAGCGAGCTAGTCTAACTAACTGCAGCGAATTCCATATAGCCTACACAGCTACTTTGTCAACAAACATGTGGGCGACTATAAAGCTATGGACTAAACTACTACAGCTCTCTAACAGAGGCCCATGTTCATATTAAGCATTATTGTCTAGATAAAGACGTGTCATTGTTTCCTAACATGCTAGCTAATCTGGCTACCATTCCCCGGTCCACTCTTCCAGTTCGTTCGACAGCCACCGGTTCATTTTGGGGGGCCAGGGCAGCCAATGCTTGTTTGTTGTGATTGAGTGGGGTGGAAACAGCTGCAGGCATAGTTCTGACAGATGGGTGTTTCTTGGTGGTAGCAAGGACTTTGGGTTTGGCCGGCAGGGATGTTGTCTCATCGCGCTCTAGCAACTCCCGTGGCGGGCCGGGCGCAATGCACGCTGACACAGTTGCCAGGTGTACGGTGTTTCCTCTGACACATTGGTGCGGCTAGCTTCCAGGTTAAGCGGGCATTGTCTCAAGAAGCAGTGCGGCTTGGCTGGGTTGTGTTTCGTAGGATGCACGGCTTTCGACCTTCGACCTCTCCTGACTCCATACAGGAGTTGCAAGAATTAGACAAGACTGTAACTACCAAATGGATACCCCGAAATTGGGGAGAAAATTTGTTTAAAAAAATGTAATACATATTTATGTCAGCATTTCTTGAGGAGTGGGCGAAAAAATCAGCGAGTGCAGTTCCACCTTTAAAAGTTGTGAGATTACACCGCAGGATTTAGAGATACCCAGCGTCACGGCTTTATTGCTCCAGACTACCACAAGGGGGAGTTAGAGCACTCATTATGCATTTGGGTCCCAATGTTTTTATATGACCGATCATATTGAGTGGTTCCAATGACGAATTTGACGTGAGCTACCTGTCCCTGGTGACTTTCTTCGATGGCTGACAAAACATTACGGTGTAAGCAAATGTAAGTAATTATAACATCATAACGAGTCAAGCAAAAAATTTACAATTGAATATGTTAGTTATTGTAGAGACAAACAACTTAATTTTTAATTTTAATATAAAGTTAATTTATGAAAATCGCTATTCATCAAGTTTTTTTTCAGTCATATCCAATATCCAATGATGTTGTATCTGCATGTATGTATTGCAATTATACACTTCAACAGTTTACCACTCCTGCACCTGGGACATCAATGATTACACATTGTAACTATGCAATAGACTAGAAAGATGATTTAAGAAAAGGCTGATTTGTAATTCATATATACAGAATAGAAAACTGTACATCCAGACAGCATGCCCACAAGCGTGCTGAATGACACGTGGAAGAGAGCGAGGAATGAGATGGGAGTAACAATCCAGGCTATTTGCTCTGAGACAGGCATAAACCTTTAATGAACAAGCAGGGAGCAGCAAACCCTCAACATTCTAGCCCGAAGTCCAGCACGCTACCGAGTGTGCCCAAACGTATTAATTGGTGTTGGGGCAGATTGTGACTAAAAGCAATATCAATTGGATTCATGTGGAAAAGTGAGAAAGTATTATTATACGTTTTTCAAAAGTGAAGCAGTATGGGCTATTACCTGAAAAATAGACTATTCAACCTTTACTAAAGAATTGTCTAATAGCCGAGCAACCCCCCCCCCCCCAAACTTGAGCTGGTGTGAACCCCCCCAACTTGCAACAAATAATTTGTATCTATCTTTCAACATCTAGCTACACATGTATCTACCTACACATGGTTAATGTTCATAATTGTGTATATCTATATACACGACTTATACAGTTGAAGTCGGAGGTTTACATACACCTTAGCCAAATACATTTAAACTCAGTTTTTAACAATTCCTGACATGTAATCCAAGTAAAAATTCCCAATTTTAGGTTAGTTAGGATCACCATTTTATTATAAGAATGTGAAATGTCAGAATAATAGTAGAGATAATGATTTATTTCAGCTTTTATTTATTTCATCACATTCCCAGTGGGTCAGACGTTTACATACACTCAATTAGTATTTGGTAGCATTGCCTTTAAATTGTTTAACTTGGGTCAAACGTTTCGGGTAGCCTTCCACAAGCTTCCCACAATAAGGTGGGTGAATTTTGTCCCATTCCTCCTGACAGAGGGGGTATACCTGAGTCAGGTTTGTGGGCTTCTTTACTCGCACACGCCTTTTCAAATCTGCCCACACATTTTCTATAGGATTGAGGTCAGGGCTTTGTGATGGCCACTCCAATACCTTGACCTTGCTGTCCTTAAGCCATTTTGCCACAACTATGGAAGTATGCTTGGGGTCATTGTCCATTTGGAAGACCCATTTGCGACCAAGCTTTAACTTCCTGACTGATGCCTTGAGATGTTGCTTCCATATATCCATATAATTTTCCTCCCTCATGACGCCATCTATTTTGTGAAGTGTAGCTGTCCCTCCTGCAGCAAAGCACCCCCAAAACATGATACTGCCACCCACGTGCTTCACGGTTAGGATGGCGTTCTTCAACTTCAAAGCCTCCCTCTTTATACTCCAAACATAACAAGGGTCATTATGGCCAAACAGTTCTATTTTTGTTTCATCAGACCAGAGGACATTTCTCCAAAAAGTACAATCTTTGTCCCCATGTGCAGTTGCAAACCATACTCTGGCTTTTATTGATGGTTTTGGAGCAGTGGCTTCTTCCATGCTGAGCGGCCATTCAGGTTATGTCGATATAGATACTTTTGTACTTGTTTCCTCATGCATCTTCACAAGGTCCTTTGATGTTGTTCTGGGATTGATTTGCGCTTTTTGCAACAAAGTACGCTCATCTCTAGGAGACAGAAGGCGTCTCCTTCCTGAGCGGTATGACGGCTGAGTGGTCCCATGGTGTTTATACTTGCATACTATTGTTTGTACAGATGAACGTGGTACCTTCAGGCGTTTGGAAATTGCTCCCAAGGATGAACCAGACTTGTGAAGGTCTACAATCTTTTTTCTGAGGTCTTGGCTGATTTCTTTTGATTTTCCCATGATGTCAAGCAAAGAGGCACTGAGTTTGAAGGTAGACCTTGAAATACATCCACAGGTACACCTCCAATTGACTCAAATTATGTAAATTAGCCTATCAAAAGCTTCTAAAGCCATGACAACATTTTCTGGCTTTTTCCAGCTGTTTAAAGGCATAGTCAACTTAGTGTATGTAAACTTCTGATCCACTGGAATTGTGATACAGTGAATTATAAGTGAAATAATCTGTCTGTAAACAATTGTTGGAAAAATTACTGGTGTCATGCACAAAGTAGAAGTCCTAACCGACTTGACAAAACTATAGTTTGTTAACCAGAAATTGAAAATATATATATATTTAGATATACTATAGGCCTAACGAAGGTGTTGTAGGTATTTTATTTATTTTTATTTAATCCTTATTTTACCACATAAAGGTCTACTTACTCTGCTGGCGTCTTGACCCAGTTTATGCCCTCATTTGCAATGCAAACCCGGGCGTCAGTGTGTTTTGGGTCATTTTCTGCTTTTTGGGAAGACATAAAGACATTTAGCCTAACATTCATTCTAAATATTCATGTAAATAGGCCTAAATGTAACATAATGTTCTATAATCCTACATTGAAAGAAACGATGTGTACCCAGAAATACCTCTCTGACCTAGAGTCCAGCATATCTCGTGATGATTTCTTCCTGAAAGAAATCTCGAGCTATGATACCTGAAAAAGGAGGCAGGAGTGAATTATAGTGAAACACATAACAGTCCGTGAGGTGTAGGCTACAATATTTTATGTACCTTCTGCTTTATAAATAGCCAAACTTACCATCAAAAATCAAATATGGGCCTGGTCCCTGGCGAGAAATTGCCCCCCACACATGGAGTTTGATCGTATGCTTAGGACTCAGCTTGCTTGATCTTCTTCCTTTTTTTCTGTAGCAATTTTGAGCAAATTGCTCAAGGGCCACGGTTGATTCGTCTGTGAAGATGACGTTATTGAATGTCTCGCCAGCTTTGATCCATGCCTGGGCCTGCAGGACACAAAGTTCTTTGTTTGTCAGACAAATCATTGGGTCGAAACTACAGAACAGTACAAAACAAGCGAACACACATGATTGATGTTCTGAGAATTAAAAAAAAAAAATATTTATATATATAAAAATGTCTTACTGAGCCTTTCCATAAGTCCACACAAGTTTCATCAACTGTCTTCTGACTGTGATTAGAGCAATGTTGATGTTGTGCTGTGATGCCAGCAGATTACAGATTGCCTTTGTCGATCACTCATCATCTTCATTAATCAGTGAGTCAATGGCTTGAATAGTCTCGCTGGAAATGAAATACAATGTAAAAATGTGCAGCATACAGTAAAGACCAACAGTCTAATTATTTAGTTAAGGTAGATTCTTAAAATGTGTACGCAACATTTGTGTGTTGGAGTCACTTTTAATTCTTAATTGATCTACCATTTCTATCAAAGGACCACTGTAAGTGATGGGGGCTCATGGCGGTACCATCCTGCTCATCTGATGAAGGTGCTCATGGGTTAGACTCAAAGTTTGAAGACCAAGATCGAGTTGTTGAAGGCAGACCATCAGAAAGAGAAACATTATCTGAGGGTAGAAATACGGGCGACAACTGATGCATTGGTCCAGAGCCAGGCGCATTGGCGGAGAGTCACTCCTCATTAGCGGAGAGTCAGGCGGTATTTGTGGAGAGTCAGGCGGTATTGGTGGAGAGTCAGGCGGCATTGGCAGAGAGTCAGGTGGCATTGGCAGGGAGTCAGGTGGCATTGGCGGAGAGTCAGGCGGCATTGGCGGAGAGTCAGGCGGCATTGGCGGAGAGTCAGGTGGAAAATGACGCTTTGAAAAGGGTGAGGAACGAGATGGAGTCACAATCCATGCCAGACACACCTGTGAGCTCTGGAACTCCACCTCCAACAGGCAGAGTCAACCTACTGTACGTGACGGGTTCGTCAGGTCGTCGGTTCACCCTGATATTTTTATTCCTCTTCTGACAACAGAACTTGACCAACTGATCACCAGGCACAGCAAGGGCCGCCCGAACCGTTATTCTGTTCTGCTATTCCAAGGATGTGTAACCGAAGAGAGATACCACGAGTGGACACAGAATACATAGATGTCCACAGCGGGAAGGCTATTTCAGCACTGTTTCGCTCTGCTGTGAGACAAGCACGAAGAAACAAAAATGGTAAAATATTCCACGAAATTCTTAGGATATGTGTTGACTGAATATAATCAAGTGATGTCTGCTAAATAATCAAGTTAGGTTTCTCCAGAAATAAATGATTCTATATAACAAACTGGCTTTATTTACAAATTAGTGAGAAGGTCTCACCCCATGTTCAAGAATGGCCTTTTTCTCGCTCATTCTAGGATAAATTAAAATGAAATCTCCAAACTATCGTTACTTTTTAAACAAAGCGATTATTATTATTAATTAATTTAGAATGACATAAAATCCCCTTAGATATTCTCAGATATTCTCACAGATCCTAAAGGAAAACGCCCCATAGATATAAATATAGAGTCCTCCAATCCTCTAAATGTCAATATTGGTGGAGAGTTACGTCATTGAAAACAACACTTTTAGATATACTGTAGGCCTAGCATAGGCTAAATGAGTTAGAAGCAAAAGCCTACAACTTTTTTAGCACCGTTTCTCGCTGCTCTGAGACAAGTATGGGCACTGGTCTTGATAAATCTATGAGATTTTTATTTTAACTTAATCTCAGTTTGGGTATTGATTAGACAATAATTATAAAATGAAGGTGCAGAAATGTTATGCTCTTGGTGTAACCTTCATTTAACTAGGCAAGTCAGTTAAGAACAAATTATTATTTATCAGCACAGCCTACTCCTTCCTCCCGGTCAGGGAATTGAACCCAGTGTCCCGCGTGCCCTGCGGAGATTATTTATCTAAATAGCCCAGTACTGTACTACCAACCGTCAAGTTGTACAGCGCCATATTTCCCATTCCATCCTAATGGAAACCCAGAAGGTTTTTCGTTTTTCTAGGAATAGAAAACCATAATATTAATCAAATTAATTAAGCAAGTACCAGTCAAAAGTTTGGACACATCTACTCATTCCTGGATTTTTCTTATTTTTTTTACTATTTTCTACATTGTAAAATAATAGTGAAGACATCACAACTATGAAATTACACATATGGAATCAGTTAAGAACAAATTCTTATTTACAAGGACAGGCTACTTCTTCCACACTATCTGGGATTTGAACCCCGGTCTCCCACATGCCCCGCATTCAGTAATACAGACATGGCCTGCTCTCGCTTATGTAAGGAAATAGGCACTTTCCCAAGTTTACTACAGTATGTATTGTAAACTGCACAGTAGCCTAATAATCAAATGCAGGTGGCTTATCTTCAAAATGCGTTAAATGCTTTATTATCCAAATCTAAAAGCATATACTGTACCGTACTGTATTTCTTCATCAGCACCTTTATGCTTTTGTTAATAAAATAATGATAAAAATACTATTTCAAAATGCAGATGTTGATTTAGTTATGGAGCCATAACGAATTACTATATCACTGATTTCCAGAAATATTGGAATGGAGAAGAAAAAAAAATCCTCATACTGTAGCCTACTCCTGACCGTCACGTTGTACAGCTCCATATTTTCCATTCCATCCTAACGGATCGTTTTTCTCTTTTCTCGGAATAGAAACCATAATATTAATCAAATTAATTAAGCCAAATTTCTTAAAATCAATCCCATACACTATGTTATTACAAAAAAGGTTTAAAATTCTCTGGTAATGCCAATATGGAAGACTATCAAATGCTTCTCAAAGATACCCTCTGGTGGTCAAACTAGCAATAACTTTCATTAAAATAAAAAAATGGCTGACAAATAGATAACGTGCCACAGAATGCTGCAGCAGCCCACAAGGTGTGCCGCAGTATGACACAACTTTTAAAAGAGGAACCACTGAACAGTCAAGTCCTTATACTATATTTAGTACAATGTCAAATTGTGCCACTGAACAAATTCTGTTTGGTGTAACTGCATGAAATTTGGTGTCAACATAGTACAAGTGTCTATACAGGTCACATTGTAATGTTAAGATTGTCATTACCTATCATACTTCCAGTGACAATTGTTTAAAAGTATATAGTATTGTTATTTTGTTATGTTCTAAGACCCGGAAATGCCAAATATATGATTCAACTCATTGTCGTTTGTGAACTACAGCCTTTTCTGATCTGAATAATCGTTGGTATATACACTGAACAAAAATACAAGTGCAACATGCAACAATTTCAAAGATTTTACTGATTTACAGTCCTTATAAGGAAATCAGTCAATTTAAATTAATTAATTAGGCCCTAATATATGGATTTCACATGACTGGGAATATAGATATGCATCTGTTGATCACAGACACCTTAAAAAAAGGTAGGGGCCTGGACCACCATTTCCCTCATGCAGCGCGACACCTCTAATTCGCATAGAGTTGATCCGGCTGTTGATTATAGCCTGTGGAACATTGTCCCACTCCTCTTCAATGGCTGTGTGAAGTTGCTGGATATTGGTGGGAACTGGAACAGGCTGTCGTACACGTCAATCCAGAGCATCCCAAACATAGTCATTGGGTGACATGTCTGGTGAGTATTCAGACCATGGGAGAACTGGGACATATTAAGCTTCTAGGAATTGTGTACAGATCCTTGCGACATGGGGCCATGCATTATCATGCTGAAACATGAGGTGATGGTGGCGGATGAATGGCACAACAACGGGCCTCAGGATCTCGTCAAGGTATATCTGTGCATTTAAATTACCATCAATAAAATGCAATTGTGTTTGTTGTCCGCAGCTTATGCCTGCCCATATTCTAACCACACAGCCACCATGGGGCACTCTGTTAACAACTTTGACATCACCCGAGACTATCGCACAGCACGCAAAATAAATTTCAGTTCACGGAGAGAAGCACGAGATTAAACAGAGTTTTCCCTGTTTGTTAACACTATCAACCTTTCCCTTTACTGTGGCAATTGTGATCGAAGCAACGCAATATTAGCCATTTACAATGCAACATACCGAAACAAAACGAACCATGCAAGATATTTTGTTGAAGGCTCAACACATAGGAGTAGGATTTTATTAAGCATGACTCAGCCCGTACTCTACACAGACCGGTCTGGCATAACCAATCAGAGCGGCAGTAGGGCCATATGCAAATAGACCATTGCCATATATGGATCTGTGCCATTTACTTTGAATTGGACTGTGTTTACAGCTGTGGTCACGTGTACAGTAGATGCACTTGTTTTGAGATCAAAGCAAGAACTGCATGTAGACACATGTGCACATTTTGTTCATATCCTTTGCTAGTTAGTGAGTGATTAGCCCGGTCATTTGTAGACAAGCCCCTTTTTACATCAGCATATGTCACAAAGTGCTATACAGAAACCCAGCCTAAAACCCCAAAACGCAAGCTACGCAGATGTAGAAGCACGGTGGCTAAGAAAAACTTATTATAAATTGAGATTATAATTAAGAGTACATGGCCATTAAGGCGATTAAGGCCAGATTTTTCTTCAAGATTTTCAAATGTTAATCATAGTGGATGTATAGGGTGAAACAGGTCTGAACCTCAGGTGTAAATATCAGTTGGCTTTTCATAGTACCATGGCATTCAGAGATCGAGACAGTAGGTGCGGGAGAGAGAGAGAGAGTCGAAAACAGCAGGTAGTACGTCTGGTGAACAGGTCAGGGAGAGAACAAGAGGGAGCATACTCAAATTCACACAGGGCACCAGATATAACAGACTGACCCTAGCCCCCCGGCACATAGATTATTGCAGCATAGATACTAAAGGCTGTGACAGGGATGGGTCAGGGGACACTGTGGCCCAGTCCGACAATAGCCCCAGACAGGGCCAACCAGGCAGGATATAACCCCACCCACTTTGCCAAATCACAGCCCCCACACCACAAGAGGTATATCAACAGACCACCAACTTACTATTCTGAGACAAGGAGGAGTATAGCCCACGAAGATTTCCTCCACCACACAAGTACAAGGGGGCGCAAAACTACTTCCTACAAGAGCACAAAACGTGTACATTTCTAGACATCCTTATAAAGCGTAAAAAGTGTTGTTTTTTTTGTATTAAAGAGATAGTGTCGTATTTTGAGACAGGCATGAATAAGCTAAGTAGCCAATAGGTAGAGGGTAGAATAATATATCTGATTTTCTGTAATAATGGTATGGGAATAATAATACATTTTTTTTACAAAGTGGTTTCTTGCATCAAACAACACAATAACATTTTCATTCACCTCCTTGTCTGAAGGACAAGTTGATAAACAGGTTCATGTCAAGCCCTGCATGTTTTTTTCAAAAGTCTCACACTCCTTGCTGTCCCCTGTCCACCTGGCCATGCTGCTACTCCAGTTTCAACTGTTATGCCTGCGGCTATGGAACCCTGATCTGCTCACTGGACATGCTACCTTGTCCCGGACCTGCTGTTTTGGACTCTCTCTCTACCGCACCTGCTGTCTCTGAATGATCGGCTATGAAAAGCCAAATGATATTTACTCCTGAGGTGCTAACCTGTTGCACCCTCTACAACCACTGTGATCATTATTATCTGACCCTAATGGTCATCTAGGAAAGTTTGAACATCATGACCATGTTCTGTTATAATCTCCATATGGCACAGCCAGAAGAGGACTGGCCACCCCTCAGAGCCTGGTTCCTCTCTAGGTTTCTTCCTAGGTTCCGGCCTTTCTAGGGAGTTTTTCCTATGCTTCTACACCTGCATTGCTTGCTGTTTGGGGTTTTAGGCTGTGTTTCTGTATAGCACTTTGTGACATCAGCTGATGTACGAAGGGCTTTATAAATACATTTGAGTGATATAGCTAGTCTTTAGCAACAGCTAATATGTGCATGTTTCTTGTGTGTGTGTGTGTGTGTGTGTGTGTGTGTGTGTGTGTGTGTGTGTGTGTGTGTGTGTGTGTGTGTGTGTGTGTGTGTGTGTGTGTGTGTGTGTGTGTGTGTGTGTGTGTCAAGACACATAGGCACAGCCAGAAGAGGACTGGCCACCCCTCAGAGCCTGGTTCCGCTCTAGGTTTCTTCCTAGGTTCTGACCTTTCTAGGGAGTTTTTCCTAGCCATCATGCTTCTACATTTGCATTGTTTGGTGTTTTAGGCTGGGTTTCTGTACAGCACTTTGTGACATCGGCTGATGTAAAAAGGGCTTTATAAATAAATTTGATTGATTGGCTGCTACTGTAGACTAAATGATATAACAACTTTTTACATGTTAAAATGGTATGGCATGCATTTCTCGATTATTTTTACGGTTGCCCACTCTGGTAGGCCTTGTAGGCCTACATTATGATTATTTAGCCACAGTAGACTACCAGGCCACTGTTAACACTGTAAGTTAAAGTGGGTACAACCTCAGTATTCACAGCTCTGGAAGTTTGTGCTCAGCCGACCAATGCTCAGTGCCCCAAAAAAATTAGAGGGAACATTGGTCAAGACCCTGGCGAGGACAATAAGCAAGCAGATGAGTTTCCCTTAGACGGTTTCTGACAGTTTGCACAGAAATTCTGCTGTCCGGGTGGCTGGTCTCCAACTCTCTCAGACTATACCGCAGGTGAAGAAGCCGGATGTGGAGGTGCTGGGTTGGCCTGGTTACACGTGGTCTGTGATTGTGAGGCTGGTTGGACGTACTGCCAAATTCTGTACGATGTTGGAGGATGCTTTTGATAGAGAAAAAAACATTACATTCTCTGGTAACAGCTCTGGTGGACATTCCTGTAATTAGCATGCCAATTTCACGCTCCCTCAAAGCTTGAGATATCTGTGGCATTTTGTTGTGTGACAAAACCGCACATTTTAGAGTGACTTTTTATTGTCCCCAGCACAAGGTACACCTGTGTAATGATTATGCTGTTTAATCAGCTTCTTGATATGCCACACCTGTCAGGTGGATGGATTATCTTTGCAAAGGAGAAATTCTCACTATCAGGGATGTAAAGAAATGTGTGCACAACATGTTGGAGAAATAAGCTTTTTGTGCATATGGAACATTTCTGGGATTTTTTTTTTCAGCTCATGAAACATGGGACCAAAACTTTAAATGTTGAGTTTATATTATTATTCAGTTGATATTGGTTCCGGCAATCTATATACCAACAATTATTAAGTTCTGATCATTGGAACATGAACTACATTCAAGAAATGTGTATAAAAAAAAACATTAAACCCATGTGCCCAAAGACTAAATGTAGTACAAAATCTATATCTCAGATCCTTACAGCGCTTCAGATTCCACGCGAAGGTATAGACAAAATCCATCTTGAATGTGTACACCGCTTCGTACAGAGAGGGCAGAGGTATGAACGCCCAATCGTTGCCAATTTTGCTTTCTTTAAACATACAAAAATGGTTGAAAGCCTGGGTAAAAGACTTGTTGGCACAAAAATTGGCATGAATGCCAATTCCCCGGTTCCCGAAGGAAATTGCAGAACGGCATAAAATTCTGTATCCAATTTTTCAAGGAAAATAGATTCAAACGGAAACGCGTAGCTCGCGTCGTCAATAAACTGTATACTGATAACCAGTTGTTCAGAGACACAATGACTACTCCATGGCTATTTTCAAAAATTACAAAGTTCTCATAGAGGAGGCAAATAAGGAAACAGACAATGGCTATATATAATACAAATTGAGGTGAGGGCGATGGAAATGCATTTGGCAGTTGATCTGCTTCTGTGCTGTGGGTGGCACTTTGTGCTCTTTTCGAAGGATGGATCCCGGTTTCTCTGGGGCTATGGGATCTGGGGGTCAGGGGTGGACTGCCGGGCATTGGGATGACAACCCAACTCGGGATGAGGAGGGCTTTTAGCGGGTGGAATAGTGGGTACCAATTAGACGTTTACTTAGTAGCAATGCAAATATCATGGTACAGCTATATAGACACTCAATCATCATGTTCATTTTTAATGGTACTTTTTTAAACATATATTTTGATAAATAGAATTGAAACTTGTGTCTCATTATGGTAAGTGGTGAAATAAGTATCGCCAGTTATAATTGTAATGGCTTAGCAGATAATAAGAAAAGACAATCAGTATTTAACTGGCTAAAAGAGAAGGAATATAATATCTATTGTTTACAGGAAACTCATTCAACAGTTTTAGATGAAGTTTTGTGGAAAAAGGACTGTGAAATATATTTCTCCCATGGGCAAAGAAATTCAAAAGGGTTAATGATATTAATTAACAGCAATTTTGATCCAAATGTGCAAATTGTCCAAACAGATCATCAAGGTAGATGGATTATTTTAAATATGTTATTAGACAAACAGATATGAATTATTAACCTATACGGTCCAAATAAAGACGATCCAAGCTTCTTTGAAAATATATATAAGAATTGATCAACTCTAAAAGCAACACTAGACTCTATTATTATGGCGGGGGATTTTAATGTGGTTTTAAATACCTCTGTGGACTGTAAAGGAAATCACACTACAAACTCAGGCACTTAAGGAAATCATGAATGTCATGGATATATTGGAGTTAGGGGATATATGGAGGCTTAAATACCCTGACCTAGTCAGATATGCATGGCGGAGGCTTAATCAAGGTAGTCATCTTGATAACTTTCTTATGTCATTCTCTCTGGCCCCAAAAGATTTTAAAAAGTGCTGAGGGGACAGAATCCGGTTGGATCATCACATAATTGGCATATATATTACTCTTAAACAATTTCCAACATGGGCGAGGATATTGGAAATTTAATCAAAGCCTACTGGATGACACCTTGTTTATAACTAGGACAAAATCATTTATAACTGACTTTTTCCAACATAACATAGGTACAGTAGGTCCCCTTACTGTATGGGATACTTTTAAATGTGCCTTTAGAGGCCATGCAATTCAGTACTCATCTATAAAACGAAAGCAATTTAGATCAAACGAGTCCATATTAACAAAGGAAATTGAAGGATGAACAGTACAGTTAGATAGCAATAAAAACTGTACCATAGTTTCAGTCTCCTCCATCTTCACTAACTGAAGCTAATTGTATGGATTGTTTTCCTATTAATAATGTAAAATTCACATCTGTACAGAAAGACTCCTTTGAAGGCCAAATTATAGAGGGGGAATTTCTTGATGCAATTAAAGCCTTTAAGGCTGGGAAAACTCCAGGCCTGGATGGCATACCAGTGGAAGTATACACAACTTTTTTTGATATACTCAGAGGACCATTATTAGCATGTTTTAACCACTCCTATATAAATGGTAGATTATCAGACACGCAACAAGAAGGTCTGATTTCATTATTACTGAAACAGGATCCAAGTGGTATAATAGAAAGAGCCAGTCCATTTAAAAAATTGGAGCCCTCTTACACTTTAGTGTTGTGATGCAACAATTGTAGCTAAATGCTTGGCACATAGAATTAAGAAGGTATTGTCAGATATTATTAATCCTAATCAGACAGGTTTTTTACATGGACGATACATTGGAGATAATATAAGACAAGTACTGGAAACAATAGAATACTATGAAATATAGGGGACAGCAGGCCTGGTTTTCATAGCTGATTTTGAAAAGGCTTTTGATAAAGTATGACTGTTTATATATAAATGTCCAGAATATTTCAATTTTGGAGAATCTCTTATAAAATGGGTTAAAAGGTATGTATAGTAACCCTAGGTGTAAAATAGTAAATAATGGCTACATCTCAGAAAGTTTTAAACTATCTAGAGGAGTAAAACAAGATTGTCCACTATCGGCATATCTATTTATTATTGCCATCAACATGTTTGCTGTTAAAATTAGATCCAACAATAATATTAAGGGATTAGAAATCCGTGGGATTAGAAATCCAACATAGGACTTGTTTTACTGTGGATATATATACTTTTGTACCTGTTTCCTCCAGCATCTTCACAAGGTCCTTTGTTGTTGTTCTGGGATTGATTTGCACTTTTCGCACCAAAGTACGTTCATCTCGAGGAGGCAGAAGGCGTCTCCTTCCTGGTATGATGGCTGTGTGGTCCCATGGTGTTTATACTTGCATACTATTGTTTGTACAGATGAATGTGGTACCATCTGGCATTTGGAAATTGCTCCCAAGGATGAACCAGACTTGTAGAGGTCTAACATTTTTTTTCTGAGGTCTTGACTGATTTCTTTTGATTTTCCCATGATCAAGCAAAGAGGCACTGAGTTTGAAGGTAGGCCTTGAAATACATCCACAGGTACATCTCCAATTGACTCAAATTATGTCAATTAGCATATCAGAAGCTTCTAAAGCAATGACATCATTTTCTGGAATTTTCCAAGCTGTTTAAAGGCACAGTCAACTTAGTGCAAGTAAACTTCTGACCCACTGGAATTGTGATACAGTGAATTACAAGTGAAATAATCTGTCTGTAAACAATTGTTGGAAAAATTACTTGTGTCATGAACAATGTAGATGTCCTCACCGACTTGACAAAACTATAGTTTGTTAACATGAAATTTGTGGAGTGGTTGAAAAACAAGTTTTAATGACTCCAACCTAAGTGTAAACTTAAGACTTCAACTGTACAGTATATGGATACATATATTTACCAAAATAATATATGGGGGATTGGAAATGATGCAGACAATTACAGTGATGGAATCAACAATCGTTCTGCAATATTAAAGATGATCCACATTTTAGACTCACATTTAAATGCTTTGTCCAATAAATTCCATCTGATTCCTCCGTCAGTAAACTCAGAGAACAAGTGCACTAAAGGAAGTTATACATTTCCGTTACGGACATGAATGTGTTAAGTTTCATTTCTTGACGACATGACACATTAATCCAAAATGTTGTTCACTCATGCAAAGGTTATTGCAATTAAATTAATGAATGTTGCTTTAGGCTTGGAAGTTAAACTAAAGTCATTTTCACCAGAAAGAATAGTTGACGGGAGGGAAAGAAATGAGGGATGAAGTGAAGCTGAGTTACTTGTTGCTGTGAGCAACTTGGACTGGGTGACATTTGATTTCTACAGCTCCTCATGCACATCCGTCTCTCGTCCCTAACGCCACAGAGCGATGCAGTATTATGTCGAGAACTATTAAAGGTTCATTACCATCTATGTTTTTATCGTATTTTGTTCATGGAGATTAGATCATATGACAGCCCATTGGAATTCAATTTAGATTTTCACCATTTAATTATGGGGAAACTTAGTACATGATTAGATTTAGACCTGGATAGGATTTAGGCTGCTGCACATGGGGTCATGACTGCAGTGACAAATTTGTCAGCAATCTTAGAAAAACCTTCAGTAAGTATTATAACCACAGACAAGACCATTATTGCACACAATCAAGAGCACTGTGAACTAAAATTGCAGAATATAAAAATGTCACTCAGACGATCATCTCAAATTGAGTCATCTCAGCTATGAGAGAAAGGTATGCACAATAGTGTTTGTGCAGTGTTGGAGAGTAACACCTTATGTAACTGATAAAAAAAGAACTGTAATATGTTACGTTACCAGGAGAAAAATTGTAATCAGATTACATATACTTTCAAATTCAGAAGAAAAAAATTATTTTACACCTTTCTGTTTTCTCAATGACACTCAAATCAACATTGAAAAAAAGGCTCAAGTTTAAGTTTGGATGGATCGTGGGAAAAAAGCAGGAATAGGCTTTTGTAGGCCATAATCCAGGCTATGTCTTCCAATGGTGCGGCTGTTGTCGTCATCCATAGATTATCTAGAATTAGTTTATATATTTATTTATACATTTCCAGTCACTCAAATTAATTGAATACCCCTTGATCTTAAAGAAAAGGACTTGAAATTACGGAAGTATAGATTAGCCCCATTTTTTTTTTTACACGAGTGTAACCCAAAAACAAAGGACTTATTATCCTTCTCTGTTGTTTACGATTTTGCTGTCATGGAGGACTGATTGGGCTCATTGCTTCGAGTTGAAAAAGAAATGCTTCTCTCATGGAATGGCATGCTTTGAGCACTACTGAAAAGTGCTATTTGCATGTGAAAAATGTATGCCATATTCTACATTTGATATAGGCCAATTGTTTACGTTTTTGTTGGTGACACTTTGATATCTCAATAGCTTGCAGCTGTTTAAAGGGTGAATCCACCGTTAAAACAATAACAAAGCTGGTAAAAAGCTGGGGGATGGGCCTGGAGAAATGTAACCACTCTCAGATTAATAGACAGGACTATGAATGCAAGAACAGACTATCCATGAAATCAAAATTATTGTTTTAACCATGTTGAGTCTTATACAGTGTTTGCTTACATTTGCAATTTGTACAGACATTGGTGAAAAATAGGATTATGTTTTGGGTTCTCATGGGGTGTGACAGTTTCACTAAACACATGGTGTAAGGGTTTTCATCTTCCTCCTCTGACGAGGAGGAGTAGAAGGAAGGATCAGAGGACCAATGCGCAGGGTGGTAAGTGTTCATTATATTTATTTATAACTCAGAACACTAAATAATAAAACAACAAAGAGAACGAAATGAAACCGAAACAGTCCTGTACGGTGCATACATAAAACACAGAACAGAAAATAATCACCCACAACTCAAAAGTGAAACCAGGCTACCTAAGTATTGTTCTCAATCAGGGACAACGATTGACAGCTGCCTCTGATTGAGAACCATACCAGGCCAAACACATAACTCCCAATTTATAGAAAAAGGAACAGGCTGCCCACCCCAACTCATGCCCTGACCATACTGAAACAAAGACAAAACAAAGGAACTAAGGTCAGAACGTGACACATGGGGCATTTATAAGAGAATCAATTGGTCTGTAGCAACTACAGAATGCACCTTTAAGTCTATCAAAAGTGCCCGAATTTGAGCATGTGTCCAGCTAGCCCTATGGGCATGCTTGTTTTAATCAGCAGGAATTAGATTGAGCAATAAAATAGCTGCAAATTCTTAAATTAAACTGGTTGTTGACAGTATAAAGCACAAAACCACGAGGGAGTTTAGAAGGTAGGAACTCACTCAAACTTTTATTCCATAGGCTGAGATTTGCATTATGCAGCTGTTGCAAGAGCACATTTTTCACTATGCAGCTTAAACTTTTCGGTTAAAATACACATATACATTTGTGATGAGCCATCCACAACAACCACAATCCGTAAGGCGCAAATAGCTAAATGAGAGAGCAGCAGTGTGATTCACATCAATGAGTTATGTAGGCATCAATAATGAGTGATATCATTATCGCCCGTAAGCTACACTGCTGCTGTCGTCCTTACCTCCAAGCGTTTATTCAAGTTGGATAGTCTTTGGATGCCGACAGTAGTCACACCATTGGAAGATATAGCTTGGACTGTAGCCTGCAAAAGCCCATTCCTGCTATTTTCCCGCAATCCATCAAACACATTTGGTGTGTCATCATAGTGTTCTCATCATAGTGTTCTCTGACTCGCTCAGGTGGAAAACAAACTTAAACTTGTGCCTTTTTTCAATGCTGATTTGAACGACATTGAGAAAGAATAAAGGCTCTTTTTTTTTTAAATCGGAAAACATCCTTTCTGAATTTTAAAGTAATCCTAGAAGCAATCTACTTTTTCAAAAGTATCTGTAGCCTGATTTCAATATTTTTGCTGATAACATTAAGTTTTTTTGTTTGTTTTTGTAATCCATTACATGTGATCCTTTACTCCCCAACACTGCTTACAACCAAGATAATATATCACATACTGTGTGTTTAAGTCACATCAGATCAGAACAGTAAGCACCAACTCACAATTAAAAAGGAACCCTACAGCATAAGGTTGAACTGCCAAGAAAGCTGCCTACATGAGATAAACAACATTCAACTTGGTTAATTTCAAACATCTACTTTCTGTAACCCAGCGCAACAGAGGAGAAGCATTCCACTGCATTTGAATTAATTGGTCCTTGACCTGCTGTATTCAGAGGCAAGGGCTTTTTGAAAAACATTCTTGTCCGAATCAGCACTTCTGCCGTCTACCAAAGGGCTTGTAAGACACCCGTCAAAACACACTGACTGGGAATGACACTGTGATGGCACCCGGATCACCCAATGTGTTATGATGGAACATAAAAAAAAAACAGCACGCCTTGTGACTTGACTTCACAACCTATACACATTAAACTAGCAATACTGAATGTGATGTGTATAGAAGGCTGCCTGCTGGCAGTGTCTTCAGTATGTGCAGCTTGTGACACCCACCCGTGACAAAGATGGCCTTGAGGACCTCGAAGAGGCACGTTGCAGGCAGTAAAGTCACTTGCATGTCTGTTCTCAGTGTTTGAGTCCAATAATAACATTCATAAAAGGGCACAGTGCCGCCTAAAAGGCGATTGATTCCAAGGGCTCGGGGCACCACTGAACAATACATTTCAGTCCCATCAACAAACATGGATTCTGACAATGTTAAGTTCCACTGGTAGGTGTTGGTGATCAAAATAACTGTGACATGGTGTTCTTTCTGGAGAGTAGTGCTGTTTCCACCTGCATAACTTCTATTGTACATGACAACAGCCAACTATACCATCTGAAATTCGAGAATAAATAAGCAATCTCAGGGCTGGTATGCATTTGCTCTAGAATACGACTTCTAAAGTTAAGGGGTAAAATAAGTGTGATTGCTGTCTCTGGACAATCCTTAGGTGGAAATTCCTGAGAACAGGAGAACACTAACTTGATATGAAAAGGTGGCAGGCTCATCAACTAACTGGATATGAAAAGGCAGCAGGCTCATGAACTAACTGGATATGAAAAGGTGGCAGGCTCATCAGTGACTAACAGCATTTGTGTGAATGTCACTCACTGACACTTGGATCATGGCACAGCCCTGTTTGACTCGGTGGATGGGTTGAGGGACAGGAACACACAGAGTCATAGTCGCTGACAGGGCTAATACTAATGGGTGATATTCTAACGGTTAACAACCTGCCTCGTACATTAGCATATCAGCAGAACGGCACACGCATATATTACATTAGCTTAGTGGTGATTCGTAGATAACAGGTGAATAGTTGAGCGGGAACTCACAATACACTACATAAATGCTGTTCAAAGAAATGGTCTCAAAATGAATCCCCATATTGTACGTGGATGATTGTTGACGTTTAAAGTTCTGTGAAATTACAATCCCAAATGCACATGTATTAACCTGTGTATGTAGCAAAAACGATCAAGCAAATGAAACTTGTCAAAAAACAAACTGTCAAACAAACATTCAGCACATGTAATATGTATGCAGTATCAGGTGAATAGTTGAAGAACAAGGTTTTGGTGTCTTTAGGAGGCTGTTTATTTATCAGCTTGAGGGAATGTGTTTGGTAATGCACACAGGTTCCTTGTCACAGCTGCAGAATTCATCTTGATTGGTAATTGTTGGGTGAGTCTTGTCAGGCTTCTCCACACAGTAAGGCATATCTATCCTGGTTAGTTCCCCAATTGCACCTGTGACTATCATGACTGCTTGGAACATCAAAACATTAACCACCACCTTGAATTTGTGATCCTAAAGATTGCAACGTAGGCATAATGCAGCATTTGCCTTCTGCGACTACACCTCATAGCGCAAAGCGACAGCTCCTTTAATCAATTTGATTACTGCTCATCCTCACAAGAGGAGCGGTATTGCACAGAGAGGTCTGCCACTTAGGGAATAAAGGATGTTATGCAAGCAGCTGGCGAGATTTAAATGAGAGAAGATGTGCCCCACCGGCCTGCTTGAAGATTATGCATAGTAAGCATTAACCTGGGCTTTTAGCCTGGTACAATGGGCCCAACACTCACTCAACCCACACAGCTGAGTTCGGCGACATCTCCCTCAAAGCATTGGTCGCGCGGCGCATCTCCCAGCCCAACAAAGGAAATGAGTCATACATAAAAGCATTTAATTTAACCTTTTCATTGGCATTTTCAGTCTTTTTTTCTCTCTCGAAGTAAAACATGATTAATAATGGAGTTCCTAGTGAATTTTTAGAATCTTCACATTTTAATGATGTGGAATTTGACATGTTGGAATTGAGGGAAAAAGAAGATAACCAAACGTGAGCAACAACGACTTTCATGTTTTCAAGCCTACTCTTCTCAGAAGGCTTTCTAACAGCAATACATTACCATTATGTACCCAGACAGTAAGTTAGGCTTATTTGCATAATAAGCCTCAGCCTGCTCAGCCTCAGCCTGCCTGAGTCCTTGAAATATACAGCAAAATGAGAGGCCATTATCCAGTTGGTGAACAGCATTATTTACGTCATGAATGCAATTGGTATATTACCTTTAGACCAAAAATTGAAAGGCTTGACATTGGATCATAATATGAATCGTTTAATTGCCAATGGCCTCGTTTCCAACACTGAATGTGATGAATATATGTTAAACCATGTTAATACTTAATGAGTGTTTTGCATAACCCCAGTGTCTCACTAGCTCGTGAAAATATCTGTACATTTTTCCTCATGTTAAATCGTCACAGAGGGAAATGTTTCTCTATTTTATTTATCAGTTATAGTGCAACAATACATTCTATATTCAGAGGCAACTCTGTTGCTAGCTATGCACCTTGTGTGAGTTAGAAATATAAGATTTAGGGAAATGAGGCCATAGTTTTATTACAGCTGTAAGGCCAAAGCTCAACAGGAGTGAGAGCGATACCACCTAGTTCAATTACATGTTTTGTTTATTTAAAATGGATTACTCATATGTCTACTATAGGTGGAAGCAAACTCAATCTAGCCATTTATCAAATAATTCATCAGATATTGCAAATTAATAAAATATGTATTTAAACTGACAGCAAGACCATAAATTAACCTTAGGGATAAGCACGACAAGAATAGCAGAATGTGTGGTCAAGGCCATATTAAAACTCATGGACAGAGTGAGAAAGAGTGGTAGCTAGCTTTGAGTGCATTAAATAGCCTTCGGGGGCTTAATTTGTTCTCTCATCAGGCATGGCTGGACACAATGTGGGAAAGACAGCTGCATTTTGTTGCAAGGATAGGACTGTTTAACCGCAGCAAAGGGTAATCAGAACGATGTGAATATGTAACGGGTCAAGCAGGGAGAGCTCTGTGATTATACGATTTGCAGACACTCTGATCCATCATGTTTAGTCGTGTTGATGGCTTTGCGACACTGTAGTTTAGTTATTCGGCCCATGTTTTGGTACGCAATCAAAAGCCATTTTTTTCATGTTATCTTTCTTTCCTTAAACAACACATTCAATTGTAGTAGTATTTTTTTCCACTTTCTGTGACAGCATCCATTTTCCTAAAGTGATGCATACATTATTTACACTTCACATCATGTTATTTACTTTGTCACAATTCCACATCATATTGTCATCTACATAGTCTGTCACTAATGTGCGGTGACCCATGCTAGCTTTTGTCATATACACTGTGTAAAAAAAACATTAGGATCACTGCTCTTTCCATCACAGACTGACCAGGTGAATCCAGGTGAAAGCTATGATCCCTTATTGATGTCACTTGTTAAATCCACTTCAATCAGTGTAGATGAAGGGAAGGAGACAGGTTAAAGTAGGATTTTTAAGCCTTGAGAAATGGATTGTGTATTTGTGCCATTCAGAAGGTGAATGGGCAAGACAAAAGATTGAGGTGCCTTTGAAGGGGGTATGGTAGTAGGTGCCAGGCGCACCAGTTTGAGTGTGTCAAGAACTGCAAGGCTGCTGTTTTTTTTTTCCAACGCTCAACAGTTTCCCGTGTGTATCAAGAATAGTCCATCACCCAAAGGACATCCAACCAACTTGACACAAATGAGGGAAGCAGTGGAGTCAACATGAACGATCATCCCTGTGAAACGCGTTCGACCCCTTGTAGAGTCCATGCCCCGACAAATTCATTAATTCACCAGATCTTATTTAGGGTCTTCATAGGAAAGGGGTTCATTTTTTGAAACACGTTATTTTTTAAATTTCACATCACCAATTTGGACTATTTTGTGTATGTCCATTACATGAAATCCAAATAAAAATCAATTTAAATTACAGGTTGTAATGCAACAAAATAGGTAAAAATGCCAAGGGGTGTGAATACTTTTGCAAGGCACTGTACATAGTGTCAGGGAGAAACTATAAATCCTAAACCCCAGGGAGAACAAGGAAGGCCATTAAAGACAATTCACATCCCTATATGTCTCCTTTGACCTCCCACACCTGACCTGCCGCACATACTGCCAAGAGAAAGGTAGAAAGCATGTCATTTCCCTTAGGTCAGTCTTTCCCTACTGTCTCTATATTCCACACACTGCCTTGCCAACGCATTTCAAAGCATTGAAAATCTAAGTTACGACTGGTTGTTAAAGAATGATTCCAAAGCGTAATCAATTTCCAATACATTTAACTAGCTTGGTATAAATCTCTGTTAAATGACTAGACTTGTTTTTATTTGAGGGCCTGATGCATTTCAGTATTGTAACGTCAGTGTTGCACTCCTATAGACACATAAGGTGAGCAGATCTTTGTAGTTTCACAACTTTATGTTGGCACATACAACACAAGTGGAATTCCCTTACTTAAAATGATATACTGTACAAATCACTACTTGGTCCAGAAACCCCTGTTTAACTATAGCAACCTTTGTTAAACATTATACTTATTTATATGGACAACAAAAAACACTCTAGAGAAACTATAATTAGGTGTTCAGTACGGCATGTTGATGTTTTTCATGAAGGTAGCCAGAGTGCATAAAGGTAAGGGTGGGGTGAGGATCTGTCTGCACAACACTTAATCACAGAGAATCCAAAATAGAACCTCATTTCCCTGCCTCAGGCAAATGCTATGCTTCTGCCCCTTAGAACAATAGTGTGTTGGACTAGGAACCCTTTGAAGGTGACATTTCACAGTCTTAGCAATGGCACTGATGACGTTGACAAAGTATTGTTCATCAGTAAAGTGTGTGCTCTGCACCTGTGCCGGTTTCTCTAAAGATGGCTGAGGCTATTGAGGTTGTTAGACACTGTGTTTGCTCCTGTATTGGGTTACCTAGAGGTGCAGTGTTTGTCTTGCCATTCTGAATGGAAAGAGGCACCATGAATTAAATCATGAATGATGTACATAATGACATCTACAGTCTTTTGGTGACTCCCTTTGTTTTTAGGTTGTAAGTTAGAAGAGAAATCTTTCCCCAAGATATGACCATCCAGTTAGCTACAGTACAATGGTCTTGCAGTTCTGTCATTTCCAGAAATCCCCAGACCATCTGCTGTACACAAGACACATTCAACCCATCAACAATCTCCTGCTGTGCGCTCCAGGCGTTTATTCCTCACAGTTCTTGTCTTTGTCGCGCTCTCTCTTGTGATTTTGAATGACAAGCGGAAAGCATCAAAACACATTTGACTGTATTTTTGAAGATGGGCAGAGTTTTGGATCGTGCTGATGATATGTGTCTGGATCATTTCCTCTTAGGACAAACAAGGTGGATCCACTGACAGTTTGAAGAACATAAGGCAACGAGATCTCTACCCAGGGGCCAATTGTCTTTTCATGGCAACCTATGAGAGTGGTTGTTTTACTGGAACTCAATATGCTTTATCCTCTAACGATTGAGGTTAAAATGACTTGAGAATGCAGTATGATGTTGTAAAAGTATAATAGCCTATACTCTAGTACAATATAGTATATTTTAAACTGGGTAGTTCGAGCCCTGAATACTGATTGGCTGACAACCGTGGTATATGACACCGTATAGCACAGGTATGACAAAACATGTATTTTTACTACTCTAATCACGTTGGAAACCAGTTTACAATAGCAAGGCACCTTGGGGGGGGGGGGGGGGGGGGGGGGGGTTGTGGTATATTGCCAATGTACCACGGCTAAGGGATGTGTCCAGTGAACAGTCCTTAGCCGTTGCTTATTGCTTAAGTATAGTATAGTAGGTTTTTAATGTACAATATATACTGAGATAATATATAAGCTCTAAATATGTAAAGTGTTGGTCCCATGTTTCATGAGCTGAAATAAAAGATCCCAGAATGTTCCATATGCACAAAAAGCTTATTTCTCTCATATTTTGTGAACACATTTTGTTTACATCCATGTTAGTGAGCATTTCTCCTTTGCCAAGATAATCCATCCACCTGACAGGTGGGGCACATCCAGAAGCTGATTAAACAGCATGATCATTACACAGGTGCACCTGCCGGGGACAATAAAAGGCCATTAAAATGTGCAGTTCTGTCATACAACACAATGCCACAGATGTCTCAAGTTTTGAGGGAGCATGATATGCTGACTACGGGGATGTCAACGGAGCTGTTGCCAGAGAATGTCATGTTTATTTCTCTACCATATGCTGCCTCCAATGTCATTTTTGTGAATTTGGCAGTTCCTCCAACCAGCCTCACAACCTCAGACCATGTGTAACCACGCCAGTCCAGGACCCCCACATCTAGCTTCTTCACCTGTGGGATTGCCACCCGGATAGCAGATGAACCTGAGGAGTATTTATGTCTGCAATAAAGCCCTTTTGTGGGGGAAAATAAAGCCCTTTTGTGGGGGCTCCCACAGTTCATATAAGGAAATCATTCAATTGAAATAAATAAAGCCCTACTCTATGGATTTCACATGACTGGGCAGGGGTGCAGCCATAGGTGGGCTTGGCAGGGCATAGGCTGCACCCCTGCCCAGTCATGTGAAATCCATAAAGTAGGGCCTAATTTCTTTATGTCAATTGACTGATTTCCTTATGGAACTCAGTCAAATCGTTGAAATTGTTGCATGTTGCATTCAAATTAGTACAGTATGTTTTTAATGCGGTGCAGGGCTAAGGATGCATTTAATTACAGTGAAGAGACTGGTATGCTAACATTTATTAACGCTGAGAGGTAAGATGTCGCTGACTGAGTCGGCATATTGTGTTGCGCGCGTGTTAACTTCTAATCAAGAAATAGCCCTGAGAGCACTCGGAGAAAGGAGCCCTCTGCATTTTCCCAATTAAGCATCGGGGGGGGGGGGGGCCTTAGCAACAGAGGAGCGCTCTGGTGAAGCATGGCATGCAGACGTTGGAAAAAAAAGAGAGAAGAAGTTCACATCACTTTATGGGATGCGGATTCTCGATCCAATTTCTTAACAGTCTTCTACATAACGTAGTCACTGGTTATTCCTGTGAAATATGCATGTGCCGAGTGCTTAGAACAGCCAGTGGATTATTAATAATGGATTCCGGGCCCTTGCTAAGTCCGGTGGCTCCTGAACATTTCGCTGTGTCATGGTTTAAACAGTGTTGTCTTACTAAAATGGAAACCCCCGTTGTTAGACTCTAAGGTGGTTCTGTTCATTTTTTCATTGCCAGGCCACTCCCTGTAGATAATGATTACATACACGGTCCAAAACAACTGGGAAGATGGAGAATAATTCCAGTTCTGGGCAAGTTCTTTAAAACCACCGGTCTACCCTCACTGTGTGACACATACTGTATAGATGGTTGGAATTCTGAAGAAGGTTTTAATGTTGAAACCTCTAACAGCGAGGACATGAGGGGAACAGGTACTTGAAGTTCATTTTTAACCTTCCATTATGACCATGTTGGACTAAGTGGCTGATCATCTGTTCTACTACTTAGTAGGGATGTGTCGAGGTCCCAGTAAAAAGCGGTTTGAATTGGAGAAACAAGGTCAAATGAAATTGGATGATTAAATATAACAAAATAAAGTTCCAAAACACTTTCTCGTGTTCAAATCAAATTGCATTTCTCACATGCTCCGAATACAACCTTGCATGAAGTGTTTACTTACAAGCCCTTAACCAACAATTCAGTTTTAAAAATATTTACTAAATAAACTAAAGTAAAAAACGTTTTTAAAAAAAGTACACAATAAAATAACAATACTGAGACTATATACAGGATATACAGTATATATACTAGTCCTGTTGGAGGTTTCTAAACAGCACTGTGCAGGTGATAAAGCTATCATTCCTTGTTTTGTTTCACTTCACACTGATTGTGATGGCATGGGAAATCTGGTCAATTAGGCTGGAGGAGAGGAGTATTGCCTGGACTAACCGGGACTCCGCTTTAGCTCAGTGCAGGGAGGTGGAGCAGTATATTCTCCTGCGGGCCACTTCAGTGCTACGCGCGCGGAAGTGAGACTATTATGTCAGGCCCTGCCGCAGAGCATTCATGTGAGGACTGCCATGTTCTGAATTCATTCTCTGTGTCGGAGACTGATAAGGCAGGGTTCTGGTGGGGAGACGAGGATGAGAATAATGCAGTAGCAAATCTGTATCATCTTTAGCATCCTGATGTAGAGGATCTGATCGTCTGCCCCCTGGGGTATTGGCTCATGCATGCATAACTGTGATTTTGTCACAGAGAGGCGGTCAGTACACAGAGCCATCACTCCAGGCCACCCATACTGACACACAGTGATTATTCATATGCCACAACAAACTAGTTCACTTTTGAAGCCGTGGTTGTTAAGGAGAGTGTGTTTTCAGTTTGTCCACAGGATGTGGAAACAGTTTAGAATTCTACAAAGGCAGGTGACGGTATTGACGCAAATAAAGTGCACTGGAGAGGAAAGAGGTTCACTACCAGACATGGGAAGACGGGATGAGTTGCTGAAAAGTAAAAAGTAAAACCTTAAAACCTTCTCAACCCACCGTATGGACGTTTCCCTTTTTTATTCCCCTCAATTTCTTCATTTCATGCAACGCTGTGCAGCATATTCTTGGAGACTTAGGGGACACCCATGCTCAGAAGTCCAATTTTACACTTGCTGCGGTCTCCACTTTAACCACCTCTCAATTGACTTGGAACATCTGTCATGGGGAAAGACTGGATAAGTTTTGCTCCACTAGAGGATAAATGCTGCATTATACCTTCAGTGACTAGGCCATGGTTTGGGGCTCATTTCTCCCAAGTTTATCTCTGGTTGGCAAACATCCCACAGTGTGGCTAGCGTCTTTTTTCTGATCCCACAAGGGCGGCTGGGCGGCAATGGATTGTAGAGAAAGCATTTCTCACCTTTGTACCCTCAACAAGACCTATAAATGTTTAAGTGCTTAATCCAGATTAATCCACAGTTAACTGAAAGTCCTGTGTGACTCAACTGAATTAACTGAGGGATGTTAATCCCCGTTCAAAGAAGACACACATAGGCACAGGCACTGTTCCTATGGCAAAACCCTCTGGCCTCTATATCTCCAATTTAATGTTGATTAAAACCTCAGTCAAAACTGAGATGACAACACAATTGCTTATGAGTGTGTGTGCACACAACAACTGGCAAACACTGTTTTACACACACACACACACACACACGCACGCACACGCACACACTCTTCCTATCCACTACCACACAAACCTCTCCTCCTGTTGAAACACACACACACACACGCTCTCCCTATCCACTACTCCACAAATCTCTCCCCTGTTGATACACACACATACACAGAGGTCCTCCTCTGTAATACCCTTGGGGGCAGAGGCAGCAGAGGTTTGCCTTCTCATACTCTGAGTCATGCAGTAGTGCAATTAGCAACTGCAGAGTGATGCACACATATGACCAGAGCACGGTAGGCACTACTTAAAAACACAGAAACACCCACGGTTGGAGAAGGAATCAGCAAAGCGCAACGTGTTTGTTCTGTGCTGAACTGGATTTTAGGTCACAGGGAATGTAAATCTCTTTGGTGGAGTTAAACCTGCACATGGGTGCGTTCCAATGCCATTAAATGGAACCAGTGATCATCAGTGTGTTGTCAGCAGCACACTGGATTTGAGTCCCACGGTGCAATGTGAGCTAAATTTACATGGTGAGTCTTGGTTGAATCTCTATGTAGGACGCAGACGGATATTGTGTTCTCATTCCACACAGGAAGTGCATTAACCAGGTACTGGTACATAACTACCAACTGATATCCATGAATGATCTTGTACATTGTACTTTGTGTATGTGTAACCTATCATTTACATGTCAGTGGATAAACGTTGAGGGTAGACAAACACAATGGAGGTAATATATAGCCAAGGTTGTCCTCTAAGCAACACTTAAGCACAGTATATGCCACATGTAGTGTGAGTCATCGTTCTAAAGTAATTATTTTAAATGGTTTGGGTGTGTGTTTCTGACTCTTAAACTGGGCTGTGTCCCAAATAGTACCTTATTCATTGCTTTTGACCACAGCCCTATGGGATATAGTGCCATCTGGGACACAATCCTGGAGTACTTTACTTCTGTCCTGTTCCCCGAGATACCATCTTCGTCTTTCCTGGAGTTATGGCGCATATGCTGGCTATAAAATGGAGAGTTGAAATGAGAGTTAACAACACAGCAACTGTCTTCTTCCTTTTACTGCTGGTTCTTGTTATGCTCAGCTGCTAATCCATCTGCTTTCTGTCCAATTGAAAATGCAGAGCACCAGCTTCTCACATTGACAAACCCAGCTATGTTCTCTTTGATGATGCTAAAGGACTGTATTTTTACATTCTCCACTAACTCTGAGATTATAGCTGGAATGCAGTAAAGTGGAGCCTAACATCCGGGCTTTTACAACAAGGCTGTTAAAGAGCTCTGTGTTTTGATCTTGTAACAATTCAGTCTTGTGCATTTGATTAATGTAGGTGTATCTCATACTGATGTGTCCCAGGATGTTTCCTAGTCTTTTGATCATGAAATGTTCATCGGTTTTTGAGTTGAACTTTTGGTCTCATCAAAACAATGAAAACATGTCCTATCCGCCCATGAAGGAAATATTAAGGAAATAATCATATTTGAGTGTTTAACAGGATTACCATATTTAACAAATCTCCGACAATGCCATATATAATAATCGTTCACCAGAATATTTAGGTTTCTGCTACATTGTAGTTCCACAATATCATATAGTCGTGCTTTCCTCTATTGAGCTGACAATATGTATAAAAGAGGAAAGCTGCAAATGTCGATTTAAATCGCATGCCTCATGTTTATTACATTAGAACTATGCAATTACATACAAATATCTATTTGGGACCACCACTTCATAACCAGCCATGGTACATGGTCGCCCCCTTGTGGGCTATTTATGCAAACACATCTCATTCGTATGCAGGCTCTTTCTTGTTGAACTGTTCTGCTATTTCATGCACCATTAACACGCACCGAGCGTTGACTATAACGAGGGTAATTAGATTTGAAATGAACACAGTTAATCATTTGTTGAGAAGAAGGATGAAATGATCGATGACAGTGTACACGCCGTGCACACATCACCATTATAACCGTCATCATTGTCCCTTAGTCAACCTACAACCGTTCATCCATTCTGCACTATTACAAAGTCACGTGTTTGGATTATTTCAAGCCTTACTTTTTGTATCAAGGGCAAATCCAAATGCAACAATGTGTGATAAATGATCTCAGAAAATATTATATTAGCAGAGGTGCTTTCGAAATGCTATTAGAAGCATGCTCATTTGAGGTATATTGACATTCATTGATTGTCGTGAGAGAATGCTAGCGGGTTGGTGGCAGTGGCTAATTAAACAAACCCAAAGCGAGGACTGAATTATGGCCTTGCACATGAGAGTTTTCTGTAAAATAACACATGTAAATTGGATGAACTATCCCTTTAACATAGCTTTTTCAAATACTTTTTGTCCTCATAATTCTCTGGAGAGGGACTTTTCCTGCCTCAGCTTCCACAGTCCCCGAGAGCAACTCTGTGATGTAGTAAGCTAACTCAGGCCGGGAACACAGCCTCCAGACACAGCATCTTTGTACTTCTTCTGTCACATTCACCCCCTCCTTACCCCCTCACCACCCTGTCATCGTGGAACAAGATAGCAAGAAGGGATAGAGGCTGGCTGTTCACTGTGGTCGAGTGTTCTTATTGTAGGTAGGAGTTGGCAAGACCGGGCTGTTTCCTGCTGGATTGGCAAAGACATTGTGAGCCAGTGAAGAATGCTGGGCCTGTAGAGTGCTTGTAATCCAGCTCACGTTTACAGAGCACAACAGGGATGGTGGTAAAGCTGCCAGAAAGCAAACGAATGCCATTAACTCAAGCGGTATAAAGGGTCATGGGGGGACATTGAAATATACAATTCACAAATATTCCAACACAAGTCCAATGCAGGCCTCTGTGAATGCGTGCATTTAATGGATCGTCCACAAACTACATATAGGGGGGGTCATTTCAGAACAGTGTCACGCAGAAAATTGTTAGTCTGTGTGCTTCTATGAAAAATAAACCCACTGGGCACAAACCGGTTGAATCAACATTGTTTCAGCGTAATCTGTCAACGTGTTGTGACATGGATTCTGTGTGGAATCTATTGTTTTGAGGGTGAAATTTCAACCACAGGATTATGTCATCATTGTAACTCATTATCAGCATAGACAAACCTTGTATAAAATATGTTGATTTTGTACCTTTGAGAAACAATGTCAAATATTCAACGTTATAGCCACTACCAGAATACATTTTTTAAAAGTCTGTGCGGCACCTCTTACTGGAGAGTTGATCTTTAACTATTCATTTTGTCTCCCATCAAGGGTTTTAACAAAGCCCAGCCCTGCTTAGCTTTTATATTTGTCACTGGCTAGTACCAATATGCTATTGTAAGAATGAATATTGAGATATCTCTTAATAACTAAATATGTTTTACTGTTTCTATCAAAGCCATTGCAAATGGTAGGTTTAACAGAGCAAATGAAGTCTAACCATAGTTTTTAAGTCGTATTATCAATGATACTAGTTAGGCCTTTATAGCATTTTCAAAGTCATCAAAAGCTAATGTTTCAATTCATCCCAGGGTTCAACTAAAACAGACCTAGGGCCTAGGGCTCAAGTTTTGGTTGATTTCCAATGTAATCTTCAAGTTAATTATTCATATGTTGGGATTCATGTCTCCATCTCAACCCAAAATGTAGGTTAAAGGAGAATTTCCCTATTCCTGAAGTACATCTCTATTTTTTATTAAATAGAATGTTATAAGAAGGGTCCAGATGCTTTCTTGTGAAGTGGCTTGTTTTTGAGAACCTTACCCCAGCCACGATACACTTCCTCATTGCTCATTGTGCAGTATCAGGGCACGCAAAAGACACGAACAAAAGCTCCAAAAACATCATTTTAGAAGAGGACTCTCTCGGCATAGTGACGTGTCTGTTTCTAAATGGATGTATTTGGGAGTTTTTGGAGCTTTTGTTCATGTCTTTTAAGTGCCCTGATACCATCCAAGCATTAGATATCCTTAAAATATTGATATTTGGCTGCATTGTCAACCAAACACAATTCAGTAATACAGTAAAGTTAAGGCCATCTTACAAACTAAGTTAACAGTATTTATTCATCCGTGGCCACATTTTGAGGTTAGCCTACTGTAACTATGAATCTTCTTACGTAATCACTCAAGGTTTTCTCCAATACTGCAACAATGCCATAGAAAACAAAAAACGAATTGCAAGCATTGAGTGCTATTTACTGTGAATGTATGACCCACACAGAAAAGAGAACATGGAAGATGGTGCAGTACTGTATGGCTGCCATGTTGCGAGCTCTGACCCAACTTTGCTATTTTGTGATTCTTTCGGCGTTTATCTTAACTTCTTTTGCACTAAATGTATTCGATATCATTATTTTTTTATGATCAACAAGAACGTTTGAACATCAGATCAGCAGTTACTAACCTCAATTCCAGCTTAGACCTTGACTTTCACTCATCTGCCCTGGGCTCTTTGTGTAATTAAGACCCAATTTTCGGGCTCTCCAAGAGGAAACGCAGGTGAAAAATAGGTCGGAGAGGGGGAGACCTAGCAAGATGTACAGTCTATTGATAATAATAAGATGGATGACCTTTAATTGTGGATTTGCTATCAAAAGGACTCTCTTAACTGCAATATATTCTCTGCTTTTCTGAAACATGGCTATAGGACAAGATACCTCCATGGCTATCCAACGCGATGGATTCTCCATTCCCCGAGCAGACAGGACATTGGATTCTGAGAAATTGAGAGGGGAAAGGGTTTGTCTCTTCATTAACAACAACTGGTGTGCAGACTCTAGCACAGTGTAAGTCTTGACCCATTGTTCACTTGTCTAGGAATACCTGATGGTCAAATGCCGACCCTTCTAACCTCCCGAGAGAGTTTTCATCTGTTATCGTGACTGCTGTATATATACCACCTCAGGACAAGAAAAACAACAAGCTGGCACTTAAACTGTGCAAGGCTATAAACAAGCAGGAAACCATGCACCCAGAGGCTGCTTTCCTTGTTGCCGGTTATTTTAATTCCACGTCATTAAGACAAGTAATTCCATCAGCACGTGTCCTTCGCCATTAGGGGCGATAGAGTCCTAAACCACTATTACTCTACCCAAAAGCAAGCATGCAAGGCCCTCCCTCATCCCCCCTTCGGCAAATCAGATCATGACTACACGCCTGCTTCCTGTTTACGAGATTAAGATCAAACAGGAAGTACCCATGATGCGCTTCGTTGAGAAATGGTCCTCCGTTTCAGAGGCTATGCTACAAGACCGCTTTGCTTCCCTGTTCCCAAGAACTCTAAGGCTACATGCCACAATGACTACCGTCCTGTAGCACTCATCTCCAATCATGAAGTGCTTTGAAAAGCTGGTTATGGCACACATCAACTCCATCATCCCTGACACCCTAGACCCACTCTAATTTGCATACCTCCCCAACAGACCCATAGACAATGCAATCTCAATTGCTCTCCACACTGCCTTCACCCACCTAGATAAGATGAATATCTACAGTATGTGACAATGTTGTTAATTCACTACAACTCAGTGTTTAACACCATCGTCCCCTGTTCAGCCACGACTGCATAGCCATGCATCACTCCAACACCATCCTCATTGTAGTGTCTTAACACTTAGTACTTATTTATGTAATAAGAAAGACTCGGAATACAAGCAATTGAACTGGAGCTTCACATTTACTCAAACTAGTTAGTACCAGAATAACATAGAACAACACTGCGCATGACCAAGGGTGCTCCATCCTTAAAGGGGACATCAGTAATTAACAGAACATAACACTCAACAAGTTTTCTGATGACATGATGGTGGTATGCCTGATCACTGGCTATGATAAGACAGTGTGGTGCCATGACAACAACCTCTCCTTCAACATCAGTAACACTAAGGATTGATTGTTGAGGGGTGGGAGGATGTTGAAAAGATTAGGCATGGGCCCTCAAATCCTCAAAAAGTTATACTGCTGCACCATTGAGAGCCTCTTGACTGGCTGAGTCACTGCTTGGTATGGCAACTGCACCGCCCTCGATTGCATGGCACTACAGAGGGTGGTGTGGCTGCCTGCCATCCAGGACCTCTGAAATGAAGGCCCGGAAAACTGTTAAAGACTCCAGCCACCCAGCCCATATATTATTCTCTCTGCTTCCATACGGCAAGCGGTACCGGAGCATCAAGTCTGGAACCAACACGACCCTGAACAGCTTCTACCCCCAAGTCAAAAGACTACTAAATAGCTAACAAAATGGCTACTGACTATCTGTATTGATCCTTCTATTTTTTGTTGTTGCACTGTCTCGATGCACACTCACTCTAGGCACATTCTACACACTCAGTCACAGACACACACACACACACACTTAGTTTGCTCACACACACATTCATACTGACTGTGCACACACGCACACTCACATACTGTCATCATATATGCTGCTACTCTGTTTGTCATATATCCTGATGCCATGTCACCTTCCCCCCTGTGAATAGCTAATTCCACCACTCCAGTATCCCTGCACATTGTAAATATGGCATTGGCACAGACCCTGTATATATCTTGTGTTTCTTTTTATTTCTTTTTATTATCTTTTTATTTATTTATTATTTCTTTTTATTTCTATTTCTTGTGTGTTTTTGTTCCACTTCACTATTTTATAAAATGTTTATAGCACTACTGCATTGTTGGGAAAGAGCAAGAAAGGCAATAAAAATAAATAAAAATGAAAAAATAAAGGCACTTCACTGTACTAGTGCACGTGACAATAAAAACAAGATTTAATTCAAGGTGTTATAATGGCATTTTATGCCATGCAATTTGAAATTCAATAAGGTTCTGAGATAAACAATTAGCAACTAAGCTCCAGGTCTGCACCTTAATTGGTATAAAAATAGGCCTACATAAACCACAATTGCAACTCCCATGACCAAACGGATATTGTATATCCAATAATATGTTAAGCTGTCATCAAGGCAAAGGGTGGCTATTTGAAGAATCTCAAATATATTTTGATTTGTTTCACACTATTTTGGTTACTACATGATTCCATATGTGCTATTTCATAGTTTCGATGTATTCATTATTATTCCACAACGTAGAAAATAGTAAAAATAAAGAAAAAGCCTTAAATGTGTAGGTTTTCTAAAACTTTTGACCGGTAGTGTATATACACCAGATGAATTCACACAAGATAAAGATAAAGATAAAGATAAAGATAAAGATAAATTATACGTGGGACAACAGAATGAGACAATAGTACAGAATGGCACTTTTTATTTGAGGGTAAATTCATACATACAGTGGGGCAAAAAAGTATTTAGTCAGCCACCAATTGTGCAAGTTCTCCCACTTAAAAATATGAGAGAGGCCTGTAATTTTCATCATAGTTACACTTCAACAATGACAGACAAAATTAGAAAAAAAATCCAGAAAATCACATTGTAGGATTTTTAATGAATTTATTTGCAAATTATGGTGGAAAATAAGTATTTGGTCACCTACAAACAAGCAAGATTTCTGGCTCTCACAGACCTGTAACTTCTTCTTTAAGAGGCTCCTCTGTCCTCCACTCGTTACCTGTATTAATAGCACCTGTTTGAACTTGTTATCAGTATAAAAGACACCTGTCCACAACCTCAAACAGTCACACTCCAAACTCCACTATGGCCAAGACCAAGGAGCTGTCAAAGGACACCAGAAACAAAATTGTAGACCTGCACCAGGCTGGGAAGACTGAATCTGCAATAGGTAAGCAGCTTGGTTTGAAGAAATCAACTGTGGGAGCAATTATTAGGAAATGGAAGACATACAAGACCACTGATAATCTCCCTCGATCTGGGGCTCCACGCAAGATCTCACCCCGTGGGGTCAAAATGATCACAAGAACGGTGAGCAAAAATCCCAGAACCACACGGGGGGGACCTAGTGAATGATGTGCAGAGAGCTGGGACCAAAGTAACAAAGCCTACCATCAGTAACACACTACGCCGCCAGGGACTCAAATCCTGCAGTGCCAGACGTGTCCCATTGCTTAAGCCAGTACATCCAGGCCCGTCTGAAGTTTGCTAGAGAGCATTTGGATGATCCAGAAGAAGATTGGGAGAATGTCATATGGTCAGATGAAACCAAAATATAACTTTTTGGTAAAAACTCAACTCGTCGTGTTTGAAGGACAAAGAATCCTGAGTTGCATCCAAAGAACACCATACCTACTGTGAAGCATGGGGGTGGAAACATCATGCTTTGGGGCTGTTTTTCTGCAAAGGGACCAGGATGACTGATCCGTTTAAAGGAAAGAATGAATGGGGCCATGTATCGTGAGATTTTGAGTGAAAACCTCCTTCCATCAGCAAGGGCATTGAAGATGAAACGTGGCTTGGTCTTTCAGTATGACAATGATCCCACACACACCGCCCGGGCAACGAAGGAGTGGCTTCGTAAGAAGCATTTCAAGGTCCTGGAGTGGCCTAGCCAGTCTCCAGATCTCAACCCCATAGAAAATGTTTGGAGGGAGTTGAAAGTCTGTGTTGCCCAGCAACAGCCCCAAAACATCACTGCTCTAGAGGAGATCTGCATGGAGGAATGGGCCAAAATACCAGCAACAGTGTGTGAAAACCTTGCGAAGACTTACAGAAAACGTTTGACCGCTGTCATTGCCAACAAAGGGTATATAACAAAGTATTGAGATAAACTTTTGTTGACCAAATACTTATTTTCCACCATAATTTGCAAATAAATTCATTAAAAATCCTAGAATGTGATTTTCTGCATTTTTTTTTCGCATTTTGTCTGTCATAGTTGAAGTGTACCTATGATGAAAATAACAGGCCTCTCTCATCTTTTTAAGTGGGAGAACTTGCACAATTGGTGGCTGACTAAATACGTTTTTGCTCCACTGTATATACTAGACGGATTCAGAGGAAAGACCCAAAAAATTGTCAAAGACTCCAGTCACCCAAGTCATAGACTGTTCTCTCCGCTACCGCACGGCAAGCGGTACCTGAACGCCAAGACAAGGACCAAAAGGCTACCCCCAAGCAATAAGACTGCTGAACAATTAATCAAAGGGCCTCCCGGACTATTTACATTGACCCCCCCCCCCCCCCCCCCCCGTGTTTATTACCTACAGTATGCATAGTCACTTTACCCCTACCTACATGTACAAATTACCTTGCCTAACCTGTACCCCCGCACATTGACTGTATATTGCCTCGTTATTGTTATTTTATTGTATTACTTTTTATTATTTTATACTTTAGTTTATTTGGTAATAATTTCTTAACTCTTTCTTGAACTGCATTGTTGGATAAGGGCTTGTAAGTAAGCATTTCACTCTTGTATTCGACACGTGACAAATAAAGTTTGATTTGATTTCAGACAAGAGATGAACCTCAAAGATGATTGAAATGGAATGGAATCAAATCATGATCAAACGTTTTGGAATTGCTGAGGTGGCAACATGCATTGTACTGGAATATTCCATACCCATACCGTAAAGGGGAGGATAGTGTGTGCCAAGAGTCTGGCATCAGTGTTTATGAGAGAGAGGAAGATGCATTGTAACAGGGTACTGTAGGTAGAGATGTGACTCAGTGCTTCATCTAGTGGCCATCTTATGAAATTGGAGAAAATAGACCTCACACAAATTATTATGACCACAGTAGATGTAACCAACCATGTATTAGGGGTTATTCATAAAATTCAACTGTTTTTCTACTGATTAGAGGCTGGATTAATTAACAGGCTACTCTAGATGTTAACAAGGCCTATGCATTATCCTGTGTATGGAAATACAGAGTGTACGAAACATTAAGAACACCTGCTCTTTCCATGACATAGACTGACCAGGTGAATCCAGGTGAAAGCTATGATTATTGATGCCACTTGTTAAATCCACTTCAATCAGTGTAGTGTCAGTTTTTTTTATATATTTTTTAAACTTTTTTAAACTTTTTTAGCTTGGGACCAAAATTAGAAATGTTGTGTTTTCCTGGGACCCAAGCTTAGGAAAATATTTAACTATATGAAAATATTGGTACATTTCATTGCCCTTATGCCTAAAACTAAAATTCAATATAAACAAAAACAAATAACAATTAAAATTAAATATTCATAAAAACATATATTCATGTTTATTTCCCCCCATTAAAAACACTCTTGCATATCTGTCTAGGTTGGAACTGTTTCTGTTAAAATACAATAAATCATTTTCATTCTGAGCTGGAAAAAACTGATTGATCACATCCCAGAGATCAGTAACAGAATGCACACACAGGCTTTTTGAATGGGTTGCACTAAGTAACAGTACAGATGAAAAATTATCAGGCCTACTGTACATCTTACTTTAGAAATGATTGTTATAAGAAAATCTAGGATGGAACTGTTGCTATCTAAAATAATATAGATAATGTTTTATTCTGAACTAGAATAAACTGATTGATAACATCACACAGATGTAGACGAGAAAACACACACACACAGTCCTAATGACAGGTGTGTGGCTGGTTGAAGTTTTCAACAAGCATGTCTATTCTGGGCTCAGTTTTTGACAGTGAAACACTGAGGTCATACTCAGCAATGAGACCGTTTCTGTACTTGTTTTTTTTATTTTTTAAATATGTCATAGTCGAGAACCCTGACTCGCAAAGTTAGGTGGTGCCAAACTGGATCAGAACATCACCTGCTTTCTCAATCAGGCAGGAGGCCACTTCCTGCTGTAGATGAGCAAACCAGAACTGCATGAGTGTTTGCCTCAAAAAGCATCTTGCTTCAATAAGTTTATTCCAGTTCAGAACACTAATTATTACTTGAATTGTAACAGCAACAGCTCCAACCTAGCCTAGTTTTCAACAATAATTTGTACAGTAAGATGTACAGTAGGCCTGATCATTTTTTGTCTCATCTGTACTGTTACTAAGGGTTGCACCATCAGTAACAAGCTGGCTTGCTTTGGCTAATGTTAGCTATTAGCTGTGTAACTTACAAGGCCACGGGACTGTTTGAAAGAGAAACTCACATCTACTACTATGAGAGTTAGTACTCCCTTATTTTGGTCAGGACGAGTCGTTTTATTAATTTGTTCCGTTTTGAGAGACTCATCAAGCACTTCCCCGCACAAAACGCATTGTGGGCGCTCCTCGTTATTTCTCAAAGTTTGTATGAAAGAGAGAAACTCATCCCTGCATTTGCGTTTCATGACAATTGTGCTCAGTCAGAACCTGTGGCTAGCATGAGTCCATTTGCGGTGAGTGATGGCGAGTGAGAATGACAAGTCACAGTGGCTGACAGCGCATCATCTGCTGCTGAACGACAGCGCTGCATCGTGTGTCGCGGAGTGATCGTCAAGAAAACTGCAGAAAAAAAGATTCAGTGAACCGCGAAGCACACGCGCATCTCCCACTCCCACTCGCGCAGCTGCCAAACGGAGCAGACAGAGAACGCTGCTAAGAAGAGAGCGCAATGAACAGAGAGCACAGATGCACTTGGCCAAATCAATTCCAGTAATTCATTAAATAATTATAAATTAACAGGTCCGTGACCCACGTTGGGTCGTGACCCATACTTTAAGAAGGGCTGGTGTAGATGAATGGGAGGAGACAGGTTAAATAAGAGACAATTGAGACATTTACATTGTGTGTGTCTTTCAAAGGAGGAATGCGCTTTTGAACGGGGTATGCGAGAATGTGCCAGGCGCACTGGTTTGCATCAAAAACTGCAAAGCTGCTGGGTTTTTCACTCTCGACTGTTTCCAGTGTATATCAAGAATGATCCACTACCCACCACCCAAAGGACATCCAACCAACATGACACAACTGTGGGAAGCATTGGAGCCAGCACCCCTGTGGAACGGTTTCAACACCTTGTAGAGTTCATTCTCTGACATATGGAGGCTGTTCTGAGGGCAAAAGGAAGATGTTCCTAATGTTTTGTACACTCTGTAAATTGTGTTACATTTATAAAACAATACTATGTACACACATCTATCTGTTTTGTTGACTATAGTTTGTTTAGAACTAGACAATAAAGCTGCCTTGTAAAACTAAAAATAAGTCTCTCGCTATACAGTATATTTGATAACACAACCAAGCATTTCATCCCCCCATCATTGTAGGCCTATGCCTCTATTTGCACAAAGGTTTGTATGAGTTCACAAAATATACAATGTGTTACATAAACCAGCATTTAATTTGCTCTTAAGTTTAAAGTGGTTATGAAACAAACATTTAGAGGGATCACAGCTGTCTAATCACCCTGAAGGCATTGCTCCATGAGCGACTCTTGTTCAATTAATCACATTGATTATCAGCGGCAGATCCATATAAATCATTAAAACACGGGCCAATCTGTCATTAATGAAATCTAACAGTCTTTAATAGCCTTAAAAAATGATGGAACAGATGTCCAAAGTATAACCTCATCAACGTTGGTTATATAAAGTGTCTTGTGAGAGGATGCCACTAGATGGCACGGTTGAATCAAGCAAACTGTTTCCTTTGTGGAGAGAGGCTGAGTGAGGGAGGGGGGAGACATGGCGACAGAGGGAGATGGAGGGAGCGTGAGAGGAGGACATAGGGAAACATAGATTAGATATGTCTTTATCATTAGATTTGTACAGATGAAAACACACTGTGATAAGACGAAAGACATGTCATAGGCCAGAGATAACATCAAATACACACATTCACGAAAACAAAATAGAAATGGCAGCTTAAGGACTCTTACCCCTCCCTTCCCCATGACATAATTGCCCCCTCCCCCCTCTCATATACATATAACACATCCACTTAATGTCCAAGGTCGCTTTGCATTGCACATAATGTTATTGCACAACCCTATAATTTCAATATCCATATTACATTTTGCTTATCACTTTCCACTATTGCCCATCCCTCCTTATTTGTTCATAAGGGTCAGTGGGTGTGGCACTAATTAGTTTTGTACAGAGATAGCGGGGGTAGAGAAACAGACGGGGGGAGATGAAGAGAGGGCGTAGAGAGGGAGATGGGGAGACAGAGGAGATAGAGAGATGGAGAGATGGAGGAGATGTGAGGTTGAAGCAGCATAAACATCATAGCAGTCTCCCCACTGTGTTCATTTACTTTTATTATTATCATCTTTCTGCTTTCTGGGTCAGCGATGCATTTTTGCATGTTTAATGGTACAGTCTTAAAGGAAATCTGGCTAAAATCCTCAGAAACTAGATAGGGAAGCAGCCACATCCTCACAAAAAAAGCAACAATCAGGACAGGGATGAAAAGCATATAGGCCTAAGCACTACACCGCGTTTACAGGTGCTAGTGAAAAGCAATATACCGCACGGTGAAATATGTTTACCAATCAAGCCGCTCCCAAGGGACAAACAGAGCGAATGGAGATGGAAAATCTAATTTGTTTCTGCACACATGCCCCTCTCTCTCTCTCTCCATCTCCCCTTCTCTCACTCACATGTCTCTTCAGGCAAATTCTGTCATTGTATTCTTGAAAAATAAACCACATACATGCAGTATAAACATTATATGATTACATGGAGTAAAGATCACCAAAACAGATATTTGGCACAGCAAAGCACTGCAAAGAGAAGGAAAAAAGGGACAACCATGTTTGTGAATGGAGGGGGGTTCGTTTAGCTTGCTTGTACAGTATGCTTAGTTATGACTCGTTAGCGCTGACACTAATGAATGTGGACTGGCAGAGTCAGACTGAAGCCAAGCCGCGGTTTTTGGTTCACTGCCTCTCGTTTGTTCCTAGTCTGGCACGTTTCATGGGGATGTGGTGCAACGATGCACACTTGTCATATGTTATGGGGTGTTTCGCCATGGATCCGTCTATAGCCAGATGTGATGGCGATAACATGCCAGACTACCCCTCTACTGCTCTATCAACTTTATGTCTGCTTCACCAATGGCACCCTATTCCCTATTTAGGGCACTGCTTTTGATAAGGGCCCATTAGGATCTGCTCAGAAGTAGTGCACTATGTAGGGAATAAGGTGCTATTTGGGGCACAGGTAATCTTTGTCCACTACATGTTGTCTGGCTAGGAAATGGATGCTTGCTGGACATGTCAACTCGTGTTAGCTTTACAGCACCTGGCATATATCACACATATATTTCTCCATATATCTTTTGTGGCTTCCTGCATATTTTAGAAGCCCTAGTGGGTGTTGTGACTTAAAAGAGGCAGGCCCAGTCGGCCGGGCACTACCACTAGTACACATATGAATTTTAGAAATACAAAAACATGAGAAATGCCTTAAAAGAGTTCCAGCACAGCTAAGGGATTTACGTTATCCTAGTGAACTGTAGTTCACACAGTGCTCAGTTTTGATCAATTGTAGTCACATAGAGATTGAAGAACTCTTGATTCACCTGGAAGACCACATAACTGGGACATAATGGTGACAGCATTCACAAAGTGTATGTTCACGCTTTTCGCAAACAAACACAGACAACAATAAGATGGCTTCAATATTGTCCAATGTTGGATATTTTTCTCAAGAGAACGCTCTCGGCCAAATGTATTTTTCAGTGCTACCTCCATAAATTGGTAAATAATAGCCATCACTTAAATCATTGACAACTTTATTTTCATCCTACTATCTTAACAGTGATTACAGATAGAAGTCGATTGCAATTAGCTTTATTTTTAATGAATCGGGTGGAATTATTTGAACGATAAAACATACTGAACCCATTATAATATGATCTCCTATTCAGTCTTTGTTCAGTCTTTGAAGCATATTTACGTGTGCCCTCTAAAACATACACCCACACTCTGTGAAGAGAAATTTGGCTGCACATCGTGTTTCTATTGAGGAATGGAAAGAAACATAGCCTTTTTATCTCTATCAATCTCTGTCATAACTATATTGCTATACCGACACATACAGTTGAAGTCGGAAGTTTACATACACTTAGGTTGGAGTCATGAAAACTCATTTTTCAACCACTCCACAAATTTCTTGTTAACAAACTATAGTTTTGGCAAGTCGGTTAGGACATCTACTTTGCGCATGACACAAGTAATTTTTCCAACAATTGTTTACAGACAGATTATTTCACTTGTAATTCACTGTATCACAATTCCAGTGGGTCAGAAGTTTACATACACTAAATTGACTGTGACTTTAAACAGCTTGGAAAATTCCAGGAAATTACGTCATGGCTTTAGATGCTTCCGATAGGCTAATTGACATAATTTGAGTCAATTGGAGGTGTACCTGTGGATGTATTTCAAGGCCTACCTTCAAACTCAGTGGCTCTTTGCTTGACATCATGGGAAAATCAAAAGAAGTCAGCCAAGACCTCAGATAATTGTTTTGAAGACCTCCACAAGTCTGGTTCATCCTTGAGAGCAATTTCCAAATGCCTGAAGGTACCACGTTCATCTGTACAAACAATAGTACGCAAGTATAAACACCATGGGTCCACGCAGCCGTCATACCGCTCAGGAAGGAGACGTGTTCTGTTTCCTAGAGATTAACGTTATTTGTTGCGAAAAGTGCGACTCAATCTGAAAGGCCTGTCAGCACGGAAGAAGCCACTGCTCCAAAACCACCATAAAAAAGCCAGACTACGGTTTGCAGCTGCACATGGGGACAAAGATTGTTCTTTTTGGAGAAATGTCCTCTGGTCTGGGGTGCTTTGCTTCAAGAGTTACTGGTGCACTTCACAAAATAGATAGAATCATGACTACGGAAAATTATGTGGATATATTGAAGCAACATCTCAAGACATCAGTCAGGAAGTTAAAGCTTGGTGGCAAATGGGTCTTCCAAATGGACAATGACCCCAAGCATATTTCCAAAGTTGTGGCAAAATGTCTTAAGGACAACAAAGTCAAGGTATTGGAGTGGCCATCACAAAGCCCTGACCTCAATCCCATAGAACATTTGTGGGCAGAACTGAAAAAAATGTGTGTGAGCAAGGAGGCCTACATACCTGATTCAGTTACACCAGCATTGTCAAGAGGAATTGGCCAAAATTCTCCCAACTTATTGTGGGAAGCTTGTGGAAGGCTACCCGAAACGTTTGACCCAAGTGAAACAATTTAAAGGCAATGCTGCCAAATACTAATTGATTGTATGTAAACTTCAGACCCACTGAGAATGTGATGAAATAAATAAAAGCTGAAATAAATCATTCTCTCTCCTATTATTCTGACATTTCACATTCTTAAAATAAAGTGGTGATCCTAACTGACCTAAGACAGGGAATTTTTACTAGGATTAAATGTCAGGAATTGTGAAAAACTGAGTTTAAATGTATTTGGCTTAGGTGTATGTAAACTTATGACTTCAACTGTATGTGTTTTATCCAATTCTCAATGAGTTTATTCAATCACGATTTCATTCTTAATTAATGACGTGTGGAAAATGCCACCATAAAGACACATTAGCTTCCATCTCCGGGAAATGCACTTCACAATATTACTTACACTCTCTCAAGAAATGACAGGAAATAGATCTCATTAGGGCTTTGGATCATGCTATTCCTCTATTAAATGCCAGCTTTGGGAAATCAGTAACAAAATTCCCACTCTGACTCAAATACATAATTGGTTCTATTGACAGTGGGCCGGTACGGCTTTTTAGGCAAGGCTCTCATGTGTGGTTGAAAATGTCAGCTTTTGTGCACTTTAAGGGTCACGGCCAGAGACAAACAAGTCATTGGCCTGCTTGCCCAACATGGAAGGAGACAGGTGCCAGAATGAATCAGAGACTCGGTCCACTGGCCGACCTTACTGGAGTATCAGGATGACTCAGTGTCTAGATGGGGCTAAAATGACTGCTCAACTGTGTTGGGACTGGAGACACACACACTCACAAACATATTCTTAGACCAGTGGCCAGCAGGACCTGTACTGTTGTGTTTGAGGCCGATGATGAGTAAAATTAAATACCCTTTTCCCCTGATACCTCTACTCTGACTGTCTTTGAAGATAATTGCAGCAGCAAGGAACATTAATGTCATTAGACCAAAACAGAAATTACAATAGATTTGGGCACCAGTTTTGGGGCTTTCTTTTAAAGCTCCAGTAGATACTGTCTGGCACCCCCCCCCCCCCCCTCCCCAACCCCCTCCCTTCATCTCTCTTCCTCTCCTCCTCCCACTCCCTCCTCTCCTCTTGCCCAAACCATCAGTGACGTGAGGTGTGATGGTGCTTATCTGATCATGGCCACGTTAACTGGGATCGAGGGTGACTGTTGGCGGGATGAGACTTGTGTAGCGGATAAAACTCACCGGCCCCCCCCACCGCCGTCGTTAGGTAGCCGTCTTAATGTGGGGAAATGTTACCAGTCCGCTGGGCTGTGAAGGGCTGTGCTCACCTTGGGCGTCGCTGTCGGCCTTGCCTGAACAAACGCCTCCCTTCTGTCTGTTAGACAGCGAGAGAGGGGAGAGGGGGCTGCCTGCTGAAAATGGGCACTGGAGAATACCTTAGTGCCAGCCACACACACATGAGTGTGGATACACACACACACCCTGCAGCCCATCTAAGAGACACACACATGCCATAACCAGTGGGGGAAAATTGATTTCCCGGCTCTCGCTCAATTAGCTAAACATTTTTTAAACATCTCTCTCTTTTTAAGATGGCAACACAAACAGCGGCAACCTTCAGATAACCTCCGCAGGTGGGTCTGGCTCGTGTTGTCACTGGAGAAGACAACAGCTGAAAGGGTGATGTCTATCTCTCCTCTTATCAGTAGTGACAGGGTGTCTGAGACATAAGAGCATTCTCTGTTGATGCATGGTCATTGGGATAATCTTTATATAGAGTATAAAACATGCTCTATATAAAGTCAGACCAAGTCAGGTGATTGCTTACTAAGAGTTTAGATATGCCTGTGATAAAGTCAAGTGATTGATTACTAAGAGTTTAGATATGCCTGTGATAAAGTCAAGTGATTGCTTACTAAGAGTTTAGATATGCCCGTGATAAAGTCATGTTCCAAAAAATGAGAGATGCTGGCATTTCCTCAAAATAAAAAACAATTGTTTTTGCTGTCTTTTTGGGAGATTTTATTTCAGTCACTTAGCAGACACTCTCACCCAAAGGGACTTACAGGAGCAATTAGGGTTAAGTGCCTTGCTCAAGGGCACATCGATATATTTTTACCCAGTCGGCTCGAACAATGACCATTCCGTTACTGGCCCTACGCAAAATAACCGCTAGGCCACCTGTCGCCGTTGATGCCATTGGAAGTTGATCTTTTACTGTTCAAGTTCTGTGAACCGCTCAACCAGACAGGATTGGAACTACTGATGCTGTTGAGTAGTCTGTGCCACTGACACCCATTAATCAATGAAATGTCCTTATCAAGAACATTTACGCTGTTTATGCATTGATGACATCTCACACACCTGATATAGGACTACATCGTTTTGTCTTTTCTCTGTCTGAACATTCAAGGCCTGTGACACTTTTTAGTGAGTGCAATTCATCAAGACAGACAAAACGCTTGACATTTCAAATAGGCATAATGGCTAGTCCACAAATGTTTTATGGTGAGCGAGCGTTGTGCCTTTTCCTGTCCAATGACGTCTACACATTTTTAGGTTGCACCTCTACTCACGTTGGTTGAGCACCTTCTACTTTTAGTCCTTGTGTAATCTTTCAATGATTTTATGTAATCTATCACAAGATATCTAGTGGCCCTTTTGGGTACTTCAGATTACCACAGGTGTCTGTAATTATCTCTGTCCCTCTGTGTGGCTTTCATCACATGTAAAATATATGAAATAATTAAATATGATAATTTTTTAATACAAAATATAATGACAAAGCTGTAAGATAGTATCCTAAATACGGTGAGCGTACAACACATTAGGACACATTCCTAATATTGAGTTGCACCCACTTTTGCCCTCAGAACAGCCTCGATCAATTTAGCGAATACCATTGGGTTTCAGCATGAAATATCCTTCATGTATATTTCATTTATTTTACTATGTCAATATGTATTTGTTGTCGTCAAACTGGTGGCAGTTGTGAACACAGTCAATAGTTGGAAGAGTTGCAGAGTTAATTGAAAATAATGGCATGATTAGGTCCTTTTTTCATTAATTAGGAAATGTTCTCTTCAACCATATGATCAACTAGCAACTCATGGAAAATATGCACACAGATATTATGAATTAATATTATATATGAATACATATTTTTAAAGTAAATCAATTATAAATTACCAAAGTTACAATAGATTGCCATAGATTTATGGTTAATTAACAAAATTACTAAAGATTCCAGTAACTTTGTGAAGTTTACCGGTAGCTTTACAACCCTGTTTGGTCTTGAGAGCATAATCATTTTCTGAACCTTCAATTCAGACTTTCTTAAGATGACAAGGACACCAAATTGTCTGCCTTGAGGAAAACACAGCTTTCTCGCCCTCCTTTAGATAAGAAGCCATCATTATTTGACTGTCAAGATGCAACAATTCATTTGAGATTAATCCTATTGTTGGTCTACACCTAAACAGAGCCAGTCTTATTCGTCAGGGTGCATTCCAGGGTGCATTCCAGGGTGCATTCCAGATGTCTCACTGCTGCAGACGTGCTTTTTTGGAGGCAACCTCAGGTCACAACATTGCACTCACTGCTCTGTAGCGATACTTTAAAGAAGTGCCCTTCTTCCCAGTCATCCAGGTCTGCATCCCAAACGGCACCATGTTCCCCTATGTAGTGCACTACTTCTGACCAGGGCCCATAGAGCTTGGGTCAAAAATAGTGCACTATATAGGGAATAGGGTGCCATTTTGGATGTACACCCAGTCATCCAGAGTAAGCCACAGTGTTTGTCTGCACATTTGATGTCATGGGGGCATACATTATGCAGAGGAAGGATAGGAGGTCATGTTTGATGAAGTCATAGGGAAGGCTCTTTACAAGAGAACAGCATGGTGGAGTGGCCTTTGCCTTGACATCACGTGTTCTCCGTCTAGTCAAGGGAGAGCAGGTAAAGGAAGTAAACAGGATGACTGTCATGTCATCTGGATGTCATGTGGATCTACAGTATACCATTATAGCTTAAAGAAATTGTACATGAGAGGGCGTGGGTTTTGACTTTTTTAGCACGGCTGTGCTGTGGTCTTAGGTATAAGGCGAAGTCGCCAACACACAACTGTGAGTGTACAATTGCTTTTCTACAATGCGTTACCACACAACATATTAACAATGAGTGACATGTTTTCATTAAAAACATTATTTTGATACATTTGTTAATACTATTTCATCTTTCCACGAGGATATAGTCCCCACACAAATCTAGAGTTGCTAGCCAAGCTGACTGGTTGTTCATTTGATTGGCAGGTTGCTGTGCCAAAGAAAGACGGTTAGGTGCTTCCCCTTGCTAGCTAGCCAACTACACACGTAACTCAATCACTTCAAACTGAAGCTGGAGAGACAGCAAACTAGCTGCATTTTATTTTGTTCTACCAGTTTGTTTTATTGACATTTCTTTGCATATACAGTCGGGAGAACAAGTATTTGATAACCTGCAAAATCGGCAGTGTTTCCTACTTACTAAGCATGTAGAGGTCTGTAATTTTTATCATAGGTACACTTGAACTGTGAGAGGCGGAATCTAAAAAAAATCCAGAAAATCACATTGTATGATTTTTAAGTAATTCATTTGCATTTTATTGCATGACACAAGTATTTGATACATCAGAAAAGCAGAATTTTATATTTGGTACAGAAACCTGTTTGCAATTTGCCCCATAGTTTTTCTTGCTAAACAACCAAACCTTCTAGGGGTGGTGAAGATCATGTTACAAATTGAAATTAATGTTGCAAAAATTGGAGCAGCAGACAGGAATGTTTGTACAAAGCCTTGTTGTTGCAAACCAAATGCTTGGCTAGAACCAAGGGGAAGTCATGTAATTAGTAAAAGCTTTATTGCTTTTCTCCTGTCATTTGCCGTGGTATAAAGAACAGTACAGTGATATTTCCCATGGAACAGTAAAATGATTTTTGCATCAAATGCATGCTAAACTGTTTTTTTTTAGCACGGCTTAACCAATCAAAATGCATGTTTTGACCAACCTGTTGTAGAAAAGTCTATAAAGGCTTCTACCCAGCAGATAGCAAGAGCAACTGTCTCATCTTGTTTTGACTGAACATTTCTTTTCATGTCATCTCAGCAATCTCGAGTTTCTATTGAGGTTGTCAGAAATCGAAAGGCCAGACATGTACCTGTGCCCACACACAAATACTGACCTTACACCCACTTCGAGGTGGAATATAAAATATATCGCCAGTCATTTATCAACTACTGAAATTTATGGAAAGCTTATCTATTCTCTCTGTCTACTACACCTAAGAGACATGATGGCATTTCAGATAGCATGGGCATCTGGATCATTAGAAAGGAGGTGGATGGGAAAACGTAGTCCTGTAATTGACTGAGACAAGTGGAAAGTGAGGACAACCACTGGGAGTAAACAAAGGATTAAGACTCAATTCAGTTTTGTCAGAGTCTAATTGTATGAAGATGGGGAATGTGAGTGGAGTGACGGGATGGAACAATTATTATAATTGTAACAAACTTTTTCTCAAGCATTTAGAGGATATTTACAGAAGTGGCACTCCAGTCTCCTTTTTTCACCTCGTGTAACACCTGACTTACTTAACAAAAGGTTAATCTCAGTAGGTGGTAGGTAGGTGGGGGTAGGTGGGGGGGGGGGGGCAGCTTTCTGCTTTTGTTCTCTACAACATTAACATGTTAGTCATTTAGCAGAAGCTCTTATCCAGAGCAACTTACAAGTGCAATTAAGCTCAAGGGAACATCAACAGATATTTTTAACCGCAAAAAATTTTTAACTGCTAAAATGTTTTAACCGCTTAACCACTAAGCTACCTGCCCCCCTGATTGCTCCAGAATTGTTCCTCCAGTAAAGGGGAGGCCGATGACATCACCGATTCCCATCAGACTAATGCCTTGAAATCCCTACTCCTTAAAGTTTGCAGTTGTGACAAAAAATCTACACATTTTTTCCCCCCTTTTGTGTGTACTATGCTGTATTTAAGATGTTTTTTAAATCGCAAGATGACGTCTTTAAGTTCCCATTATGTTAATTTTCACATCACCCAATGTCTCTCTCTCCGAATGAAGAGGGGAAGGGGATTAGTGGGTTCTGCCTCCCATACTAAAAGTCTGAGGGTGTACTTAAAGACTGTTGCTAAGGTGCTAAGGCAAATGAAAGGCTAGCTGTAGGCTGTGTCCTTGGGCACGTAAAAGGGTTGCATCTGAAATGACACCCTATACCCATAATACTGCACTATGTTTGACCAGGCCACACATAAGGGTCTGGTCAGTAGTAGTGCACTACATAGAGAATATGATGCTATTTTGGACACATCTACAGTTGAAGTCAGAAGTTTACATACACCTTAGTCAAGTACATTTAAACTCAGTTTTTTCACAATTCCTGACATTTCATCAGAGTAAAAATTACCTGTCTTAGGTCAGTTAGGATCCCCACTTTATTTTATGAATGTGAAATGTCAGAATAATACTTGAGAGAAGGATTTATTTCAGCTTTTATTTCTTTCATCACATTCCCAGTGGGTCAGAAGTTTACATACACTCAATTAGTATTTGGTAGCATTGCCTTTAAATTGTTTCACTTGGGTCAAACATTTCGGGTAGCCTTCCACAAGCTTCCCACAATAAGTTGGGTGAATTTTGGCCCATTCCTCCTGACAGAGCTGGTGTAACTAAGTCAGGTTTGTAGGCCTCCTTGCTCACACAAGCTTTTTTAGTTCTGCCCACAAATGTTCTATAGGCTTGAGCTCAGGGCTTTGTGATGGCCACTCCCATACCTTGACTTTGATGTATGTAACTTTGGAAGTATGCTTGGGGTCATGGTCCATTTGGAAGACCAATTTGCGATCAAGCTTTAACTTCCTGACAGATTTCTTGAGATGTTGCTTCCAAATATCCACATAATTTCATAATTTCAAACAATCTCATGATGTCATCTATTTTGTGAAGTGCACCAGTCCCTCCTGCATCAAAGCACCCAAACAACATGATGCTGCCACCTCCGTGCTTCACGGTTGGGATGTGTTCTTCAGGTTGCAAGCCTTCCCCTTTTTCTTCCAAACATAACGATGGATATTATGGCCAAACAGTTCTATTTTTGTGTCATCCAACCAGATGACATTTCTCCACAAGTATTACCTTTGTCCCCATGTGCAGTTGCAAACTGTAGTCTGGCATTTTTATGGTGGTTTTGAAGCAGTGGCTTCTTCCAAGCTGAGCGGCCTTTCCGTTTATGTCGATATAGGACTTGTTTTACTGTGGATATAGATACTTTGTACCTGTTTCCTCCAGTATCTTCACAAGGTCCTTTGCTGTTGTTTTGGGCTTGATTTGCACTTTTCGCAACAAAGTAATTAATCTCCAGGAGACAAAACGCATCTCCTTCCTGAGCGCTATGAAGACTGTGTGGTCCCATGGTGTTTATACTTGCGTACTATTGTTTGTACAGATGAACGTGGTATCTTCAGGCATTTTTTAATTACTCCCAAGGATGACCCAGACTTGTGGAGGTCAACAATTGTTTTCTGATGTCTTGGCTGAATTATTTTGATTTTCCCATGATGTCAAGCACTAAGTTTGAAGGTAGGCCTTGAAATACATCCACAGGTACACCTCCAATTGGCTCAAATGAGGTCAATCAGCCTATCAGAAGCATCTAAAGCCATGACATAATTTTCTGGAATTTTCCAAGCTATTTAAAGGCACAGTCAACTTAGTGTATGTAAACGTCTGACCCACTGGAATTGTGATACAGTGAATTATAAGTGAAATAATCTGTCTTTAAAAATTTTTGGGAAAAATTACTTGTGTCATGCTCAAAGTAGATGTCCTAACCGACTTGACAAAACTATAGTTTGTTAACAAGAAATTTGTGGAGTGGTTGAAAAACTAGTTTTAACAATCACTCCAACCTAAGTGTATGTAAACTTCCGACTTCAACTGTACAAGGTATTTTCTTTCTTCTCTCAGCCAAGGTACCACAAGAACATTTATTTTGTTCTGAAACCTTAAGTTACATAATGCATTTCATTTGTGACCACAGATCGAAAGATCTACTCGAACTGCTCAAAATGAAATGATCCGTTGTTTGGCTCTGTACTCCGTATGCAATTAACCCATTTTCTCAATGTGAGATCATTTGTTACAAAAGGAAAGAAGATACAAGATTGAAGGCTCTTCCTGCATGGAAGGACATTGCTCGACCAAACTGAGACAGCAGCTCTCAGACGAAGAGGGTTGCAAGCTGAGCTAAACATTACAGCAGGAAGGAATAGGCTTTGCTGTTTCATTTCACTCTGGAAGATTGTTGGACGTGTCGATAGCCTTGAGGACACAGCCACCCAGTCTTGTGCAGGACTTGTGTGAGACAGTGGTAGTCAGACACTTGAAAGGGGAACGTTGAGACGATAGGGGATGATTGTCCTCAGACCATCAGTGGGTTTCAATGGACATGCCCTTTGTATGGTGACCCAGATGTCCCTTACCTGTGTAACTATAATAATACACAATAATTAACTAAATATGTTTTAGACATAGGGGACAAATACTAAAGTCCAAGAAAAAGTTGACATATTTTGCTGGCCACTCTCTACTGTCAATACCTTCATTAAGACAAATAACCAAATTAACTAAGAGTTTGCTCTCTTTGGTTTATCCATTACAGAAAAAAGAAACAGGTGTTAACTTTGCAACCTTGCAACATGCTTCTTTAGTTATGGATAAACCACCAAGAGTGCAAACGCTTTGTAAATACTGACCGAATCAGTTTTATAGGCAAACAATGCAGAAGTGGCTGAAGACAGAATCCCTTCAATGACTTGCAGTACATTCCCTATACATGTATGCGATTTTATCATTTTGAATGTATCCCTCTCCCCTCATGAAAACAGAGGCAGTTTTAAGATTGCATTACTTTCACACTGTTTTGTGCTAAAGGCCCTATACGGCATTATGCTTGAACAGACGTGCTTGTCAGTAGTTTAGCATCAATTTCAGACTTGAGAATAGATGGAAAAACATCTCACAACACCACAGAGTAGAGCACATGAAATATAAAAGAAATGGGTATAAAACACCTGGCATCTTTGTAACTGAACTTTTAACATCACTTTAACACAACATAGCACATGCATTTTATAGCAATCCAAAGACTGTTCAGAATGCCTTCCATTAAACTCAAATAAAAGGGAAGGTATGACCATAGTGCATTGTGTAATTGTACTTTTTCTGGATTAGTGGATTAGCGATGAAGGGGATCGAGGTCAGGTCAAGCCACGTTAACTTCTTTGGGGTACCCCCCCCTTCTTCTCAATTTCTGCCTAAAGACATACCCTAATCTAACTGCCTGTAGCTCAGGCCCAGAGGCAAGGATATGCATATTCTTGGTGTCATTTGAAAGGAAACTCTGAATATTGTGGAAATGTGAATTGAATGTAGGAGAATATAACACAATATATCTGGTAGAAGAAAATACAAGGAAATAAACATACGTGTTCTGTTTTTTATTGTTGCTGCATCATCTTTCAAATGACGAAGAACAGCCAAACATACAGATAGGATGCTGTGGATGATTTGACCAAGAACAGCCAAACATACAGATAGGATGCTGTGGATGATTTGACCAAGAACAGCCAAACATACAGATAGGATGCTGTGGATGATTTGAATGAAGAACATACGATGGCAACAATAGCTGAGCAAAATTTTGGACAGATAACTTCAAAAATGAGCGAGCTACATGACATTAAGCCTGAAGTCACCCAGGTGTCCCACACAAATGTACCCAAATGTACCCAAGTGGCCGAATTGGTACAGTGATATATTTGGAAGGAAATAACTATATACAAAATACATAAATGCTATTCTAACACAAATATATATATATATATATATAAAATAAAATATATATAAAAAAATTAAAATAATAATAATACAAACAATTGACAAGGGTAACTATTTACATATTTTCTATTCACAATATTGTGAAGACCCTCAGTCCTCTACACAATATTGTGCTGCTGGTGCCATGGCCCATAGCAGTCTCTTTCTGCTGTAAAGCAAAGGCTTTACAGGTGGTGCTGGTGATGGGGCATTTCCTGTGACAAAGGGCACAACGACGTCTCCCTACTGTGCCCTTTTTGCTCTGAGGCACATTCATGCCTGCAGAGATAAATCTGGGCAGGTGAACACCACTGATTGGAGCAGAAGGGACAGAGGTAGAGGGGACAGAAAGTGCTACAGTGGACTTGCTGTAGCTAGCAAGCTCCTGGATGAGCAGCTCTTAGCCATTTCCTTCTGGAGGATGAAGGCATTCACCACAACAATGTCAATGAAATGATAGAAAAATGTCTTGTACCATTTCATGGTCTTGTGGAGAACATTGTAGTATCCTATCAGCGCATATGACAGGTCCACACCTCCCATGCTCTTGTTATAGTCCTTCACAGCAGCTGGAATGGGGACATTTTTTGTGCTCCATGCCCCGGCACCGTCCTTCACATGCCTGACAACATATCTATCTATTTCCTCTATAATTTGGGTTAAATCTGTATACCTAGACTTTGTTTTAGCTTTTCCTGATTTATTCGCCATATTTTAAATATATAAACCTGTTGAAAATGCTATTGAAAATGTACTGCTATGCACCCGTGGCTCCGTCAAGTAGGATTTGCAATGGTGAATGAACCTCTTTTACGCCAGAGTTTACGACAAAGGCTGGTCTTCGAACGTATAACCATTACATATTGCCGTTTACCTCAGCTCATTGGCTATCTTCCAAGCTCGATTTCAAGATGATCAGTGGTCATTGGGCCAAAATACAGTCAATCAACAATAGACCGGTCCTACCATTGGTGCGCAATGATGTCATTGATTGGTGTCTTCAAATAGGTTTGTTTCGGTCAATATGTCCCGGGGAAAAAAACACCAAATATGGTTGTGTTAGTAACAACCAGAGGATTGCAATGAAACCAACCATGACTGGATACATGTTTGTTTAGTGTGTGTAATTACCACGAACGCATCTTCCAAAGTTGAATGAGACGGAAATCATGACGCAAGCGCTTTACAAATGTTTCGTGTTAGGCCATAAATATTGATTTTATCAAACAAAACAAACATTCACTGTGTAGTTAGGACACCTGGCATTGCCACCAGAGGAAGATCTTCAATGGTAAGCAATTTATATTATTGTTATTTCTGACTTTTATGACGCTAATGCTTGGTTGGAAAATGTTAATAATACTTGTGTGTGTGGGGCGCCGTCCTCAGAAAATAGCATGTTTGCTTTCACAGTAATGGCTTTTTGAAATCTGACACAGCGGCTGGATTAATAAGACGTTCATCTTTTAAATTATGTAAGATACATGTATTTACAAGAATGTTTACTATAACAAATGGTGTATTTAGAATGTTAGCTCTCTGCAGTTTCACCAGATGTTGGCCTGGTGGGATGTTAGCATCTAATAACCAGATTAAGAGTTTGCTCTCCTTGGTTTATCCATTACAGAAAAAAGAAACAGGGGTAAACTTTGCAACCTTGCATCAACTTTCTTCAGTTATGGATAAACCACCAAGAAGAGTGCAAACACTTTACATGCTGTTCATACTTTTTAAAATAAGTAAACAACATAGAAATGGCTAAAGACAGAGGCCCTTCAATGACTTACGATACATTCCCTATACATGTATGCGATTTCATAATTTTAAATGTATCCCTCTTTCCTCATGATTGTCACACCCTGATCTGTTTCACCTGTCCTTGTGCTCATCTCCACCCCCCCCCCCCTCCAGGTGTCGCCCATCTTCCCCACTTATCCCCTGGGTAGTTATATCTGGTTTCTGTCTGTCTGTGCCAGTTCGTCTTGTTTGTTCAAGTCAACCAGTGTTTTATCAGCTCCTGTTTTTCCCCCAGTCTCTCTTTTCTCGTCCTCCTGGTTTTGACCCTTGCCTGTCCTGACTCTGAGCTGCCTGCCTGACCACTCTGCCAGCCCCTGAGCCTTCCTGCCGTCCTGTACCTTTGCTGCTACTCTGGTTTATCGACCCCTGCTTGCCTTGACCTGTCGTTTTCCTGCCCCTGTTGCAATAACCATTGTTACATCTACACAGTCTGCACTTGGGTCTTACCTGAAACCTGATAATGAAAACAGAGGCAGTTTTAAGATTTCATGACTTTCACACTGTTTTGTGCTAGAGGCCCTATAATGCATTATGCTTGAACAGATGTGCTTGTCAGTAGTTTAGCATTCATTTCAGACTTGAGAATAGATGGAAAAATGTCTCACAACACCACAGAGTAGAGCACATGAAATATAAAAGAAATGGGTATAAAACACCTGGCATCTTTGTAACTGAACTTTTAACATCACTTTAACACAACATAGCACATGCATTTTATAGCAATCCAAAGACTGTTCAGAATGCCTTCCATTAAACTCAAATAAAAGGGAAGGTATGACCATAGTGCATTGTGTAATTGTAATTTTTTTTAAATGAAAGTTATTGAACTGTCCAAGGTTAATGAGAGGAGTACAGTTTAGAAAGGAATACAGTCAGAATCATGTCATCAGGTTAGAATGTAAACTTCTCCTTGAGTCCTTGCTTCTGACCATATGGTGCAAGAACAACTCAATGTCTCTCAATATCATCAAGACAAAGGAGATGATTGTGAACTACGGGAAAAGGAGGACAGAGCACGCCCCCATTCTCATCGACAAAGCTGTAGTGGAGCAGGTTGAGAGCTTCTTGGGGTCCACATCACCGACAAACTAACATGGTCCAAGCACACCAAGACAGTCGTGAAGAGAGCACGACAAAACCTATTCCCCCTCGGAGACGGAAAAGATTTGGCATCGTTTATCAGATCCTCAAAAGTTTTTACAGCTACATCATCGAGAGCATCTCCACGGGTTGCATCTCTGCCTGGTAAGGCAACTGCTCAGCATCCGAACGCAAGGCACTACAGAGGGTAGTGCCTATGGCCCAGTACATCACCAGGGCCAAGCTTTCTGCCATCCAGGACCTCTAAACCAGGCAATGCCAGGGGAAGGCCCTAAAAATCGTCAAAAACTCCAGCCGCCCTAGTCATAGACTATTCTCTCTGCTACCTCATGGCAAGCAGTACCAGAGTGCCAAGTTTGTCTAAGAGGATTCTAAACAGCTTCTACCACCAAGCTATAAGACTCCTGAACAGCTAATAAAATGGCTACCCAGACTATTTGCATTGCCCTCTTCCCCATTTCTTCTATGCTGCTGCTACTCTCTGTTATTATCTATGCATAGTCACTTTAATAACTCTACCTACATGTACATATTACCTCAATTACCTCGACACCGGTGCCCCCGCACATTGACTCTTTACCGGTACCCCCTGTATATAGCCCCGCTATTGTTATTTACTTCTGCTCTTTAAGAATTTGTTATTCTTTTTGGGGGGGTATTTTTCTTAAAACTGCAGTGTTGTGTAACGGCTCTCGTTTGTGTAATGAAAAGTGGACCAAGGCGCAGCGTGGAAAGTGTTCATGATTTTAATATTCAAAAAACACTCAAACAAAATAACGAAAACGAAAGCGCACAGTTCCGTCAGGCAAAAAAAAAAACACTTAACAGAAAACAAGATCCCACAAAACCCAAAAGGTAAATGACAACTTCTATGTGATCCCCAATCAGAGACAACGATAGCCTCTGATTGGGAACCACACACGGCCAAAAACAAAGAAATAGAAAACATAGACTTTCCCACCCGAGTCACACCCTGACCTAACCTAACATAGAGAATAAATAGGATCTCTAAAGTCAGGGTGACATGTTGGTTAAGGGCATGTAATTAAGCACTTCACTGTAAGGTCTACACCGGTTGTATTCGGCTCATCGAACAAATAACTTTTGATTTGATTTGTACGTGTCATTTAGATGGGAACTCGCAATTTGAGAGATTCTAGCATGCGTTTACAGTTTACGGCTCCAGTACAGAACTCCAAAACATTTTCATGCATTGTTCGTATTTGTTGTCCTTCTACAGTACACTATGTGTTACGGAATGATAGCGATAGTATTCCTACACACATTCACTCTGTGGAATACGCATTCTAACAGCAGTCAGTGTAACTGTATAAAGATAAGACTAGCCCGGGACAAACCACATTTTAGACAGAGTGGTGTGGGAATCTAGGTTAGAGCAACCGTGATGACTGGGAAGTGGAGAAGTGCAAGAGGATAAACAGGCAATGATTTGATATTCATAGCAGGTTCTGGTCCCACGTCAGAGACATCCTCTTTATTTGCACAGAGGCACCTGGCTGTACAGTAGAGTAACAACCCTCCAAACGCTTAACTTAGCTGGCAGAGCACAAGGCAGGAACATCATCCAACACAAGAAGCCCTGGGGTTTTAGGGAGAAAGGCGAGCAACTGCTCACCCTCTGCAAACCAATTAGCAAATGATTCCCTGCACCCTCTCTTGGAAACAGAATAGGGAAGAATTCTGGGAAATGAGAACCGGTAACAGCTCTTTGTGTGTGTGAGTAGAGTGTGTGTGTGTGTGTGTGTTTGTGTGCGTGCGTGCGTGCGTGCGTAGGAGAGAGTTGATGTGTGTTGTGTGTCAGGGATTGTTTTTGTAGGGGAAAGTGTGTGTGTGTTCATGCGTGTGTAACAGAAAGCTGTGTGAGCAAAAGACAACATGCTTCTGGCCGAGGATCAAATGCTAACGAAAAATGTTTTTAAAACATCTTATAGGAATCTCTCTACTTATTTAATCTTCTTTTTTTTATCCGTAGATTATTGGAAATGCTCAATGGCTCACTGCCACAAATCCTAACATAGGCAGGTCTCTACTGTCATCAGACACAGGGGCAGGGTTGAAACATAGTCTTATAGCACATTCTTACACCTTGAGCAATGCAGAGGAAATGGAAAAAAACACAAAAAAACATGATACTAACCTGTGAAAAGGTCAACTTGGAGGACAAGTGTCAAACGAGCAAAAGCCATGTGCAGCCAACCGTGACTTGTGCTCCACTGCCTCTGAGAGTTGATGCCAGTCTATCAGCAGGCAGGCTGCAGTGCAGGAGTGATATCTACTTACAGTATGTTGATGCATCTGTAGATGGCCTATTTGGTAGTTCACAGACTGTCAGAGTTGTGTGTATAGGTGGCAGGGAAGTCAGGCGCAGGAGAGTCAAACGGAGTGTAAAATGAAGTCTTAATAAATGTCCAAGTAACATGCTCCATAACACTAACAAGAACAGACATAAACAAACATGGGTACGAGGACCCATCGTGCACCTATACAACAAACACAACACTGATATAAACACAATCTCTGACAAAGACATGAGGGGAAACAAAGGGTTAAATACACAACAGGTAATGAATGGGATTGAAACCAGGTGTGTGGGAAGACAAGACAAAACCAATGGAAAATGAAAAATGGATCAATGATGGCTAGAAGACCGGTGACGTCGACTGCCGAGCACCGCCTGAACAAGGAGAGGCAACGACTTCGGTGGAAGTCGTGACAGTACCCCCCCCTGACGCGCGGCTCCAGCAGCGGGTCGACACAGGCCTCGGGGATGACCCGGAGGGCGAGGTGCAGAGCAATCCGGATGGAGACGGTGGAATTCTTTTAACATGGAAGGATCTAACACATCCTCCACCGGAACCCAGCATCTCTCCTCCGGCCCGTACCCCTCCCAGTCCACGAGGTACTGAAGGCCCCTCGCCCGACGTCTCAAATCCAAAATGGATCGAACAGAGTACGCCGGGACCCCATCGATGTCTAGAGGAGACGGAGGAAATTCACGCACTTCAGCCTCCTGGAGTGGGCCAGCCACCACCGGCCTGAGGAGAGACACATGGAACGAGGGGTTAATACGGTAATTAGTGGGCAGTTATAACCTATAGCATACCTCGTTCACTCTCCTCAGGACTTTAAACGGCCCCACAGACCATGGACCCAGATTCCGGCAGAGCAGGCGGAGGGGCAGGTTTCGGGTCGAGAGCCAGACCCTGTCCCCTGGTGCGAACACCGGGGCCTCACTGCGGCGACGGTCTGCGCCAATTTTCTGCCGCCTTATGGCGCGCTGAATGTGAACGTGGGCTGCCTCCCAGGTTTCCTCAGCGAGGCCGAAACCAATTGTCCACCGCAGGAGCCTCGGTCTGACTCTGATGCCAAGGAGCCAGAACCGGCTGATACCCTAATACACATTGAAAAGGAGTAAGGTTAGTGGAGGAAAGATGTAGCGAGTTCTGGGCCATCTCTGCCCAGGGCACGAACTTCGCCCACTCCCCCGGCCGATCCTGGCAATAAGACCGCAGAAACCTACCCACATCCTGGTTAACTCTCTCCACCTACCCATTACTCTCGGGGTGAAAACCTGAGGTAAGACTAACCGAGACCCCCAGACATTCCATGAACGCCTTCCAGACCCTTGATGTGAACTGGGGACCCCGATCAGACACTATATCCTCAGGCACCCCATAGTGCCGGAAAACGTGTGTAAACAGGGCCTCTGCAGTTTGTAAGGCCATAGGGAGACCGGGCAAAGGGAGGAGACGACAGGACTTCGAAAACCGATCCACAACGACCAGGATCGTGGTGTAACCCTGTGAAGGTGGAAGATCAGTCAAAAAATCCACCAACAGGTGCGACCACGGCCGTTGAGGAACGGGTAAAGGTTGTAGCTTACCTCTGGGCAGGTGTCTAGGAGCCTTGCACTGGGCGCACACCGAGCAGGAGGAAACATAAATCCTCACGTCCTCAGCTAAAGTGGGCCACCAGTACCTCCCATCAAGACAGCGCATCGTCCGACCTATCCCAGGATGACCAGAGGAGGGTGACGTGTGAGCCCAATAGATCAATCGGTCGCGGACAGCAGACGGAACGTACAGACGCCCAGCTGGACACTCAGGGGGAGAAGGCTCTGCACGTGACGCCCGCTCAATGTCCGCGTCCAGCTCCCACACTACTGGCGCCACCAAACACGAAGCTGGGAGTATGGGAGTGGGATCCGGCTGCAATGCGGTCGCTCTCCATTTCCACTCCTGATGTGGAAATCCGATGCCCTAGGAAGGAGATGGATTGTTGGAAGAACAAGCATTTCTCAGCCTTGACATATAGATCATGCTCCAAAAGGCGACCAAGCACCCTGCGCACCAGGGACACATTCTCGGCGCGTGTAGCGGATTATATCAGGATATCATCGCTATACACCACTACACCCTGCCCGTGCAGGTCCCTGAAGATCTCATCTAGAAATGATTGGAAGACTGATGGAGCATTCATCAACCCATATGGCATGACAAGGTACTCATAATGACCTGAAGTGGAGCTAAATGCCGTCTTCCACTCATCACCCATCCGAATACGCACCAGATTGTACGCACTCCTGTGATCCAATTTTGTGAAGAAGCATGCCCCGTGCATTGACTCAATAACCGTATTTATCAGAGGTAGCGGGTAACTATATTTCACCGTGATTTTATTTAGACCTCGATAATCAATGCACGGGCGTAAACCGCCATCCTTCTTCTTCACAACAAAGAAACTCGAAGAGAAGGGTGAAATGGATGGCTGAATGTACCCCTGATGCAGTGATTCAGAGACATATGTGTCCATAGCCACCGTCTCCGCTTGCGACAGGGGATACACGTGACTCCTGGGATATGCAGCGTCTACCAGGAGATCTATCGCACAATCCCCCCGTCGATGGGGTGGTAATTGAGTAGTCTTCTTTTTACAGAAGGTGAGAGCCAAATTGGCATATTCGGGGGGAATGCACACGGTGGAGACCTGGTCTGGACTTTCCACCATAGTAGCACCAACGGAAACCCCTAAACACCTACCTGAGCACTCTTGCGACCACCCCGTGAGAGCCCTCTGGGGCCAAGAAACAGTGGGGTTATGACAAGCTAACCAGGGTAGGCCTAGCACCACCGAATACGTAGGAGAATCAATAAGTAAAATACTAATCTTCTCCTTGTGATCCTCCTGCGTTATCATACACAAAGGTGCAGTGACCTCCCTGATAAACCCTGACCCTAATGGTCGACTATCTAAGGCATGAATAGGGAAAGGCATATCCATAGAAACAGTAGTGATCCCTAAACTATGAGCTAAACTTGTATTAATGAAATTCCCAGCCGCGCCTGAATCTAATAGCGCCTTATACTGGGAATGCAGGGGGAAAATCAGGAAAAGAGACAGAGACAAACATTAGTGCAACAGAGGGCTCTGGATGAGAATGGTGCCTACCTACAGTACCTAGGGTGATGCCAGAGTTACCAGAGGAACCAACCAGCAGTGTGCCCTCTGCGACCATAGATGGTGCTCCAGCGGGAACCCCCTTCGGTCTCCCTGCGCACCATCCCTCCCAATTCCATAGGTTAGAGAGAGAGGGTGCGGGAGGATGGAACAACCAGACCCCGATCTAGACGTCCACGAGTAGCCAGCATGTGGCTGTGTGGCCATCAGGCTGGACAACGTGTGTGGCTTGAATAGCTGAATCCATAATTTGAAGGGGTGTATATAGTGTAGGTGTCAAGAAGAAGCCCTACTAATCATTGAAAGGGACTGGTGACGTGAGCAGCAAAATAAAGAAAAACAAATTGACAGAAAACAGACCTTCTGTGATTATTTATGTCAAACGTTATGTTTTACCAATGAAAAAAACTTGATAGATGGTAGCTGGAAGAAATTAACACGTTCCTCATTTAAATAGAAAATGAATAATTATGTTTTTCAGGGTAGCTCATCCAGAATAAACATGTGAAAGTGGGTTAAATCTAGGAATATGTAGTCATGCAGCATCTATATCCATTGTGCCTTTGTCTTCACAGGCACTGCTGAAATTACCATGTCATGCCTCATCTTTGAAGTCTCTGGGATCACAGCCCACCATGCTTCCATCTCAGAGACAATAAACTATATTCTTCCCAAGTTCTCTTTTCTCCTTGGCACCTGATTTACACAGATGATTCATATTCCCTTTCACCAGCAGCTACTTGCATTGGAAACACTGAAGCAAGGAGGGAGAGATGAGGGAGAGAGAGAGAGAAAGAGCAGGCTAATGCTATTTTTAGACCTGTGCCGTGTGAGTCATTCAAAGCAGTGCTTAAAATGAGACCCAACCGTGGAGTTTTGGAAACGGGAAGCAATAAAGGGATCCAGATGACACACATTGAGCTGGGTGGATCAACTCTTTAATTAACAAGTGACGTTTGTTATCTTTGTGATGTTCATCATGCGGTTATAACGGGTGATTAGACACAGTCAAATCACAAAATCACTCAGAATGGAATCAAATTTAACACTTTTGTATTTTTTATTTGGTTCCACCCCCCATTTTGTGTTAAAACTACTCTGGTTATATATCTAGTGTTTGGAGTTAGAACAACACTAAATGGAGTAAATATTCAACTCTCTTAGAGTTTTAACTCCAATTCACATTCTTTCTATTTTCTGTGTTATTTTTTTATCAACTCCCTTGAAATTTTACACTTGTGTTGTTTTGAAAAAAAAACGATGTTGATGTGTCCTTGAGCAAGGGACTTAACCCTAATAGCTCGTGTGCATCTGCTAAATGACAAAAACGTAAGTTGCAGTACTGGTGTGAGAAATTGCTAGGTGCTGTACATCACATTGAACAGTGAAGGTGAATACATCTTTATAGAATCACACCATTCACAAAGGTTTGTGATAGGCCATGACGTCACCATCCGGGGAAGTGACAAAAGCTGGATAAATCACCATGTATACCCTCATCACTTCAGGAAACTCCGATTGCCTACCTGATTACCTATCAAATCCCATTCACCTTTCTTTTTGTAAGTGGGGTAAAACTGCCAGTCGAGTCAGGCTTTAGAAAGGCTTTTACGTCTCTCCGCCTAATTGGTTTGCTCTTCTGTTCTCCAATGAGAATGCAGCAGAAGATCTGGTCAAATCAGAAGAGGATACATGGGCGGTATGATTAAGAAACCTTTGAAAGCCTCAGCCATTTGAAGTCTGTTCCCCATCATTCTATTCCAAATCATCTTCCTGCGCACCGTAGGGACCTTATCTCGCTTCTACGATCCCTCTCCACACTTGCATTTGTCTTTACTGCTCTTGCTGATATTTCGGGGGGGGGATCAGGTAATTGTATTTCCAATCCTCTGAAGTGAAACTGAAAAGGGGGTGAACGAGCTCTTGTTTGAAAGGGAAAAGAACTGTGCACATATAAAAGCTCAAGGTGCTATTGCTAAGAAAGTAGCTAGACATACACACACACACATCTGATTAACCCTAAAACTATCAACAGGAGGGAAAAAAAGGTTTTCATTTCGAAATCCCTTTTTTTATCCTTACGAATGTTTGGGACTTTGTCAAGCAACTAATGTAGGTACCGGCATAAAAACACAAGTTGCGATGATTTATGTGTTAATATGGAAGATTTACAAATACTCTCTTTTGTATACTAGTGGTGTGTGGCTAGGGTTGCAAAGGGAGGGTGTCATGACGTTGGCCTGGGGGTAGGTTTATGACAGTCATAAATACCTCTACCCCCCTTTTCCCTCTCTCTACCCTACTGCTGTTACATTTGCAAACCCCTTTGGTTAACATAGAGATTCTGGGAACATCAGAAGGTGGGGGGAAATGAACTACAGTATATTCTGGTAATCCGACCAATGGAGCATGTGCGGTGGTACTTAATGAATATGATGTCAGTTCGGTTGTCATCTGAGACATTCTCATCAATGATAAGATGACATAAACTCTACAGTGGAAAGTCTACACATCAGAGTTATCGGATTCACATGGAATTGTTGTTCAATTTAAATGTTTGAATATGAAATTATTCTTGATGGGATGAAATGTGATTTTAGCTTCTAAAATGTGAGATTTGGGTTTTCATAAGGTTAGGGCTATGCTCAATCAGTGGCCCGCCCACGTGAAGGGACATGGGCTATAAAACTTTTCAAACATGCCCTCCTTTCCCTTCCTATATAAAGCCTTGACGACAATGTAACCTCCTGTTCCAAGGATGTGAGGACGACGGTCCGATGTCAGAATGGTTCAGATAATAACTACAGAACGAAGCCAACATCAGCGTGAGCTTTGGTTACGAATGGTATGGACTTTGAACTCTTATTCACTACAGAAGTGATACCTCCTAGCCGTTGAGTTAGCAACAGCAGCTGCAAACGCAGGTTAGGAAGGAACAGACAGAGTATCCCGTCTACCACACAACGACATTACTACAACGTATCCAATTTACCAGCAGAGACATTCTTCAAAGGACAAAGGACTCGGTTGGGCAACACGGCCTTCCATCTACCACCAACCTACCGAAGCCCAGCTCAAGATTAAATATTTATTGCATTTTCCTTTTAAAAATGGGCGGTAATTTAGAATGCATGAGATTTTGTATTTCCTTGCTGAGCGGCCTTTCAGTTTATGTCAATATAGGACTCGTTTTACTGTCAATATAGATACTTTGTACCTGTTTCCTCCAGCATCTTTACAAGGTCCTTTGCTGTTGTTTTGGGATTGATTTGCACTTTTTGCACCAAAGTACATTCATCTCTAGGAGACAGAACACGTTTCCTTCCTGAGCGGTATGATGGCTGCGTGGTCCCATGGTGTTTATACTTGCGTACTACTGTTTGTACAGATGAACGTGGTACCTTCAGGTGTTTGGAAATTGATCCCAAGGAAGAACCAGACTTGTGGAGGTCTACAATCTTTTTTCAGAGGTCTTAGCAGATTTATTTTGATTGTCCTATGATGTCAAGCAAAGAGGCACTGAGTTTGAAGGTAGGCCTTGAAATACATCCACAGGTACCCCTCCAATTGACTCAAATTGTGTCAATTAGCCTATCAGAAGCTTCTAAAGCCATGACATCATTTCCAAGCTGTTTAAAGGCACAGTCAACTTGTATGTAAACTTCTGACCCACTGGAATTGTGATACAGTGAATTATAAGTTAAATCATCTGTCTGTAAACAATTTTGGAAAAATTACTTGTGTCATGCACAAAGTAGATATCCCAACCGACTTGCCAAAACTATAGTTCGTCAACAAGAAATTTGTGGAGTGGTTGAAAAAACGAGTTTTAATCACTCCAACCTAAGTGTATGTAAACCTCCGACTTCAACTGTATATATTTATAAAAGTTAGTGAATAACGCAAAGAAATTGGCACAGAAGTAGATGTATGTACCCTAAAAATATGTAAATATTGAGCAACCCCACCTTTGACCCTGGTGGGACTGGCAGCCACTATAAAAATGTAAACACATATTTAGATTCCAGTCAATGTATCTATACCAAGTTGAGTCTCATCTTTCAGATGTAATTGGAAGTTGGAGTTGGTAGCCCATATCATTCCAAAGTTAGAACACCGGTGGCCGTATCGCCTATAAAGCCCATACTGGTGGCTATCTTAGGTCATACTGTACCAGTACGTCAGATTAGCTCAATAACCAATTTCTCAGCACTTTGAAATGAACAAAAGTTTTTTTTATGACAAGTTGTTGTGGAGGAAATTAATCAAAATGACTGTTCCAAACATGATCTTTTAAAAAAAGTATATTTTAGACATAAAAATGTTCTATAAATATGTGAAAAGTCAAAAATATATGCTTACTTGGAGACTAATGAGCTTGAGGCTGTATTCACGATCCTGGATCCGGGATGGCTAGTATCAAGAGGTTTACTTGTGTTGCAAAAGGTTAATAAAAGAACAAGTGTGATTGCTTGACAGAAAATGTCATTTTGCGATCATTTCCAATTCGGGGTCAGAATTGACCCTTGTTGCTGCTTTAGAGTTCGAAATATGTTGGTGCTTTTAGGGTGAAACATTGATGAAACAACTCATGTAGCAGCAGTAACATAAATCCACTGTGCATTCTTTCCAGCAGTGCTCTCCAACAGATAGAACAGCCAACTGTGTTGGCTGAGAACAACCAACCAACCCACGTTTCAGCTGCAGTAATTGCCGACCACCGCAAATGGACCCTCCGGATACCATGTTCAGCAAGGCGTCTTTGGAGGACAGCTCCTAAACACAGGCATCCAGCAGCGAGATCAACAATCTAAATTAGGGCACACTTTGTGCAACAAGCCTCGGAGCACATTTCCAACACATTAGGTGACTGAACGCTACCCTTCACCACCCCTCAACGCCCCCAGCTCTTTGTACCCGGTGTTGCCATTAAAATACCTATTGCACTCCGTACCACTCACCCCAGGTGGGTTTGCCTGGCTATGTGGACCACATGACTAATTTCAGGCTATAAAAATCCTCCCAAAACACCAGCCAGTGGATTACTCAGCCCGCTGCTGCCGAGCACCATTTTCACTTAGACCAGGATATGAATTATTCATAAGTTCATTAACCTGAGCAATTTGCCTACTGGCTTCCCTCCGAGTCCAATGCAAAAATAGCACTATTTGGGGAGCTGAGCTCACCCAGAATATGTGATTTTGTTAGGTAGACTCAGAAAAATGCATAGGATATTGTGGTAGATGTGATGTGGTGTGTGTTTCTCATTGGTGTCCCTGTGCGCTTAAGTTAATAGGCAGACACTGCATTTACAGACAACACTTCAAGTACTAATTAGCTCAGCTGTGTTAACCAGTGGAGATGGACACAGACACACACCTCCTCTCCTATTATATAAGTAGTTTACAGTCGCTCACTGCTACCCTGTCTCTAGAGTAGGCCTACATCAACGCAGGTGCCTCACTTAGTGCAGTGTCCAGAGGGCTTTAGAACCTCCACAACCACCTCTGAGCTGAACAGACAAGCTCCAGACAAAATAGTTTCAAAGCACCACAAACTGCATTACCATCACAGAAAATATACTGTGTTTTTTTTCCTGCATTGGTTTATGAGTCATTATGCATTATTACATAGTCTATGTCATGGAAATGATGACAGACAATGCATCAGAATAGAGCCACATCAGATATACAGGAGATGTGCCATGTCTGGAATGCATTCAGCCATATGCAGAGATTTAAGATAATATCACCCAAATGGTACAAGGACAGACTGTCTGAGCACCCTCTTAGATAACACACATCCGAAGGTTATAATATGAGTCTGAAAACATGCATGGTGTTGGTTGTCAGATAATATGTGAGCTACGATAACATAAACAGTATGTATGTATACATTCTCAACCGTCTCAATTAATCAGTTACGCTGACACAGATTGATAACTTTGAAATTCACATCTTGTGCAAAAATATGCATTAGAGCAAAAAGCCTTGACAAGCAATGAGTCGTGACTAGTTACCACCACAGCCACAATGTCATAAACCCCACCCATTTCTACAATTTGATTTTAAACCTAACCTTAACCACACTGCTAACCTTATCCCTAACCTTAAATTGAGACCAAAAAGCTATATATTTCATGAATTTGTACGATATAGACAATGTTTTACTTTGTGGATGTGGTAACTAGTTGAAACCCAAGCAATGGGCTTGTGTGACTGGGAAATGATGAAGGCATACTATTGTCAAAGTACAAAGTCAGTAGTTTGTCACTGGGATCACGCCACAAATGTCACTGTAAAATGTGACAACATAGCCACTAGGCACTAGCTAACACCGTGCTGGTGCATACAGTATGTCTGAATTCATTTTGACCCTTTGACCTGTCTTGTTGTTTTGACCAGTCACAGCGTACTTGTCACTGCGGTTTGCTTGTAAATAGTGAAAATCGTTTCAGGCTCTTCAATAGTTATTTTACACTATTTTTGGTCTTGTTCGCCAAATTTTATTTCCATGGGTCACATACTTTTTTTGTGTCATTGTGTTGCGTCAGATGGAGTAAATATTTGTGTATTTTATATTTAGAGGACTTCCATATTTTGTGAGATCTACCTTTGGAGAACAGTCTGTGTGTGTTCAAAATCACACCATATTCCCTACATACTGTAGTTCATGGAAATTAGACCCTATTCCTTTCATCTTTTATCCCATTGACTGACTACTCTACGTTTAAAATGGCACCCTATTCCCTGGGCAGTTCACAATAGGGAATAGGGTGCTATTTCTGTGAATTGGGTGCCATTTCGGACAAAGTCAATAGGGAAAAATACTCAGACCTCTTCAGTCTGCACAGTACTCATGTACATCAGTACATATAATTACACAAATTATAGTCCCTACTGGACCTTAAATAGAACGGTAAATAGATGTCATAGATAGAGGAAGTACTAAAGGGAACTGGCCACGATCCATAAATCTAGATGTGTGAGGCCAATTCAAAAACACATGACCTTTAGACTGCTCTGTGGTATAAATAAATGGAGTTGTTTCAGCTAGACTTCACTTTGGCACGATGGCAGACATATATTTCAGGTTTCAATTTGCTATGTGTGAACAAATGTCAAGACCATCATTTTTTCTCAACTCCTTTGTGACAGAGGAATGCCATTCTTTTGCCTTCTGTCTTGCACCCCTCACTCTCTCAATCTCTCCATTTCTATCTATTTTTGAAAGACAATAAAGTCATTCAAGTGTTAAAGGGGAAATCTGCAGTTTAAACAGTAACAAAGAAACCCTGCCACTGCTTTGGTAAAAAGCTGAGGAATATGGCTGGAGAAATGCAACCACTCTCAAATTGAAAAAGCAGAGGGTGCAGGCCCATATCCACATCAACAGGACCCGCAATGGAGAAGGTGGAAAGCTTCAAATTCCTTGGCGAACACATCACTGACAATCTGAAATGGTCCACCCACACAGACCTCAGGGAGCTGAAGAAATTTGGCTTGGCCCCTAAGACCATCAGAAACTTTTACAGATGCACAATTGAGAGCATCCTCTCGGGCTGTATCACTGCCTGGTATGGCAACTGCACCACCTGCAACTGCAGGGCTCTCCAGAGGGTGGTACGGTCTGCCCAAAGCATCATCGCATGCCCTCCAGGACACCTACAGCACCTGACACAGGAAGGCCAAAAAGATCATCAAGAACATAAACCATACGAAAATGAATAATGTGTGCCTGAACAAAGGGGGGGGGTGAAAATCAAAAGTAACATTCAGTATCTGGTGTGGCCACCAGCTGCATTAAGTACTGCAGTGCATCTCCTCCTCATGGACTGCACCAGATTCGCCAGTTCTTGCTGTGAGATGTTACCACACTCTTCCACCAAGGCACCTGCAAGTTCCCTGACATTTCTGGGGGGAATGGCCGTAGCCCTCATCCTCCGATCCAATAGGTCCCAGATGTGCTCAGTGGGATTGAAATCCAGGCTCTTCGCTGGCCATGGCAGAACACTGACATTCCTGTCTTGCAGGAAATCACGCACAGAACGAGCAGTATGACTGGTGGCATTGTCATGCTGGAGGGTCATGTCAGGATGAGCTTGCAGGAAGGGTACCACATGAGGGAGGGGGATGTCTTACCTGTAATGCACAGCGTTGAGATTGCCTGCAATGACAACAAGCTCAGTCCGACGATGCTGTGACACACCACCCCAGACCATGACGGACCCTCCATCTCCAAATCGATCCCGCTCAAGAGTACAGGCCTCGGTGTAACGCTCATTCCTTCAACGATAAACTCGAATCCGACCATCACCCCTGGTGAGCAAAACCGCGAATCCTCAGTGAAGATAACTTTTTGCCAGTCCTGTCTGGTCCAGAGACGGTGGGTTTGTGTCCATAGGCAACATTGTTGCCTGTGATGTGTGGTGAGAACCTGCCTTACAATAGGCCTATAAGCTTTCAGTCCAGCTTCTCTCAGCCGATTGTGGACAGTCTGAGCACGGATGGAGGGATTGTGCATTCCTGGTGTAACTCGGACAGTTGTTGTTGCCATCCAAACAAGGCTTTCGACTCTGTCAATCACCACATCCTCATCGGCAGACCCGATAGCCTTGGTTTCTCAAATTATTGCCTCGCCTGGTTCACCAACTACTTATCTGATAGAGTTCAGTGTGTCAAATAGGAGGGCCTGTTGTCCGGGCCTCTGGCAGTCTCTATGGGGGTGTCACAGGGTTCAATTCTTGGACCGACTCTCTTCTCTGTATACATCAATGATGTCACTCTTGCTGCTGGTGAGTCTCTGATCCACCTCTACGCAGACGACACCATTCTGTATACTTCTGGCCCTTCTTTGGACACTGTGTTAACAACCCTCCAGACGAGCTTCAATGCCATACAACTCTCCTTCCGTGGCCTCCAACTGCTCTTAAATGCAAGTAAAACTAAATGCATGCTCTTCAATGTAATTTACAAAGTAGCCTCCAATACCCTACTCAATAAATTGGATGCAGTCTATCACAGTGCCATCCGTTTTGTCACCAAAGCCCCATATACTACCCACCACTGTGACCTGTACGCTCTCGTTGGCTGGCTCTCGCTTCATACTCGTCGCCAAACCCACTGGCTCCAGGTCATCTACAAGACCCTGCTAGGTAAAGTCCCCCCTTCTCTCAGCCTGCTGGTCACCATAGCATCACCCACCTGTAGCACGCGCTCCAGCAGGTATATGTCTCTGGTCACCCCCAAAACCAAATCTTCCTTTGGCCGCCTCACCTTCCAGTTCTCTGCTGCCAATTACTGGAACGAACTACAAACATCTCTGAAACTGGAAACACTTATCGCCCTCACTAGCTTAAAGCACCAACTGTCAGAGCAGCTCATAGATTACTGCACCTGTACATAGCCCATCTATAATTTAGCCCAAACAACTACCTCTCCCCCTACTGTATTTATTTATTTTGCTCCTTTGCACCCCATTATTTCTATCTCTACCTTGCACATTCTTCCACTGCAAATCTACCATTCCAGTGTTTTACTTGCTATATTGTATTTACTTCGCCACCATGGCCTTTTTTTGCCTTTACCTCCCTTATCTCACCTCATTTGCTCACATTGTATATAGACTTATTTTTCTACTGTATTATTGACTGTATGTTTGTTTTACTTCATCTGTAACTGTTGTTGTATGTGTCGAACTGCTTTGCTTTATCTTGGCCAGGTCGCAGTTGTAAATGAGAACTTGTTCTCAACTTGCCTACCTGGTTAAATAAAGGTGAAATAAATGTAAAAAAATAAATAAAATACTGTACCTGTCCTGCAGGTGTGATGTTTGGATGTATTGATTCTGTGCAGTTGTTGTTACACATGATCTGCCACTGCGGGGACAATCAGCTGTCCATCCTGTCTCCCTGTAGTGCTGTCTTAGGCGTCTCTCAGTACGGACATTGTAATTTATTGCCCTGGCCACATCTGCAGTCCTCATGCCTCCTTGCAACATGCCTAAGGAACGTTCACGCAGATGAGCAGGGAAGTTGGGCATCTTTCTTGAGGTGTTTTTCAGAGTCAGTAGAAAGGCCTCCTTAGTGTTCTAAGTTTTCATAACTGTGACCTTAATTGCCAACCATCTGTAAGCTGTTAGACCGTTCCACAGGTGCATGTTCATTAACTAGGTAGGCTAGTTGAGAACAAGTTCTCATTTGCAACTGCGACCTGGCCAAGATAAAGCAAAGCAGTGTGACACAGACAACACAGAGTTACACATGGAGTAAACAATAAGCAATAAACAAGCCAATAACACAATAAACAAGTCAATGACACAGTAGAAAAAAAGAAAGTCTATATACAGTGTGTGCAAAAGGCATGAGGAGGTAGGCTATAAATAGGCCATAGGAGCGAATAATTACAATTTAGCAGTGGTGATAGAGTGCAGTTGTCTGAAACAATAGAGTGCACCTCGTTGGACTTTTGGTGATAGTTTGGCAGCCTCTGCCGCTCTTTCGGCTCAGTGCGGGTGAAGCACACCTCTGTTTCGCAGCTAAATATTTTCAGTCTTGACCTGCTCTGCATTGTGTTCACTAGCAAGCACAGCCACAGAATAATACAATCTGATTTTAAACCTAACCCTAACCTTAACCTAAACCTAACCTTCACCACGCTGCTAACCCTAATGCCTAACCTTAAGCTTAAAAAGTTTGTTTTTGTTTTCATAGATTTTACAATATAGCACATTTCTACTTTGTAGCTGGCCTATCTAATGGTAAATCACCCAGTTCTGCCTCCAGGATAAGATTCATGACAATAAACATCAACCTGCGTTTCATGCAGTGCACAAGAGCAGTTATTCCACTGTCAGAGAGAAATGGCAATATCTGTTAATTACAGTACATTCGGAAAAGTATTCAGACCCCTCTCCTTTTCCAAATTTTGTTACATTAAAGCCTTAATCTAAAATGGATTAAATGTTTTTTCCCCTCATCAATCTACCCCATAATGACAAATTAAACTATTTTTGTGTGCTATTTTTGCAAATGTATTCAAAATAAAAAAAACTGAAATATGACATTTACATAAATATTCAGACACTTACTTAGAACTTTGTTGAAGAACCTTTGGCAGTGATTACAGTCTAGAGTCTTCTTGGGTATCACGCTACAAGCTTGGCACACCTGAATTTTAGAGTGTCTCCCATTCTTCTTTGCAGATCCTCTCAAGCTCTGTTAGGTTGGGTGGTGAGTGTCGCTGCACAGCTATGTTAAGGTCTCTCCAGAGATATTCGATCGGGTTCAAGTCCGGGCTCTGGCTGTGCCACTCAAAAACCTGTCCTAAAGCCACTCATGCATTTCCTTGGCTGTGTGCTTAGGGTTGTCCTGTTGGAAAGTGAACCTTTGAGGTCCTGAGCACTTTGGAGCAGGTTTTCATCAAGGATCTGTCTGTACTTTGCTCCATTCATTTTTCCCTCGATCCTGACTAGTCTCACAGTCCCTGCCGCTGAAAAACATCCCCACAGCATGATGCTGCCACCACCATGCTTCACCATAGGGATGGTGCCAGGTTTCCTCCAGATGTGGCGCTTGCCATTCAGGCCAAATAGTTCAATCTTGGTTTCATCAGACCAGAGAATCTTGTTTCTCGTGTTCTGTCCTTTAGGTAACTTTTGGCTAACTCCAAGTGGGCTGTCATGTGCCTTTTACTGAGGAGCGGCTTCCGTCTGGTCACTCTACCATAAAGGCCTGATTGGTGGAGTGCTGCAAAGATGGTTGTCCTTCTGGAAGGTTGTCCCATCTCCACAGTTGAACTTCCTGACCAAGGCCCTTCTCCCTCGATTGCTCAGTTTGGCCGGGCGGCCAGCTCTAGGTAGAGTCTTGGTGGTTCCAAACTGCTTAGATTTAAGAATGATGGAGGCCACTGTGTTCTTGGGGATCTTCAATGCTGCAGAAATGTATTCTTAACCTTCCCCAGATCTGTGCGTCGACACTCCTGTCTCGGAGCTCTACAGACATGCATAGTCAACTGTGGGACCTTATAAAGACAGTTGTGTGCCTTTCCAAATCATGTCCAATCAATTGAATTTACCACAGGTGGACTCCAATCACGTTGTAGAAACATCTCAAGGATGCTCAATGGAAACAGGATGCACCTGAGCTCAATTTCGAGTCTCATAGCAACGGTTCTGAATAGTTATGTAAATAAGGTATTTCTGTTTTAATATTTTTATACATTTAAACCTGTTTTCGCTTTGTAATTATGGGGTATTGTGTGTAGATTGCAATGGAAAAACGAATCAATTTTAGAAGAAGGCTGTAATGTAACAACATGTGGAAAAGGTCAAGGGGTCTGAATACTTTCCAAATGCACTGTCAATGCTAATGAATGTTGCTTCTCTACCACACCCACAAAATATGCACAAACATGTCCACGGATTTACAGGTGGGAGACTTCTGTGAGAGGTCACTGTTATGCCTGAATTCGACCCAAAACAAATGAGGAATTCTGCTGCAGTGTTGAGAGTGGTTTTGTGTAATCAATCGGTACGTCAAGAAAAGTTGTTAACTCTGCAAGCCTGCTCTTAATTTCTATTCAGTTCGACTCAGAGTAAATTTGTTATCTGGAATGTGCATTAGCTCATTATGCGTTCCTAAGTTATATTCTTCAAGAATCAGTAGGTATATAACATTCATTTAATGTAGCTACACAAGTCAATGTATTGTGTTAAGGGGGAAGTTCCCCGATTTGCCTGGCCGTTTGTCAGTACCCCAGTACCCCAGATTCATTGTTTGAGTATTTTGATTTCTGTATTTTTATGCAGATTTACCAAAATCTGTGCATTTATTGCTACAAAAACAATGATTGGTGTCTCAGCCAAATAAATGTGTTGTTTAATGTAAAAAGTATAAAAAACAAAGACCTACTTCGTGCTAGCTCAAACGTCTTCCATATAGTAATCCGGTAAATACTCCTCTTCGTGGATTCTAAAATAAATAATTACAGGAGGCGGGATGAAGGATCGTCTTACTATTGGTCTTCAAAAAAGTCAATCAGAAAGAAAGGAAGTAAAAAAAGATGGTAGCTAGCTAGGCTGGCGGTTAGTAATCTCTGAAGTAAAGTAAGTGTAGGCAAATGTTCTTAGTAATCGAGTAGCTGAATGACCTTGGCCAAAGTGAAGTGCCCCCGGGTGCAATAATGTTTAGATCAGGTAAAAATACACTAAATATTTCCCGTCTTTTCCTGACCACGATGGAGCTTTGTGTCAGGCATGGCTACTAGCCATCTGACATCCTGCTTCACAAAGTGATAACTGGACACGATCAACCAATGTTGGTGGTTTACTATCAAAATTATTGGGAGTTTACACATGTGGAGTGTGTGATTCTCTTTGTTTGTATAAACAAAAACTGTTATAAATTACTTTGTGGTGATTAGCTACAGGTGTTACCAACTTAGCTAGCTACCAACATACCTTGAATGAACAGTACCTGGTTATTATAAGCTTTCGTGTTAGAGTCCCGGCCCTTGAAAGAGGAAGCTCTAGCCTTTAGCTCTGTCCTACTGACTGTTTTGTTTATTTAGCTTTGTGATGCCTTCCCTTTTTCATTATAACTTTACTGATAACTAATTGTATATTATTTTCTCCTAGGCATCGCAGTTTTCTCTAATGCTATTGATTGGATTAAATTACTTGCCCTAGTTAAGGTCCATGAGTAGGACACAAACCTAGCCAGAGACATATACACTGAACAAAAGTATAAATGCAACACGCAATAATTTCAAAGATTTTACTAAGTTACAGTTCATATAAGGAAATCATTCAATTGTATTAAATAATTTAGGCCCAAATCTATGGATTTCACATGTCGCGATTTGAATATCGAATATGTGATGACTGCTATTTATCAAATAATTACTTTATACATTTAATTATTACTAAATTAAATTAATCATGAAACAATTCATTAATTAGTAATTTGGGGCACCACAGGAAAAGTTTATTTAATGAGTTACAGTTTCCTGAAATAACTCAAGAATATATCGATATCATACCAGTTGTCAATCAATCAATTCCTCATATCAGTCTCATTCTGAATGTCGTTGACTTCGTAAATCTGCACGAACCCTAACCTAGGTGATGAATCAGCAATACACAAATTTGCTTAATTATTTATTTACTAACTAACTAAATAATCACACTGAAATAGATAAACACACACGCTATAGGTTATTTATTGATTATTAACATAATGCATATGAAAGGTCCCCAGTGGACTAACCCGATATGATGGCTTGTTACACAATGGTAAGGGGTGGGGAAAGATAAAGAGTGGGAGAGACAAAGAGAGTGGACTTATCGTACATACATTTGGAACTATGCTCACCGTAAATATTAATATTTAGCTCCCTAACAACCGCTCATTTGGAATAGAAATGCAACATATATTTACGAGTAGGTGTCTTTCTCTGTCGTCTCTCTGTTGAAACGACTAGATCCATCTATGACGAGTAGTTAGATGTAAGTCTCTTGTTGTCCACCAGAGGTCCCAATATCCTTCTTAGTTGTAAGCTTCTTTTGTTCTGGAGTGTTCTTAGAAGTAATACATCAGGAGTGTACCACACGGTGGTGAGAGGGAACTGCTCTTCCCTCCTGTCTTTGTCAATTATCATAGACCTCTTCACAATACCCAGCTGCAGAATGAGAATGTTTGGTCTATTCTTCACCTTCTTCTGGTCTTGGAGTTTTAACCATTTCAATGCGTGGACCACGTCCTCACATTCTCTGGTCTCACCATGTTCAGCCATGTAGCCACCTCTCCACTCTGTCTGGTCTGGTAGAGTCTAACCATTCGTGACGTCCGGCTTACACCGTCCACCTGCTTGGTTGGTATTTAAATTGTCAGTGAATTTAAATGATGGCTTACACCATCATTTGGACACAAAGTCAGACCTCAATGCGGGCGTGGTTTAGTTAGTGTAAAACAAACATGAGAAACCACTTATCTCATTAGAAGACCAAACTCACATTGCTATCTTTTTACAAATAGTTTCATTTTAATCATATAATCATTACAACATTTAAATGTAAATCTGATATTTACATTGTGAAAACCTCTTCAGTCTACCCCCTCCTTTTTCGAACATTCTGTTAAAAATCGCGCAACATTTCAGCGTCCTGCTACTCATGCCAGGAATATAGTATATGCATATGATTAGTATGTGTGGATAGAAAACACTCTGAAGTTTCTAAAACTGGTTAAATCACGGCTGTGACTATAACAGAGCATGTGTTTCACCGAAAGCGCAAGAAAAACTGGTCACTGAAAGCTGAAAATAATATCCATGCGCCACTTGCATGTATTATTTAAAGGACACCAAATTAAATATGGCCACGGATGCAATTCCTACAGCCAAAAACGTCATTTTCATTGACATAAATCCTTTGAGACATGACCAATAGATCCTTCATTCCATCCAGCCTACAACAATCGATTTTGAAAGAGAGAAAAATGGACATTGTTTTCTTGAGTAGCTGCTATTGAATACAGATCGCCCAGTGATCAATTTGATCGCTTATTAACGTTTACAAATACCTAAAGTTGGGTTACAAAAGTAGGTTGAAGTGTTTTGTCAAAGAATATAGGCAACTTATATAATTTTTAAAATGACGTTGCGTGTTGGAAGAGAGCTTTTTTCCTGAACCAGACAGGCTATACAAATGGATATTTTGGGCATACATGGACGGATTTAATCGGGAAAAAGACCCAATTGTGATGTTTATGGAACATATAGGAGTGCCAACAAAGAATATCATCAAAGGTAGTGAATGTTTTATATTTTATTTCTGCGTTTTTGTGTAGCGCCGGCTACGCCAATTCTTTTGTTTATGTCCCCTTCAGGTATATTGGGGTGTTGCATGGTATCAGATAATAGCTTCTCATGCTTTCGCCGAAAAGCATTTTAAAAATCTGACTTGTTGGCTAGATTCACAACGAGTGTAGCTTTAATTCAATACCCTGCATGTGTATTTTAATGAACATTTGAGTTTTAACGAGTACATTTAGCATTTAGCGTAGCGCATTTGCATTTCCAGGTGCCTACTTGAGACGTCTGCGTCTCAAGTAGGATCAAGAGGTTAACGTTACAATGTTTCCGTTATAACATCTTTCTGATCATTTTAATGACATCACAAAATATATATTAATTTCCCATTTTCCATCTGTCATCATTACCAACATTCTTTATGTTAGAAATGTTGTTTCATTGTCCGTTGTTTGATGTTGAAGTTTTGGCGGCACAGTCTCTCTGTGTAACACAGCAGACATTCCATTCTCCCAAACTAACGAGCCAAAGGAAGAGTTTCTGCAAGGTATTTATGACCAAGTGTTAAGTCATAAAACCGGCCCAACTCCATCCTTCTCCCCCTCTGCGGGAGAGAGAGAGCTCTGTAGAGCTGATCCAGTGTAACCTGACCTTTAGGATCCCCGTAGGAGTCATGACACACATGACTGGGATTACAGATATTCTGGTCACATATACAGTGCCTTGCGAAAATATTCGGCCCCCTTGAACTTTGCGACCTTTTGCCACATTTCAGGCTTCAAACATAAAGATATAAAACTGTATTTTTTTGTGAAGAATCAGCAACAAGTGGGACACAATCATGAAGTGGAACGACATTTATTGGATATTTCAAACTTTTTTAACAAATCAAAAACTGAAAAATTGGGCGTGCAAAATTATTCAGCCCCCTTAAGTTAATACTTTGTAGCGCCACCTTTTGCTGCGATTACAGCTGGAGGTCGCTTGGGGCATGTCTCTATCAGTTTTGCACATCGAGAGACTGACATTTTTTCCCATTCCTCCTTGCAAAACAGCTCGAGCTCAGTGAGGTTGGATGGAGAGCATTTGTGAACAGCAGTTTTCAGTTCTTTCCACAGATTCTCGATTGGATTCAGGTCTGGACTTTGACTTGGCCATTCTAACACCTGGATATGTTTATTTTTGAACCATTCCATTGTAGATTTTGCTTTATGTTTTGGATCATTGTCTTGTTGGAAGACAAATCTCCGTCCCAGTCTCAGGTCTTTTGCAGACTCCATCAGGTTTTCTTTCAGAATGGTCCTGTATTTGGCTCCATCCATCTTCCCATCAATTTTAACCATCTTCCCTGTCCCTGCTGAAGAAAATGATGCTGCCACCACCATGTTTGACAGTGGGGATGGTGTGTTCAGCTGTGTTGCTTTTACGCCAAACATAACGTTTTGCATTGTTGCCAAAAAGTTCTATTTTGGTTTCATCTGACCAGAGCACCTTCTTCCACATGTTTGGTGTGTCTCCCAGGTGGCTTGTGGCAAACTTTAAACAACACTTTTTATGGATATCTTTAAGAAATGGCTTTCTTCTTGCCACTCTTCCATAAAGGCCAGATTTGTGCAATATACGACTGATTGTTGTCCTATGGACAGAGTCTCCCACCTCAGCTGTAGATCTCTGCAGTTCATCCAGATTGATCATGGGCCTCTTGGCTGCATCTCTGATCAGTCTTCTCCTTGTATGAGCTGAAAGTTTAGAGGGACGGCCAGGTCTTGGTAGATTTGCAGTGGTCTGATACTCCTTCCATTTCAATATTATCGCTTGCACAGTGCTCCTTGGGATGTTTAAAGCTTGGGAAATATTTTTGTATCCAAATCCGGCTTTAAACTTCTTCACAACAGTATCTCGGACCTGCCTGGTGTGTTCCTTGTTCTTCATGATGCTCTCTGCGCTTTTAACGGACCTTTGAGACTATCACAGTGCAGGTGCATTTATACGGAGACTTGATTACACACAGGTGGATTGTATTTATCATCATTAGTCATTTAGGTCAACATTGGATCATTCAGAGATCCTCACTGAACTTTTGGAGAGAGTTTGCTGCACTGAAAGTAAAGGGGTTGAATAATTTTGCACGCCCAATTTTTCAGTTTTTGATTTGTTAAAAAAGTTTGAAATATCCAATAAATGTCGTTCCACTTCATGATTGTGTCCCACTTGTTGTTGATTCTTCACAAAAAAATACAGTTTTATATCTTTATGTTTGAAGCCTGAAATGTGGCAAAAGGTCGCAAAGTTCAAGGGGGCCGAATACTTTCGCAAGGCACTGTACCTTAAAAAGGTTGATGTGTGGATCAGAAAACCAGTCAGTATCTGGTATGACCCTTATTTGCCTCATGCAGCTTGACACATCTCCTTCACATAGTTGATCAAGCTGATCATTTTGGCTTGTGGAATGTTGTGCCACTCCTCTTCAATGGCTATGTGAAGTTGCTGGATATTGTCAGGAACTGGAACACGCTGTCGTACACATCGATCCAGAGCATGCCACACATGCTCAATGGGTGACATGTCTGGTGAATATGCAGGCATGAAAGAACAGGGACATTTTCAGCTTCTGGGAATTGCGTACAAAACTTTGCGACATGGGCATTATCATGCTGAAAGATGAGATGATGGCAGTGGAAGAATGGCATGACAATGGACCTCAGCTCTCGTCACGGTATCTCAGCAAACCGCTCACCCACACAATGCCTTACTGTCTGCTGTCTGCCCTGTACAGTTGAAACTGGGATTCATTTATTAACCTCTCTGGGATATGTGGGACGCTTGCGTCCCACCTGGCCAAAAGCCAGGGAAAATGCAGAGCGCCAAATTCAAATAAATTACTATAAAAATCAAACTTTCATTAAATCACACATGCAAGATAGCAAATTAAAGCTACACTTGTTGTGAATCCAGCCAACATGTCAGATTTCAAAATAGCTTTTCAACGAAAGCAAACGATTCTATTATCTGAGGATAACACCTCCATAATCAAAGAGAGAGAACCATATTTCAACACTGCAGGTGCGACACAAAACACAGAAATAAAAATATAATTCATGCCTTACCTTTGACGAGCTTCTTTTGTTGGCACTCCAATATGTCCCATAAACATCACAAATGGTCCATTTATTCGATTAATTCCGTCGATTTATATCCAAAATGTCAATTTATTTGGCGCGTTTGATCCAGAAAAACACTGGTTCCAACTTGCGCAACGTGACTACAAAATATCTAAAAAGTTACCTGTAAACTTTGCCAAAACTTTTCAAACTACTTTTGTAATACAACTTTAGGTATTTGCTAACGTAAATAATCGATACAATTGAAGACGGGATGATCTGTGTTCAATACCGAAGGAAAACAAACTGTAGCTAGCTTTCTGGTCACGCGCCTCTATCTAACAGTACACTACAAGTGACCCTCATTCTGAACAGGCCTACTTCTTCATTACACAAAGGAAAAACCTCAACCAATTTCTAAAGACTGGTGACATCCAGTGGAAGCGGTAGGAACTGTAGACCCCCTCATAGCATTGAGACTACACTTGTGAAGGTGGTAAATGACCTTTTAATGGCATCAGACCGAGGCTCTGCATCTGTCCTCGTGCTCCTAGACCTTAGTGTTGCTTTTGATACCATCGATCACCACATTCTTTTAGAGAGATTGGAAACCCAAATTGGTCTACACGGACAAGTTCTGGCCTGGTTTAGATCTTATCTGTCAAATCAACTGTACATTTCGGTGTTCCTCAAGGTTCCGTTTTAGGACCACTATTGTTTTCACAATATATTTTACCTCTTGGGGATGTCATTCGAAAACATAATGTTAACTTTCACTGCTATGCGGATGACACACAGCTGTACATTTCAATGAAACATGGTGAAGCCCCAAAATTGCCCTCGCTAGAAGCCTGTGTTTCAGACATAAGGAAGTAGATGGCTGCAAACGTTCTACTTTTAAACTCGGACAAAACAGAGATGCTTGTTCTAGGTCCCAAGAAACAAAGAGATCTTCTGTTGAATCTGACAATTAATCTTAATGGTTTTACAGTCGTCTCAAATAAAACTGTGAAGGACCTCAGCGTTACTCTGGACCCTGATCTCTCTTTTGAAGAACATATCAAGACCATTTCATGGACAGCTTTTTTCCATCTACGTAACATTGCAAAAATCTGAAACTTTCTGTCCAAAAATTATGCAGAAAAATTAATCCATGCTTTTGTCACTTCTAGGTTAGACTACTGCAATGCTCTACTTTCCGGCTACCCGGATAAAGCACTAAATAAACTTCAGTTAGTGCTAAATACGGCTGCTAGAATCCTGACTAGAACCAAAAAATCATATTACTCCAGTGCTAGCCTCCCTACACTGGCTTCCTGTCAAAGCAAGGGCTGATTTCAAGGTTTTACTGCTAACCTACAAAGCATTACATGGGCTTGCTCCTACTTATCTCTCTGATTTGGTCCTGCCGTACATACCTACACGTACGCTACGGTCACAAGACGCAGGCCTCCTAATTGTCCCTAGAATTTCTAAGCAAACAGCTGGAGGCAGGGCTTTCTGCTGTAGAGCTCAATTTTTATGGAACGGTCTGCCTACCCATGTCAGAGACGCAAACTCGGTCTCAACCTTTAAGTCTTTACTGAAGACTCAGACTTCAGTGGGTCATATGATTGAGTGTAGTCTGGCCCAGGAGTGGGAAGGTGAACGGAAAGGCTCTGGAGCAACGAACCGCCCTTGCTGTCTCTGCCTTGCCGGTTCCCCTCTTTCCACTGGGATTCTCTGCCTAACCCTATTACAGGGGCTGGGGCTCTCTCATACCGTCCCTGGGAGGGGTGCGTCACCTGAGTGGGTTGAGTGGGTTGAGTCACTGATGTGATCATCCTGTCTGGGTTGGCGCCCCCCCCCTTGGGTTGTGCCGTGGCGGAGATCTTTGTGGGCTATACTCGGCCTTGTCTCTGGATTGTAAGTTGGTAGTTGAAGATATCCCTCTAGTGGTGTGGGGGCTGTGCTTTGGCAAAGTGGGTGGGGTTATATCCTTCCTGTTTGGCCCTGTCCGGGGGTGTCCTCGGATGGGGCCACAGTGTCTCCTGACCCCTCCTGTCTCAGCCTACAGTATTTATGCTGCAGTAGTTTATGTGTCGGGGGGCTAGGGTCAGTTTGTAATATTTGGAGTACTTCTCCTGTCCTATTCGGTGTCCTGTGTGAATTTAAGTGTGCTCTCTCTAATTCTCTCTTTCTCTCTTTCTTTCTCTCTCTCGGAGGACCTGAGCCCTAGGACCATGCCTCAGGACTACCTGACATGATGACTCCTTGCTGTCCCCAGTACACCTGGCCGTGCTGCTGCTCCAGTTTCAACTGTTCTGCCTTATTATTATTGGACCATGCTGGTCATTTATGAACATTTGAACATCTTGGCCATGTTCTGTTATAATCTCCACCCGGCACAGCCAGAACAGGACTGGCCACCCCACACAGCCTGGTTCCTCTCTAGGTTTCTTCCTGGGTTTTGGCCTTTCTAGGGAGTTTTTCCTAGCCACCGTGCTTCTACACCTGTATTGCTTGCTGTTTGGGGTTTTAGGCTGGGTTTCTGTACAGCACTTTGATATATCAGCTGATGTACGAAGGGCTATATAAATACATTTGATTTGATTTGATTTTGCAAGAAGGTCCCTTAGAAATCTGGATTCCCAATGAAAACCCATTGAAAAGAGAGTGACCTCAAACAAAATAAATCTGAATGGTTTGTCCTCGGGGCTTCGCCTGCTAAATAAGTTCTGTTATACTCACAGACATGATTCAAACAGTTTTAGAAACTTCAGATTGTTTTCTATCCACATCTACCAATAATATGCATATCTCATCTTCTGGGGATGAGTAGCAGGCAGTTGAATTTGGGCATGCATTTCATCTCTACGTGAAAATACTGCCCCCTGTCACCAAGAAGTTAAGAGCACACTTCTCCAATGTGCCAGTGACCATGAAAGGTGAGCATTTGCCCACCAAAGTCGGTTATGATGTCAACCTGCAGTCAGGTCAAGGCCCTCTCTGGGATATGTGGGACGCTTGCGTCCCACCTGGCCAAAAGCCAGGGAAAATGCAGAGCGCCAAATTCAAATAAATTACTATAAAAATCAAACTTTCATTAAATCACACATGCAAGATAGCAAATTAAAGCTACACTTGTTGTGAATCCAGCCAACATGTCAGATTTCAAAATAGCTTTTCAACGAAAGCAAACGATTCTATTATCTGAGGATAACACCTCCATAAACAAAGAGAGAGAACCATATTTCAACACTGCAGGTGCGACACAAAACACAGAAATAAAAATATAATTCATGCCTTACCTTTGACGAGCTTCTTTTGTTGGCACTCCAATATGTCCCATAAACATCACAAATGGTCCATTTATTCGATTAATTCCGTCGATTTATATCCAAAATGTCAATTTATTTGGCGCGTTTGATCCAGAAAAACACTGGTTCCAACTTGCGCAACGTGACTACAAAATATCTAAAAAGTTACCTGTAAACTTTGCCAAAACTTTTCAAACTACTTTTGTAATACAACTTTAGGTATTTGCTAACGTAAATAATCGATACAATTGAAGACGGGATGATCTGTGTTCAATACCGAAGGAAAACAAACTGTAGCTAGCTTTCTGGTCACGCGCCTCTATCTAACAGTACACTACAAGTGACCCTCATTCTGAACAGGCCTACTTCTTCATTACACAAAGGAAAAACCTCAACCAATTTCTAAAGACTGGTGACATCCAGTGGAAGCGGTAGGAACTGTAGACCCCCTCATAGCATTGAGACTACACTTGTGAAGGTGGTAAATGACCTTTTAATGGCATCAGACCGAGGCTCTGCATCTGTCCTCGTGCTCCTAGACCTTAGTGTTGCTTTTGATACCATCGATCACCACATTCTTTTAGAGAGATTGGAAACCCAAATTGGTCTACACGGACAAGTTCTGGCCTGGTTTAGATCTTATCTGTCAAATCAACTGTACATTTCGGTGTTCCTCAAGGTTCCGTTTTAGGACCACTATTGTTTTCACAATATATTTTACCTCTTGGGGATGTCATTCGAAAACATAATGTTAACTTTCACTGCTATGCGGATGACACACAGCTGTACATTTCAATGAAACATGGTGAAGCCCCAAAATTGCCCTCGCTAGAAGCCTGTGTTTCAGACATAAGGAAGTAGATGGCTGCAAACGTTCTACTTTTAAACTCGGACAAAACAGAGATGCTTGTTCTAGGTCCCAAGAAACAAAGAGATCTTCTGTTGAATCTGACAATTAATCTTAATGGTTTTACAGTCGTCTCAAATAAAACTGTGAAGGACCTCAGCGTTACTCTGGACCCTGATCTCTCTTTTGAAGAACATATCAAGACCATTTCATGGACAGCTTTTTTCCATCTACGTAACATTGCAAAAATCTGAAACTTTCTGTCCAAAAATTATGCAGAAAAATTAATCCATGCTTTTGTCACTTCTAGGTTAGACTACTGCAATGCTCTACTTTCCGGCTACCCGGATAAAGCACTAAATAAACTTCAGTTAGTGCTAAATACGGCTGCTAGAATCCTGACTAGAACCAAAAAATCATATTACTCCAGTGCTAGCCTCCCTACACTGGCTTCCTGTCAAAGCAAGGGCTGATTTCAAGGTTTTACTGCTAACCTACAAAGCATTACATGGGCTTGCTCCTACTTATCTCTCTGATTTGGTCCTGCCGTACATACCTACACGTACGCTACGGTCACAAGACGCAGGCCTCCTAATTGTCCCTAGAATTTCTAAGCAAACAGCTGGAGGCAGGGCTTTCTGCTGTATAGCTCAATTTTTATGGAACGGTCTGCCTACCCATGTCAGAGACGCAAACTCGGTCTCAACCTTTAAGTCTTTACTGAAGACTCAGACTTCAGTGGGTCATATGATTGAGTGTAGTCTGGCCCAGGAGTGGGAAGGTGAACGGAAAGGCTCTGGAGCAACGAACCGCCCTTGCTGTCTCTGCCTTGCCGGTTCCCCTCTTTCCACTGGGATTCTCTGCCTAACCCTATTACAGGGGCTGGGGCTCTCTCATACCGTCCCTGGGAGGGGTGCGTCACCTGAGTGGGTTGAGTGGGTTGAGTCACTGATGTGATCATCCTGTCTGGGTTGGCGCCCCCCCCCTTGGGTTGTGCCGTGGCGGAGATCTTTGTGGGCTATACTCGGCCTTGTCTCTGGATTGTAAGTTGGTAGTTGAAGATATCCCTCTAGTGGTGTGGGGGCTGTGCTTTGGCAAAGTGGGTGGGGTTATATCCTTCCTGTTTGGCCCTGTCCGGGGGTGTCCTCGGATGGGGCCACAGTGTCTCCTGACCCCTCCTGTCTCAGCCTACAGTATTTATGCTGCAGTAGTTTATGTGTCGGGGGGCTAGGGTCAGTTTGTAATATTTGGAGTACTTCTCCTGTCCTATTCGGTGTCCTGTGTGAATTTAAGTGTGCTCTCTCTAATTCTCTCTTTCTCTCTTTCTTTCTCTCTCTCGGAGGACCTGAGCCCTAGGACCATGCCTCAGGACTACCTGACATGATGACTCCTTGCTGTCCCCAGTACACCTGGCCGTGCTGCTGCTCCAGTTTCAACTGTTCTGCCTTATTATTATTGGACCATGCTGGTCATTTATGAACATTTGAACATCTTGGCCATGTTCTGTTATAATCTCCACCCGGCACAGCCAGAACAGGACTGGCCACCCCACACAGCCTGGTTCCTCTCTAGGTTTCTTCCTGGGTTTTGGCCTTTCTAGGGAGTTTTTCCTAGCCACCGTGCTTCTACACCTGTATTGCTTGCTGTTTGGGGTTTTAGGCTGGGTTTCTGTACAGCACTTTGATATATCAGCTGATGTACGAAGGGCTATATAAATACATTTGATTTGATTTGATTTTGCAAGAAGGTCCCTTAGAAATCTGGATTCCCAATGAAAACCCATTGAAAAGAGAGTGACCTCAAACAAAATAAATCTGAATGGTTTGTCCTCGGGGCTTCGCCTGCTAAATAAGTTCTGTTATACTCACAGACATGATTCAAACAGTTTTAGAAACTTCAGATTGTTTTCTATCCACATCTACCAATAATATGCATATCTCATCTTCTGGGGATGAGTAGCAGGCAGTTGAATTTGGGCATGCATTTCATCTCTACGTGAAAATACTGCCCCCTGTCACCAAGAAGTTAAGAGCACACTTCTCCAATGTGCCAGTGACCATGAAAGGTGAGCATTTGCCCACCAAAGTCGGTTATGATGTCAACCTGCAGTCAGGTCAAGGCCCTCTCTGGGATATGTGGGACGCTTGCGTCCCACCTGGCCAAAAGCCAGGGAAAATGCAGAGCGCCAAATTCAAATAAATTACTATAAAAATCAAACTTTCATTAAATCACACATGCAAGATAGCAAATTAAAGCTACACTTGTTGTGAATCCAGCCAACATGTCAGATTTCAAAATAGCTTTTCAACGAAAGCAAACGATTCTATTATCTGAGGATAACACCTCCATAAACAAAGAGAGAGAACCATATTTCAACACTGCAGGTGCGACACAAAACACAGAAATAAAAATATAATTCATGCCTTACCTTTGACGAGCTTCTTTTGTTGGCACTCCAATATGTCCCATAAACATCACAAATGGTCCATTTATTCGATTAATTCCGTCGATTTATATCCAAAATGTCAATTTATTTGGCGCGTTTGATCCAGAAAAACACTGGTTCCAACTTGCGCAACGTGACTACAAAATATCTAAAAAGTTACCTGTAAACTTTGCCAAAACTTTTCAAAC